>NC_137821.1:5770260-6035260 GCF_963921795.1 Nannobrachium achirus | reverse complement strand
CCCTCTCCCTCTCTCTCTCTCTCTCTCTCTCTCTCTCTCTCTCTCTCTCCAGAGTGTCTCTCACCCTACCATGCTGTCCCTGCCCCCTCTCAGTGAGGATGAGGTCACGGCGGCACTGGCGGCCAGGCTGCGGGCGTCACAGCGCTGTCTCCAGCCTCACCAGTGGGAGGCGCTGCAGAGGGCCTGCGTGTCCTGTCCCTCCCCTCTGTACATGGAGGCTGCTCTGTGGGAGAGCCAGCGCTGGACCTCCTACTGTCCAGGGTTAATATGGTTTAACTCTTTAAATGCCAGAGTTAAAATATTGTCTACTAGGGCATTAACGACTTTTGCAAGTCAATATTTGCAAGTGGACTCGACACAGTCAAAAGTTGAGTTGAAGTCGACTTTATTGTTTGATGACGTCATCACATTGACGGGGACGGGGGCTGAACGGGGGACAAAACCCGAAACCCTGAGCTTAATTCCATTGAAAGAAAACAGTACATTATGTCCTTGACAATAAGCAATCCTACTGTTTGATGCTGTACAAACGCACATACGGAGCAGAAAACAGTCCATTATGTCCTTGACAATAAGCAATCCTACTGTTTGATGCTGTACAAACGCACATACGGAGCAGAAAACAGTCCATTATGTCCTTGACAATAAGCAATCCTACTGTTTGATGCTGTACAAACGCACATACGGAGCAGAAACAATGTTGAAAAAAAAATGTTTTAATTTGTTTCTATTTTTTTTTTTTCCTATTTTTTTCAACTTTTGACTTTCCGTTGTGGGAGTCTACTTGTGTAAAGCCCCTGATACAAGTAGCAATTTTTTCATCAATATCAACGAGCAACGACCAGAGGCGTCAATTGGGTATGGCTAGGTGGGTATGGCAGTTGCCATAGATTGGCTAAAGGGGAAAAACATTAAATGTACGTCCTAAAATAAATTCATGCCTGTTGATAAGGTATGGCAACATGACAATGACGCTGCCAATGGCCAAACATAATTGACGCCTGTGGTGGTTGATATTGATGAAAAATTGCTACGTGTATCAGGGGCTTAATGAAGTCGACTGAGTCAACTTGTCGACTTTTTATGGGTTAATACCCTATACCTATTTTCTACTCCCCAGTCCGTAGGAATACATGCAGTGATAAATACACAAATAAAATAAAAATTATAACAAAACAAAAACAACAATGTAAACTCTAATATCCTTGTCCTCAGTCCCCAGCAGCTGGTGGACCTCCCGTCCAGTCTGGAGGGTTTGTACCTGGGCCTGCTGGCCCGTCTGGAGCGCTGCCACGGGCAGCACCTGGTGAGACGGGCCTCTACACTCATCTCTCTGTCACACGGGGGAGTCACTGAGGAGGTGGGCAGTGCTGTGAACTAACCAAGTACATACTTAAATACTGTACTTAAGTACATCTCGGATGCAAATATTGTACTTTTACTCTACTATTATTTGCAAAAACTTTAGTTACTTTGTAGATTGACTATTAATACCTAACATACATTAACCACTTCAGCCATAGTTTCGGCCTTTTGAAAATAGCCGATCACAATGCGTCTCAATGCGATGCATTGTAGATCGGCACAGCGGATCACTTTAACGCTGTGCATCGCCTCAAAAAGCCATGGTCGATGGCCAAAGAAATTACAACAAGTTTGGGCTCTATTTAAGCTCTGACCCGACGGTCGCCACTTGCCATTAGGGCATGTTACTTATCATGATCATCATCATAATCATAATAATCTTGATATTCTTTTTAATAATTTAGACAATGTTGATAATGATATCATATAAAAACATAATAATGGTCCCATTTAAATGAGTCTGTAATCAGGAACCCCCCGACCCCAACCCTTGTTTGGGAAACACTGGTCTAACTCTTTTAATATTTCTACAGATTTGTTACATTTATGTGTACACATAACAAGGACATAATACTTGGGACAAACATGTAACAGCACCAACACATAGATAAATAAAATACAGCAAGACAGAATCAACATCAAGCCAGCATCCAATTGTTTCAGCATTTACAGTTAGGTCTGGGACTCGAACAAAAATTAAAAAAAAGAAACAATCCAATCAGAGAATCTGCAACTAGCCAATCGAAATTAAACGCATGTTTAATTGTCATTTGTCATTTGACCTGAGAAGCAATTGACCGAATTCACGTTACGCAACTTCCTGGTGCTGACGTCACGGTTGAAGGGTAAACCCTGCTAAAAGCCCATAGATAGAGTTAACACAGAAATCGCAAATTTAATGCAATTTCCGAATAGTACAGTATAAAATACAGCTAGCATGATCAAGAACACAAGATAGTAAAAGGCACAAAGCGTTATCATTTACTTTACCGTTCGAAATAATGATTTGTTGGCTTTAAGTCCAGCAATTTCTGTGTTATTTTACCCTTCAAAGCTGACGTCAGCACCAGGAAGTTGCTGAGAAATTTGCTGAGTGCGCGTGCGTGGGCGGGCCGTGAATAGGGTCTATTCCACCAAACCAAAACGCACCGTGGCACACGAGTGACACTGCTCTAACCGAACCCTTCCATTTCCATCAGGAGTTGCTGGCTCTGCTCTCCAAAGACGAGAAGCTCCTCCAGGAGGTCTCCTCCTCCTCCTCTTCCTGCCCCTCCAGGGTGCCCTACGTCCTGTGGGCGTCTCTCCGCCGGTCCCTGGGTCCTCACCTCTGTGAGGTGCAGAGCAACGGGACCTGGGTGCTCCGCTGGGTGCACGGCACGCTGGGCCATGTCTGCGTCCAGCGCTACCTGAAGACCCTCGAGGCGCGCATGGCCGTGCACGCAGACTACGCAGACTACTACCGAGACACATCCCGCCACGGAGGTCTGTTACCGAATACATTATATACATATTATATACATATTATATACATTTACATACAACAATATTAACCCTTTAAGACATGGAATGTGCCCGCGTTGTGTTAGATTTTAACCACTTTAACCATTATTTTATGCTTTAACTATTGAAAAATGGCAGATATACAAGCTCACAGTGCAGCACTGAGTGACTCGCTGTGAGCAGCTTGTAGATCTGCTATTTTTGAAAAATCTTGAAAATGTGTGCAATTGTAAGAATATCTTTGACCCGATCTTTGACCCGACTTCTAAATCCTTCCTCTAAATCAGTGGTTCTCAAACTTGTTTGATGTTGAGATGACCATCGTCCTGAATTGGTCTAAGGGCGACAGTGAAGTGTTTTAAGGACTTCTGGAGCTCATTCCAAGCAAATGGAGCACTGATAGGAAATGCTGGCTTAAAGATGAAAACACAGTGCATATCAAGTGTTTAATGCTTTCCAATAATTAGATAGAGGGGGAGTGGAATTATGACGGGTGCAGCTGTCATAAAGTCACTCCACTGGTAAACACACTGTGTGTTTGAGCTAGACACTAGTGCTTTTTAGGTTATCAGCTAGGGCAGGGGTCTTCAACGTGTTCAGGTCAAGGACCCCTTAGTTGAGAGAGAGATGAAGCAGGGACCCCCACAACCTGTTCATAGATTCCATATAGTTTCATTGTTTGACAGCACAATCATCGGTGTATTTAGGATTCATGTCAATTTGTGTTTTCAGATATTTAACCACTTGAACTGTCAACTTAATAAACATAACCTTTCACTCTGTACTTAGTCTGCTCTTTTTCCCCTCTACACCAAACCTCTGTGCTGAAAATAGCCAATCTACAAGCTCATAACGCCTCGCATATACCCTAATATGAATTAGTATATTCATATTATGTCGTCACAGGTCACATATTCCAGCCACTGGTGTGGACCCTGGAGGAGGAGGAAGAGGAGGAGGATGAGAAGAAGAAGAAGGCTGGTGGTGTTGAACGCAGCGGGACGGGTGTGAGCCGTGTGTTCAACCTCCGTAAGCTGCACGGCCTGCCCTTCCACCTGGTCCAGTCTGGACAGATCCTCCCTCTGTTCTATGAGTGTGTGTTCAACTATGAGTTCCTGCTGCACAAGGCCTGGGCCCTGTCCGTTCTGGACGTAGAGGAGGACCTGAAGACTGCCGTGCTGCCGGACAGGTACAACTACCACTACTAGACACCTCAGTGACAGGTAGAGTACAGTAGACACTACCAGACACCTCAATGACAGGTACAGTACAGTAGACACTACCAGACACCTCAATGACAGGTACAGTACAGTAGACACTACCAGACACCTCAATGACAGGTACAGTACAGTAGACACTACCAGACACCTCAATGACAGGTACAGTACAGTAGACACTACCAGACACCTCAATGACAGGTACAGTACAGTAGCTGCTGCATGCACACACTACCAGACACCTGGAATAAGCAATATAAGCGGTCTCTTGGGGCTGCATCACAGGGAGAAGTTTTTTTTTTTTTTTTTTCTTTGTTACTTTATGTCATGTATCCCCTCTCCAAAAACTAGCATTGTTGTTTTAATATGCAATAAAATGAAGATCTCACACAAGACACAATAGAATCATTTTATAATATGACACTGCTGCCCTGCCATAATCCCCAACTTCACTCTAGGCCTGGCTGCCTGTACTTGGTTCATGAGCAAGTCAATATGCCTCCAAAAAGAAAATGTAGTTCTGGTACTGCAGTGATTATGACTTTGCGTGGCTTACTCATCTGCGAAGAGAAAAGCCTGGTGACAATATGAGGCAGAGACCGTTCTAGGAGGTGGGCCTGAATTTTCCCGGAAGTTGTCTATTTGTTCACAGTGCGGTGTTCCTGCAAACTTATTCCCTGCTGGAAAAAAATCTGTTCTATGTCTCCTGCTCTGTCGGTTGCGTTCATAATAAACAATATAAAAACATTCGGCGATGGTACACCTATTAAGAGCGAGTTAAGAGCTACAATCTATTTTAGTTCTTTTGCTGGGGAATGTAAACAGACTGTAAACCGCATGACGTAACTTCTGTTAAACGCAGCACTTTCGCTAGAAATCTTGGAACCAACTGGATATATATCCTGGCATATCGTGGCCAGGGTGGACTGTGTGTTTTGTGACCTGCCAGTCACACAGCTGCTCCAGTCACTCTCAGTAATGAATCAATGTGCTGAGGCCATCAGGGCTACCATGACATTGTGACACCTGTCATTCAAAGACGCCTGCATCAAGGGCCACCTAAAATAATCTTGCACAGGGCAGAGAACCGGCACTGACCTCAGTTTAGTATGTGTTGAGGGGCCGAGCCCTTAGGTTTGGGTTGCATTTGTAGTCCTTCACCAGCCATTTTGAGGACCAACACAGGTGTTTTGATTAACATAGAACATTGGTTCTGTGCCAATCAGACAAATTGAACATCTGTGTTGGTCCTCAATATGGCCGGTTTAGGACTACAAATGCAACCCATGAATTGTCCCTCTTTGGTCTTCTTTCACTCAAGTTCAGTCTAATGTTTTCTGGCCAGGGACCCCCAAACTGATGGCGAGGTTGAGCAGGGACCCCCTACCACCTCGTAGGGTGGGGGAGGTCAGGGCTGCAACATATTTTAATTTTATTATTTATAAATAAATAAAGAAAGGGTTCTAGACCATGCTCAGTGAAGCTCTCCAGATGTTTTATGTGGTGGTGGTAGTAGTAGTAGTAGTATTGTTACCAGGGCAGGAATTTCACGGCGGCCACGACGGCCATGGCCGTCGTTGCCCCTCTCTTTGGCCGTGTGCCCCTCGAAAAATGACATGCTCAAACGGCCACAGTGGCCGTGGTGCCCCTGCTGTCCCATGCAGTGCCCAGCGCCCACAGCAGTTCACAATTTAATTGAGGAATAAAGAGGAGACGAAAATGTAACCCTAACTACAAAATAAAGACTGGGCTAAAATCTGTCTTCATTTTAGTTCACGAACAAAGAGAGTACGAAATATGTCCTGCGATGCGCATTACGGTCAAACTAACAGCTGCTTTCTGACATGCAGTGGCAGATAGAGGCGGGACGTTCGCGAACGAATCGAGTCTTTTGAACGGCTCTTTGATATGAACGATGGGATCCGGTTCGCAATCGCAGTATAGGGAGCCGTTCCTTTAATGAACAACAGTGGTGGGAAAAGTACAACAATGTAGAAATACTCTGCCACAAGTTGAAGTTTGGAATAAAAAATGTAGACTACTTGAGTAAAAATATCAAAGTATTGGTATCAAAATGTAGTTAAAGTAGAAAGTACTTATTATGCAAAATGTCCCATTTCACAATTTTTCCAATGAATAAAATGTAGGGAAAAAAAACATTTGAAAATAGCAGATCTACAAGCTCACAGCTTGTAGATCGGCTATTTTCAAATGGCAGGTAGGCCTATGTACCTATTATGTCCGAAATAAATGTATATAGGGTTGAAGTGATAATTATAATCAAAATCTACAAAGTAACTACAACTAGTGACTAGAATGAGCCAGTCTTTTGAACGGCTCTTTGAAATGAACGGATCCTAGAGATCCGGCTCACTTCAAAGAGCCATAAATCCCATCTCCAGTGGCAGAGCGCACGCACACACGCAGAGAGAGAGAGAGAGAGAGAGAGAGAGAGAGAGAGAGAGAGAGAGAGAGAGAGAGAGAGAGAGTGAGAGTGAGTTGAATGGACACAGCAGTAAAAGTTACAAAACTACTAAGCGACGATGTTTATCTGTCACAGAGGCATGGAGGATGTTTGCAACATGTTCCAACGTTATCAAGCCATACGTCCAACACGCGACAAAATAAAGGAATATAAGGATAGAACAGGGAACCAGCTGATGTGATGGAAATAATCCCCCCGCGCAGATGTGTGGAGACAGACGTACCTGAACTCTAGCATTAGGCCAAAAAAAACGAATCCATACAAAAATGTTAAATCCATGTTGGTCTACTGTTAGCCTAGCGTGTAGCAACAACAAACACACTCAAACGACTAGCCCCCTTGTTTGCGTGCGACGCTCACGTGTATGCACGTGCACGCGCGGGTGTGTGTGTGTGGTGTACATGCTTTTTGGAGCTGTGTGAAACACAGGCTCCCTATACGTGGCTGTGTGGGTCTGTGTGTGTGTGTGTCTGTCTGTCTGTCTGTGTGTGTGTCTGTGTGTATGTAGCCTGACTTCGGCGCGTAACTAGTGCCGCACCATTTACGCCACTCACGCAATATATACATCAAAATGTGCGGCTCGGCCGGGAATGGTGTTCTATTACCTTTCGTTCCGATCCGCCTTACCATGCCGACGTAATCGGCAAAAAACGACGCTTAATTGTCCCCATTGACTTATAATGGGACAATGCAAGAAATCACTTTCAAGTATTTTTCTCTCGTAAACCATAGGAGCTACAGTTTCAAACCTCGGAGAGGAGATTCATAATGATTTTAAGAATGAATCGAAAAATAATTACATCACTCGGCCTCATGGTGGCGCTATAACGGCCCACTTTACGTTTTGCCCCGTAACTCTTGAACCGTGGATCGGAAAATTAAAATTCTTTTTTCCCTGGATTCCTTGGGTCAAGACGCATCTCCCCATATAGGCCACGCCCATTTGTGCCAGGATAGATTTTCCGCCATCTTGAATTTTCTCCAAAACACACTTTTTGCTCCTTTTCCTACATATTTTCTTCAAATGTCACAAAAATCGGTACACATGATCTACACACACACACACACACACACACACACACACACACACACACACACACACAGCTCCACTTCACACGGGTGTGATTTTTTTTTACCTATAGGCTACTGGACTGGTGGTTCTGCAACTTCTGCAGGTGTTGTTTAGTAATGTTAGGCTGTGGCTACTGGGTTGTGGGTTCAGTTGGATGAACTGGACATTGTCTACTAGCTGGTATTGTCTTACTGTACTGTACTGTACTGTACTGTATGTAATGTACTACTGTAATGTACTGAGATCAGTTGGTTGAATAGACATTGGTTATATAACCAGGACAGGTGTTCTGTGTTCTCTTGTAGACCTACTGTATTCCTAAAATAGTTTTTTTCATCAAAAGGATGAGAGGAAATGTTGTGTGAAATAATTATGATTACATGGCAATCTTTGTCCAATTAAGGGGTAAATAAAGGGGTAAAATAATTGTCATGATGACTAAAACTAGTCTAAAATGTCAACAGTTTTTGTTTGTACTTAATCTTTAAGCAAAATTAATTATGACTGTCGAGGCGTGGACTTAAAATCACTGTTTTAATTGATGGCCTTCTTGCCCTGGCACTTGGCCTTTGTGCCCTCAAATATTTGACAACATTAAAGGCCAACTGGCCTTGCCCCTAAAATGACGAAATTCTAGGCCTGATTTTTACTATTCCCTCAGGGAGGTGTTAGATGTGACCATGCTGAGTGAGGCTCTCCAGATGTCCAGGTCGGTGCTGGAGAAGGACCCGTGTCAGCTGGCCGGTCAGATCATGGGTCGTCTGGGGAAGATCGTCGCTGAGGACCACCCCGTGGCCCCAGGTACACAAACACATCCACCACAACTTTACCTTTCACATTTAAAAGGACATACACCTACAGAACACTTCTGTTCAGCTACCTTCACACTCTGCTGGCCCAGTGTCCCCTTTCCTAAACACAAATCATATGTGGGCCAGTTAATAAAAGACTATATATCTGCTGTCGGGCCGAAACCTCTAAAATGTTCATTTTCAGGAAAATGAGCTCAAGTGTAGTTAAGAGGTTTTGACCGAAGGGCTTTTTACTACTTTCCATTGGTTCAATATTATTTAACCAACAGTCAGCTCTAAAGGGTGTTCAATAGCCCTGATTTATGCCAAAAAAATCTAAAACCTAAAAAATGGAGTTAAGAGGTTTTGGCCAGAGAGTGACGATATATGGGCCAAATGGACCAAACCACAATCGGTGCACCATCACACAAACAGTGCTGTCATTACCAGACCTGGCCCACATCCGGTTCACATACCACTTGCCGAAGCCAGAGGTTAGGCCAGACATGCCAGATTGCAGCCGCATTTGGCCCAGCACCCGTCTGCTATGTGGGATGTATATATAGTATAACAGGTGTTGTTCTGTCCCGGTCCAGGTGACCCTCTGAAGTTCAGCTACCTTCACACCCTGCTGTCCCAGTGTCCCCTGTCCTCCCTGCCCGTCCTGGTGCCCTCCTCCACCTGTCTACTGCCCCCTGGAGGCCTGGCACACACACTGCTGGCAGGTAACCAAGGGCTAAGTACCAGTCTTTTCAGTAGATCAGATTCAACTATATAAATTCTTAGTCGGTGACAGGCCTATCACATGTGTACATGGGGGAAAAAAGAGGAAAACAAGTCCATAGTCGTAGATCTGCTAGTTTTGTCGAACGTTGTGTCTAAAAAGACATATTTAGCCACATAGAAAGCAGTAAATGAAAACATTTTAACACCCCTTTTTCTCTAATTACAATCTAAAATATGTACCCTTTTGTAGAGCTCAGAGCTCCTTTAAGAAGCTCTGATGTTTCAGAGCTTCTCGCCCTTAGGGCGTAGTACTGGTGGTTATAGATCCCGATGTCTCGCGAAATATACTATACAGTAAAGCTGGCGTGGGTTCACCTTCGGTCCGTCTATCACTGTGGCATTGGTGAAGTCCGCGATTCGTTTCCATCGCACGTCCACGCGCACGCAATAGTGATCCCATCCCATACAAAACAATGGTCTTTCTCATCTTTACAATCCATTTTCTCCAAAAAAGACTTTTGATGCCAAGGATGGCATTGGATTCTCGCTAAACTAGTAAACAGTGAATCTTGACATCGTCAAGTGGGAATTGTGAGCTCGATCTACTTCAGGCCTTCAAAATACGAGAGTGGCCACAAACGGGACAAAACTTACTCCGGACAACTTAACCCTTTCATGTCCAGGCTCTAAATGGGTTAATATCACTGTCACGTCTCTTTTTCTTCCCCAGGTCACTGGTCATGTGTGACAGCGCTGGGCGGGGGCCGGCGGGGGTCCAGGGTGGTCAGCGGGGAGGCGGACGGCACCCTGAGGCTCTGGGACCTGGAGAGGAGGGGCGTGGTCAGGACCCTGGGCGGGGCAGAGGGCGTGGTGGCCGACACCCTCACCCTGGCCCTGGACGACAGCCTGCTGGTGCTCTGCATGGGACACAGACTGCAGGTAGCTTTATATTTACTCTACATGGGACACAGACTGCAGGTAGCTTTATATTTACTCTGTATGGGACACAGACTGCAGGTAGCTTTATATTTACTCTGCATGGGACACAGACTGCAGGTAGCTTTATATTTACTCTGTATGGGACACAGACTGCAGGTAGCTTTATATTTACTCTGCATGGGACACAGACTGTTAGCTTTATATTTACTCTGTATGGGACACAGACTGTTAGCTTTATATTTACTCTGTATGGGACACAGACTGCAGGTAGCTTTATATTTACTCTGTATGGGACACAGACTGTTAGCTTTATATTTACTCTGTATGGGACACAGACTGCAGGTAGCTTTATATTTACTCTGTATGGGACACAGACTGTTAGCTTTATATTTACTCTGTATGGGACACAGACTGTTAGCTTTATATTTACTCTGTATGGGACACAGACTGCAGGTAGCTTTATATTTACTCTGCATGGGACACAGACTGCAGGTAGCTTTATATTTACTCTGTATGGGACACAGACTGCAGGTAGCTTTATATTTACTCTGTATGGGACACAGACTGTTAGCTTTATATTTACTCTGTATGGGACACAGACTGCAGGTAGCTTTATATTTACTCTGTATGGGACACAGACTGTTAGCTTTATATTTACTCTGTATGGGACACAGACTGCAGGTAGCTTTATATTTACTCTGTATGGGACACAGGCTGCAGGTAGCTTTATATTTACTCTGTATGGGACACAGACTGCAGGTAGCTTTATATTTACTCTGTATGGGACACAGACTGTTAGCTTTATATTTACTCTGTATGGGACACAGACTGCAGGTAGCTTTATATTTACTCTGTATGGGACACAGACTGTTAGCTTTATATTTACTCTGTATGGGACACAGACTGTTAGCTTTATATTTACTCTGTATGGGACACAGACTGCAGGTAGCTTTATATTTACTCTGCATGGGACACAGACTGCAGGTAGCTTTATATTTACTCTGTATGGGACACAGACTGCAGGTAGCTTTATATTTACTCTGTATGGGACACAGACTGTTAGCTTTATATTTACTCTGTATGGGACACAGACTACAGGTAGCTTTATATTTACTCTGTATGGGACACAGACTGTTAGCTTTATATTTACTCTGTATGGGACACAGACTGTTAGCTTTATATTTACTCTGTATGGGACACAGACTGCAGGTAGCTTTATATTTACTCTGTATGGGACACAGACTGCAGGTAGCTTTATATTTACTCTGTATGGGACACAGACTGTTAGCTTTATATTTACTCTGTATGGGACACAGGCTGTTAGCTTTATATTTACTCTGTATGGGACACAGACTGTTAGCTTTATATTTACTCTGTATGGGACACAGACTGTTAGCTTTATATTTACTCTGTATGGGACACAGACTGTTAGCTTTATATTTACTCTGTATGGGACACAGACTGTTAGCTTTATATTTACTCTGTATGGGACACAGACTGTTAGCTTTATATTTACTCTGTATGGGACACAGACTGTTAGCTTTATATTTACTCTGTATGGGACACAGACTGTTAGCTTTATATTTACTCTGTATGGGACACAGACTGTTAGCTTTATATTTACTCTGTATGGGACACAGACTGTTAGCTTTATATTTACTCTGTATGGGACACAGACTGTTAGCTTTATATTTACTCTGTATGAGACACAGACTGTTAGCTTTATATTTACTCTGTATGGGACACAGACTGTTAGCTTTATATTTACTCTGTATGGGACACAGACTGTTAGCTTTATATTTACTCTGTATGAGACACAGACTGTTAGCTTTATATTTACTCTGTATGGGACACAGACTGTTAGCTTTATATTTACTCTGTATGAGACACAGACTGTTAGCTTTATATTTACTCTGTATGGGACACAGACTGTTAGCTTTATATTTACTCTGTATGGGACACAGACTGTTAGCTTTATATTTACTCTGTATGGGACACAGACTGTTAGCTTTATATTTACTCTGTATGGGACACAGACTGTTAGCTTTATATTTACTCTGTATGAGACACAGACTGTTAGCTTTATATTTACTCTGTATGGGACACAGACTGTTTGCTTTATATTTACTCTGTATGGGACACAGACTGTTAGCTTTATATTTACTCTGTATGGGACACAGACTGTTAGCTTTATATTTACTCTGTATGGGACACAGACTGTTAGCTTTATATTTACTCTGTATGGGACACAGACTGTTAGCTTTATATTTACTCTGTATGGGACACAGACTGTTAGCTTTATATTTACTCTGTATGGGACACAGACTGTTAGCTTTATATTTACTCTGTATGGGACACAGACTGTTAGCTTTATATTTACTCTGTATGGGACACAGACTGTTAGCTTTATATTTACTCTGTATGGGACACAGACTGTTAGCTTTATATTTACTCTGCATGGGACACAGACTGTTAGCTTTATATTTACTCTGTATGGGACACAGACTGTTAGCTTTATATTTACTCTGTATGGGACACAGACTGTTAGCTTTATATTTACTCTGTATGGGACACAGACTGTTAGCTTTATATTTACTCTGCATGGGACACAGACTGTTAGCTTTATATTTACTCTGTATGGGACACAGACTGTTAGCTTTATATTTACTCTGCATGGGACACAGACTGTTAGCTTTATATTTACTCTGTATGGGACACAGACTGTTAGCTTTATATTTACTCTGTATGGGACACAGACTGTTAGCTTTATATTTACTCTGTATGGGACACAGACTTTACTCTGCATGGGACACAGGCTGCAGGTGACCATGGGAGTTCTTATTTTAAAGTTTAGTTGGCTTAGGGGTCCCGGATGCACACATTTCATTGTGTATGAATGAAATGAGATAAAAGCATTTTATTCACCTAAAATCATGTAACCAAATTTGGGATTTAAACAATTTAATATATATTTTTTATGACAATTATTAAAAACTTATTTTGTATCAATTACATTCATTGAAATTGACCCTTGACATAGGCTGCTGTTGTTGTCTTCCAAACGGTGTACATTTAGTTAAGTATTGTACTGGAGTATTTCCAATACTTTTACTTCCACTACATCTCGGGTCCAAATATTGTACTTTTACTCCACTACATTTAGTTACAAGTTGTAGTTACAAGTTGTAGATTTAGATTATTATTACAAAACATACATTAAAGGACAACTTTGTTTTTTTACAAAAAGGATTCATATTTTAGATTGTAAATAGAGAAAAGAAAAAGTGAGTGTTAAAATGTTTTCATTTGCTTCGTTATTGTTTTATCGCGTTTACCTTGCTAAAATGTGGGGCATGCGTACGCATGGGGGCATGTGTACAAATGGCTAAATATGTCTTTTTAGACACAATAAGCCAGCTGTTTCTTTATTGCTATTTACAGTAACACGTCTAGCCCCTATAAGTCACATCCAACCATGAAAGGTTGCGTTGTATCTTGGGAATGGGTTTATTCTGTATAAAATGACATATTTAGCCACTCGTACGCATGCCCCCAACCACTGAAATAAGAATCTCTAAAACAATAGAAAGAAGTAAATGAAAACATTTTAAAACTCATCTTTTATATTCTTTAATTACAATCTAAACTATGAACCCTTGTTGTAAAAAACTAAAGTTGTCCTTTAACCATTTCAGCCTTATATACATTTCGGCCATTCGAAAATAGCCGATCTACAAGCTCTTGTCAAACAGCTTTTTTCAAAAGTCTTTAATTTTTCTATTTCTTTTTACATATTATACATTTGAAAGTGTGTGAAATGGGACATTATGCACATTGAGTACTTTCTACTTTTGGTACTTTAAGTACATTTTGATACCACTGCTTTTGTTCTTTTAATCAAGTGCATTTTGAATTCCAGACTTTATTTCTACATTGCAGTATTGATACTTTTACTCAAGTAAAAACTGTTTCCACTACCCCTGGTTTGCAGGTCAGAGAGCTGGGCTCTGGACAGGTCATCTACTCAGAGAGTGACTCCCTGGACGTCCCCATAGTGACCACAGCCTGTGAGGGTCAGCTGCTGGTGGTCTTCTATGACGGCAGCCATCGAGCCAAGGTACCAGTCTGGTTACTAGAGCTACACTGTGATTCATCCTATAACATGTTCATGGAGACTCAGGCGACGTTCGCACTGGTAAGGGACAACTTTGTTTTATTATAACAAGGGTTCATATTTTAGATTGTAATTAGAGAAAAGAAAAGATGAGTGTTAAAGTTTTCATTTACTGCTTTCTATCGTTTTAGCCATTTTAAGTATT
The DNA here is from genome assembly GCF_963921795.1 of Nannobrachium achirus. NCBI lineage: Eukaryota > Metazoa > Chordata > Actinopteri > Myctophiformes > Myctophidae > Nannobrachium > Nannobrachium achirus. The sequence continues at coordinate 6,020,846 of NC_137821.1, read as the reverse complement.
TTGATTTCAGTGGGTGGGGTCATACGTACAAGTGACTATTTTTAGACACAATAAGCCGGTGATTTCTGTATTACCTGTACTATTTACAGTAACACTACTAGCACCCATAAGTCACATCTGCCCATGAAGGATTGGTGCATCTTGGGAATGGGCTTATTGTGTCTAAAAATACGGTACATATTTAGCCACTTGTATGCATGCCCCCCATCCCAACCACTGAAATCAAAATTATTAACTCATTAGAGGTCCACGACATGCCAACGCGTCAATCTCTTTGATGTCTCTGTGAGCCCACGACGCGTTTGACGCGTTGTACTTTTTTTTTTTTTTTTTTTTTTGTACAGTAAACTATACTGTACTGTAGCTACCGTACCAGGCTACCGTGGTGACGAAAAACACTCCATTTACCGAAATGCAGCGCAAGATCACGTGACCGGGAAGTGCTGTCTCCTTGATAGACATGCATGCACGCTGCTGCAGAAAAGTGAATTTTTCTCCTAATCTAGCTTTTAAAACACCTTCATGTTTAAAACGCTGTGTTTTCTACCGGCCGTTACAAAACCTCTGTGGCCTGCGATTGTTTAAAAATGGTCCTGACTGAAAGAAAATACTATCATGAAAATAAACAGCACATACTTGGACCCCATGTGTTAAACTGGCTAAAATGATAGAAAGCAGTCTTTTCTCTCATTACAATCTAAAACATTGAACTCTTGTTGTAAAAAAAACAAAGTTGTCCTTTAACCATCGGAACAGAAAACGACCAGAAGTGCCGTTGTGTTTACATCCGGTCACATCATGGTCGAAAATAAAGTGAAAACACTCCTGCTCTGTGTGTCCAGAAAACAGCAAACAGATATTCCTAATCTCTGCTCCACGAACGGGGCTGTTAAGTATGACATCATTTTGTAGGCAGAGGAGAATTTCTGCCCCCAGTTTCCGTGAATCTTTTTACTATTTTTACTATTTACACATTTTTCTTCTCTTTGTTGTTGAAAGGAAAGTGTTAGAATTATACTTTAGTCGTTATTTTTGTCTCGGATCTGTTGAAATAGCGAGGGACAGAAAATGCTCTGGGGGCAGAGTTCTCCTCTGCTTACAAAATGATGTCACGGCTTAAAAGCCCCACAGCCATGACAGATGCTGATGAATGAATAGTATATTGGATCTAATGTTGCAATTAAGGGCAAGACAAGCTGCGTGTCTCTGTCATGTGTCTACTAGGGATGGGACGATATGAACATTTCATATCACGATTATTGTGACATAGGAAATCACGATTTACGATCCGTTATCCTGGAGCGGAACATTTGCCAAAGAAATTGCAGATCTACAAGCTCACAACGTGTCGTAACGCATTGTGAGCTTAGATTGGCAACTTTTTGGCAAAGACATTTGACAAAGGGTGAAAAAAGAATGTATTAAGTACGTATATGTATAAGTACCTTTTTACCAATTATAGAGGGTTTAAGTGGTACCGGATATGCGGCTCGGCAAAAGGTGAATTGAACCCAGTGCATGACGGAATACAATTTCACAAGGAATTAAATCTCCACGATACGATTAGTGTGAGTGTTTATTATCAGGATAAACGATAACATCGCTTATGGTCCCATCCCTAGTGTCCACTGTGTCTCTGTGTGTCCTGCAGGTGTTGGACATGTCTTCCTCCTGCTCTGTGCTGTCCAGTGTCCAGGTGTCCCTGGAGGGAGCGTCCGTCCACCGAGACCGCTCCGTCCTGCTGTCTCACAACAACTGCATCAAAGACTACGTCCTCTTTGCTTACAGGTCAGATCTCAAAGACTACGTCCTCTTCGCCTACAGGTCAGATCTCAAAGACTACGTCCTCTTCGCTTACAGGTCAGATATCAAAGACTACGTCCTCTTCGCTTACAGGTCAGATATCAAAGACTAGGTTGTCCTCTTCACTTACAGGTTAGATCTCAAAGACTACGTCCTCTTTGCTTACAGGTCAGATCTCAAAGACTACGTCCTCTTTGCTTACAGGTCAGATCTCAAAGACTACGTCCTCTTCGCCCACAGGTCAGATCTCAAAGACTACGTTGTCCTTTTTCGGCAATAATCTACAGTTATGACAAAATATGTGTTAATGAATGCAGCCGTTCTCACTGGCCGCTCACAGGTGCTCCAGTAGCCCATGCGATCTTAAAATGTTGTTTGTCCCTGCAATGCTTTTTGTGGCTTTATAGTGTCAATGGGGGGACTGCCCATAAGTCCTACATCTCATTAGTCCTACATCTCATTAGTCCTACATCTCATTAGTCCTAATTTGGTTAGGGTTCGATTTAGGCATAGTTTTACTGAGGTTAGGTTTAGGTTTAGGCGTAGTGTTTTCACCAGGCTGATATTCACCAGATGCTGACTAATATTTTATGTAGTAATAGGATGTAGGAACAATGAAATGTGGGACCAATGCCATGGCATGTTCTGTATTAATAATCTAAATCTACTGTACAAAATACCTGAAAATAAGGTGTCAAATAACGGGAGTGGAGTGCGGAATGTTGGCATAGAAGTATAAAGTGTCAAAAACCACACCTAGTGTGAAGCGAGTGGCGCTATTAATGAGTTAATTTCATAAAGCGTCCAGCAAGGCTTGGCCAATGGGACAAACTTTGGGCGCTTTGTGCAAAGACATAGGCCAGATGTAGGTCGAGCTTCGCATCCCACAAAGCTTGGCCAACGTGACCCTGGGCGTACAACATACTTTGGAGAAACGGACAAGGCCAGATGTTGGAGCTTAGCTCCTTCCAGGAGAGACAAACTCAAGTACAGTGAAAGTACATGTATTTGTGTACAGTACTCAACGTAACTAAATGTACTTTCCAGCACGTCCACCTTGTGACCACCTCTCCTTCTCCTGGCCCTTCCAGCGCTGACCAGGGCCTGAGGAGGCATGAGGGGGAGCGGTGGAGGCATGAGGGGGTACAGAGGAGGTAGGACCAGGCTCCTGGCCAGGTTCGGGAAAGTCACTCTCCCTGTGGAAGAAACCGGGGGTCGGTCTGTCGCTCCTTTGCCGTCTGTCATCGCCGCGAAAGAAGCGGGCGTCACGTGACGAGGGGGAGGGGTCCGAGTCGGAGAAGGACGTCCTGCCGTCCTGGCAGGACGCTCTCTGCTGCGTCTCTGCTTCGTCGGTGATGGAGAGCGCTCCCATTTTGGGATCCAGGAAGTCGAATAGGGTGTTCGTACCGGAGGGCCTTCCTCCTCCTCCCGCTCCCGCCTCCTCGTGCTCAAACCTGGACCTCCCTCTGCCTCTGCCTCTCCCCCTGCCTCTTCCCGCTCTGGGTGGGGGTCTGTAGGACTCGCCTGGGGCGGGGGAGGGTCTGTAGGACTGGACCGGCGGGGCGTTGGAGGGTCTGCTGTCGCCGGCGGCTCCAGTCAACACGTTGAGAGCCATCTCCAGACTGTTGTCGTTCTCCGCCAGAGCCCGGCGTGCGTCCTCCTTGTCGAACCCCATCTCCACGATGTCCTTCAGAGCCTGCTCGTCCACCACCGCCGTGCTGCGGTAGCTCCCACCCTCCGTCCTCCTCTCCTCCGCCTCCCTTTCCTCCCTTCGCCCGCGGTAGGAGGAGTAGGAGGAGGACCCGGCAGCGCTCAGGTTGGCGCCCGCGTTCGCCCCGCCGCCGAAGCTCCGCGGGGCCTCTTTGGCCTTGGCCACCTGGGCGATGGCGACCAGCCGCTGCCGCTCGAACTCGTCGTTCTCTGCGTTTTCGACGGCCGTTTTCTCGCTCCTCTGCAGCGTCTTCCTGTGGTCCAGTTCCCCGGCGTCCACCTCCACCTCGCCCTGCGTCCTCCTGGCGCACCGCTGTCCGAACGGCACAAAGGGAGGGGGACCGCCGCCTCCACTTTCGCCTTCTTCCGCAGCTCCGCCGGCGTTCCTGCCGCGTTGCCGCTGCTGCGCCTGCACTTCCCTCTGCAGCTGCCACTTCTCCAGCAGCCGGTCGACCGCGCCGCCCAGGACCGACACGTTGGACTCGTCCAGGAGCAGCAGGCCGTTCCGGACCGCCACCGTGCCCAGGAGCTTGACCTTGGTGCCGGGAGGGGTGTTCAGGCCCACGCCGGGTAAGGGCCGCACCTCCAGCCCCGCGCAGGACGCGTGTCCGTCGGTCATCTGCAGCCGCAGCATCCTGGGGGCCGCCTGGGACTCCTGGTGGTCCTTGGGGGCCGAGACGTTCCTCACCTTGGCCACCTGGAGGACCAGCGGCCCGTCCAGCGTCTCCACCCGCCCGCTGTTGATGTCCGGCGGGAGGGTCTGGCGGCCGATGGGCCTCAGGTCGCTGTTCAGCGCCAGGCGGACGATGTCGCCGTGAGACGCGTTCTTCTCCGCTTCGCCTCTCAGCCGCGCTACGCCCTCGTCGCTGAGATGCCAGCCGTCTTTGGCCAGAGATGATGTCAAATCGTTCATTTTGTTTGTCAGAAAACGTATGTGTAAAAAAAGTAATAATTTAATAAATATGTGTGACACCTATATTTAAGGTCTATGTTTTAATGCATTACTATTGCTGTGCACATTGTCCACATGACGTTTAACTTGCTAGTTGTGACACTTTAAAAAACTACTTTATGACTGACTTTATCTTTCTGTCAGCCTGTGTCCCTTTTATGCCCATATATGGAGGTACCCTGATGTCATCCATATGATGTCATAGAACTGACATCGGTTCGGATGGTTCCCAAAGAGATTCTGTGCATCTGTGCTCACAGATCTCCATATATGGACATCAAATGCCAAACAGTGGTTCTGGACAACCGCCAGTCCGACTGACAACGCACTCCCACATACAGTATGCATGCAGCAACCCTGGAAATGTGTAGTACTTTATATCAACCTGCCATATTAGAGAGATCAACGATCATCGCCGACCCAAATCATTGCCTTTGTGGGTTGGTCAAATTAAGCAATATTACACGAGAGGGTGTGCATAACACGGTTATCCTGCACGACAGCCTTGCCGCAGGAAAGAGCCGACAGGCGAGTTCCGTAGGAAGGGCTGGAGTGATGAGAGACAGTGCATCTGTGCTCGTTATACAGTATGCACGGTTGGAGCGCCTGGTTTCCATTGAGAGCCCGACTACCTGTTGTATAACTGTGGTTATAACATTTATATTCCTGAATGCAGGCATGTGCACACATAGACATCAAAGGGGGCTTGAGCCCCTACCCTTTTATCCGTCTGTAAAAAGTGCCCCCTCTCCAAACCATGAATGCAGTTTTTACTATGGTGAAAGAAATGCAAATGCCCCCTCTTTCCATGCCATGCCTGAAGGCAGCATTCGAGAGAATTGCCTTGTCCAAACTCTCCTGAACTTGAATGCAGCATCTTATGTTGACACCAGTAAGACTCCCTAATCAGGAGATAAGCGACCGTCAGGTCGCAGCGTGATTTTAGGGCAAAATGTGTAGGAGCAGTGTCCAAAAAATGTGTTTGAAAAAATATATGGGACAGATCCATGTTGATGACATGAGTGTAGACATACGGTGTACCGATTTGCGTAATTTTAGGGCAAAGTCTGTAGGGGCTGTGTCCAAAAATGTGTTTGAAAAAGTCGGCCTGATGGTGGCGCTATATGGGACAGATTCATGTTGATGACATGAGTGTAGACATACGGTCCATCTGATCCCACATTACAAACAGAGACTCAAATCAAGCAAACCCGAAGTAAAAAACATTCTAAAGTGGAGTGAGGAGTCACTGGACTGTCTTAAGGGGTGTTTTGATTGTACTTTGTGGGACATGTTTAATGAGACATGTGCTGATCTTGAAGAGCTTAACTCTGTTCAAACACACTACATACAGTTCTGTGTAGATAGTGTTATTCCATCCAAACGGATCAAAGTGTTTCCAAATGATAAACCATGGATGAATAAGGAAATGAAAGAAGCATTATTTAGAAAAAAACGTGCTTTTGAACAGGGTGACCTGATTAAAGTGCAAGCTATGCAGAAAGAGATAAAACGCATAGCCACTGAATGTAAATACAACTACAAACTTAAGATTGAAAAACAAATGAAGGATTCTAATGTAAGACAAGCATGGAAGGGGCTGTACACAATGGTTGGAATAAAGGAAAAGAAAGATGTCATTAACACTAGTGATGATCAGTCTTTTGCCAATGAATTAAATACCTTTTATGGAAGATTTGATACCTCTGATTTCTCAACCGAACGTAATTTGTTAAAGGACCAATTTGGCAGTGGTCAATCACTTATTATAACAGAGGAGGAGGTGTGTAGAACCCTCAAAAGAATTAACCCACGCAAAGCACCGGGTCCCGATGGGATAAGGGGTTATGTGCTCAAGGAGTGTAGGGAACAGCTCAGCCCTGTACTGAGACACATGTTCCAGTTATCTATAGATACACATTATATTCCAAAAGCATGGAAGACCTCGCTCATAGTCCCAGTGCCGAAAATGTCCAATCCCAAAGTCCTTAATGACTATCGGCCTGTTGCCTTGACATCACTAATTATGAAATCTTTGGAGCGCATTGTTTTAAACAACCTTCTTACTAATGTGCAACATGAAATGGACCCGTTACAGTTTGCATATAGAAAGGGGAGGGGTACTGATGACGCTCTTCTTGTGATGCTTAATAAGATCTACTGTCACCTAGATAAACCTGAAAAGAAACGATATGCTCGTGTACTCTTTGTAGATTTCTCGTCTGCATTTAACACTATGAGACCTCACATACTGATGAGAAAACTGTATGATATGGGTGTTAACACCAATATCATCAGATGGGTGGAGTCCTTCCTGACTGATCGGGTACAACATGTCAGGGTGAATAAAGTAATATCTCTCCCTATTACGACCAACACGGGGGCCCCGCAAGGGAGCGTGATTTCACCGGTATTGTTCACTCTGTATACAAGCGACTGTAGGAGCGACTCTGATAACACCTGTATTGTTAAATTTGCCGACGACGCAGCCATTGTTGGTTTGATCGAGGATGACGAGATAGGCTATCGAAGAACAGTGGACGAGTTTTCTGGTTGGTGTAAGAATAATTTCCTTCAGTTGAATATAAAAAAAACTAAGGAGGTTATATTTGATTTCCGGACCAGTTGTGATGCTGCACACCAGAAAATAGTCATTGATGGGGATGAGGTCGAGACTGTTGATGAATACAAGTACTTGGGTACAACGATTGATTCAAAGCTGACATGGAATTCGAACACCGATGCCATCTATAAGAAAGGTCAGCAGAGGCTGCATTTTATGCGCAGACTGAGAAAGTATAATGTGGATAAAAGTTTAATGTTACTTTTCCATCGCTCCTTTGTGGAAAGTGCATTAACTTTTTGTTTTGTTGCCTGGTATGGCTCCTTATCGTTGGTCAACAAGAACAGGCTCCATAAAATCATAAATGTATCCAGCAAGATAGCTGGGGTACGGCTGGAGAGTATGACCTCTATGTATGAGACCCGTGTGCTCAGGAAGGGCAAAGCCATTTCTAGGGATAGAACACACCCGTTATACAGTCAATATAACCTTATGCCCTCAGGACGACGGTACACAGTACCTGGGTTGAAGGCGAGGGCTTCCAGGACATTTGTCCCTACAAGTATAGGGCTTCTGAACAAACAAGCCCCAGCTCAGTTCCGTGCATGAAATGTTATGACTGGTATTCTCGTTTTGTATCATGTTGTCAGTGAATTGTGAGTTTGTCTTGTCATTCATGTATTGTGGTGTGTATCATGTTGTCAGTGAATTATGAGTTTTGTCTTGTCATTCATGTATTATGTGTTGTGTTTTTGTGTCCTGATGACTGCTTGGTGCAAAAAGAATTTCAGCAAGGACAAATAAAGCATCTATCTATCTATCTATCTACTGTGTACCGATTTGCGTAATTTTAGGGCAAAATCTGTAGGGGCAGTGTCCAAAAATGTGTTTGAAAAAGTCGGCCTGATGGTGGCGCTATATGGGACAGATCCATGTTGATGACATGAGTGTAGACATACTGTGTACCGATTTGCGTGATTTTAGGGCAAAATCTGTAGGAGCAGTGTCCAAAAATGTGTTTGAAAAAATGGGCCTGATGGTGGCGCTCCTATGTTGATGACATGAGTGTAGACATACTGTGTACCGATTTGCGTGATTTTAGGGCAAAATCTGTAGGAGCAGTGTCCAAAAATGTGTTTGAAAAAATGGGCCTGATGGTGGCGCTATATGGGACAGATTCATGTTGACGGCTCTCTTGGCGCCGTGCGTGGGTACCGGCCCCGGCTCTCCCGGTTGCTCCTAGCCCGAGTTACGGCATTTTCTGTGCGCTGCAGTGGCGGGGGTCGTCCACTAGGGGTGCGACCACTTTTGCATCCATTCTGGAGCACCAGGAGTCGGTGGTCCCTGGGAATTCCCTGTGAACAGCCCTGTTGGGGTGGTCATTGGTCATTTAAGCACTTTTTGGCGGCGGCAACAGGGGGTCCCTGGGGGTCCCTGGAGCTCCGGGGGTCCCGGGAGGGGTGGAGGTTGTGGATTGGCAGGCAAGGAGTGTGTGTGCAAAGTTTGGCATGGATTGGGGCAACGGTGGCGGAGATATGAGTCGGAGAAAAGTGTGACGTGACGGACAGACGGACAGACTGACAGACAGCCTGTCGAGGTTTTGGAAGTAACTGCGACCTGACGGTCGCAATAAATGCCCTCTCTGTGTAGAAATCCATGGCATATGCCACATCTCCACTCCAGTATTCACTTGATTATGCTTAGTTCAGTGAGCAGACCCTCAATCTCACAACGTGTCGCGTCGTGAGCTTGGAGGTCTGCTATTTTCGATATTTTCACCAAAAGGCCCTTTTGGAAATTTCAGCCCCTGCCTCTCTAACATTCTCTGCACGTCCCTGCCTGAATGAATAAGTGGTAGTGCAAAGATCAACTGGGTGTCTAATTGTGATACTTATTTGTGTCCATTTGAAAGGCGGTCCATGTGCAAAATGGTGTCAGACCCCCGGCTGGACTCGTGGGTGTGTGTGTGCATGAGTGAGTGGCTCTCCCTCTTTCTTTTTAGACATTTTTATCCCACGATTTTGTAACCCATTTTTCATCCAGTGCCAATTGCCTAAGCTATGTAATCACCTGGGGAGAGCCCTGAACTGAGCTCATGCTTCCTTCAGTGCATGAGGAGTGAGCAGGCCGCTTCTTATCACCTGACATGGGGGAGTTTCCCCGGTTGGACGTAGCGTGTGGAGGGAACACGTTATTCCAACCAGTTCCTTTCCCCTCCATCAGGTTTTTTGTCAGGGTATCTACCATAGGAGACATGGGGAGAACATGCAAACTCCACAAAGAAAGGCCCTTTTGCCAACCCCACCTATAGGGTGTGGCCGCTGATGACTCGGAGGAGAGAACCCACCCCCAGCGCCCCCACAGCGTCCCCCGGCGGGAATCGAACCCAGGACCTTCTAGCTGTGAGGCGACAGCGCTACAGACTCTGCCTCCTGTGAGCTCTGCTGAGCCTTGTGGCGTTGGCTGTCACACTCATCCTTAAATAACACCACCTGTACCCTTTGTTAACACCGTGTCAAATCAGGCCGCCATAGTAACACCCAGACAGATTTCACCAACAGAAACAACCTCTGAATTATTGATCGCCGTTAATTATTAACGACGGTCTTCTTCTCGGGTGATGTTAGTGTAACCCGGCACTCTGGCAGGAGATGATGTTGATGTTGACACCGTCAGCTGACAACACATTAATGAGGTTTTTTCCACAAGGTGTTTAACATATTTAGACCGAGAACGCATTATTACTTATTACTTATTATTTTATGTTTTTACAAAATAGCAGATCTACAAGCTCCCGAGTGCCGCGCTGTGAGCTTGTAGATCTGCTATTCTTGGATAAAGAAATGTGTCTTTGAATATTTTGACCCGATTCTATAAATATTTTCTAAATCCTTCTAAATCAGTGGTTCTCAAACTATTTCGCGTCAAGGACCCCCAAAATTACATGTGTTTGGCCGCGGACCCCCATCTCAAAATATGTTGTTCAGGGGACCCCCCAGAAGCAAATATTTGAGTTACAGAAGTTTGCTTTGAAAAAATTATATATTCTAAGATTTGCACGCATTTTAAAGATTTCTCGAAACAGCAGATCTACAAGCTCGCTGAGCGGGACTCGGTGCCGTGCTGTGAGCTTGTAGATCTGCTATTCTGCTGAAGCCTAAAGTAATTCCAGGTGTTAATGGGTTAATCTTAATGGTGGAACCTGATTAAAAAACAGTCATGCAGGCTCCTTCACAGGGCCGGGGGGGCGGGGAGGAACCGAACACCTCCACGGTTGAGTGGCGAGGGCATCGGCCAATCAGTGGACGGGGTCATTTGAGGTAGCAGGGTGAGAATAGTGTCAGTCGAGGACAGGTCAGTTTTTGGTCACACTTTTCAGAAGAGGAAATGTAAGCAGTCGTTGACCAAACAGAACGGGTGGGCAACTTTCATGATAGAGAGGGCCACTATATTTTCACACTCACTCCAGAGAGCCACAATGCATACACAGGCAAAAATAGACGATCTACAAGCTCAAAACACGACACCCATAGGCCTACGAGGGCAAAAAAAGCATAATTTTTCCAATTCAAACTAGCACATCTACAAGCTCAAAACACGTCGCAGTGTCTATCAAAGTGAAAATTGTAATTTTTTTGCGCTCGTATGGGTGTCCGCCATCATTGTATTAATGGAACCCAAGGAATGCTATTGGCTGCCAACGATCACGTGCAACCGCAAGGGATACTTGGGAGATTGTCTTGAGCTTGCCGAAAATAAAGCACAAGAAGAAGAAGCCTTGGATCGGAATCATCACAAGATAGCCACGCCCCTCCTAACGCACACCCTGCTTTAACATCAATTATAAAATAAATGGGAACATATTTTCACAAAACGCATATCATGGTGATTGAAACAAGGCTTTAAACTAGCGACAGGAACCATAAAGTATTTAAGAAAATTTTTATTAAGGTAAGAAAATCAAATGTAAAAGTTCGGGGGAAATGAATGCAATCCTATGGAAAACATGTTGCTTCTGGTACCAGAACAGCACAACTAGCAGCCAATCATAGGAACCTTTATTTCCGGGTTTGCTGTCATGTTAAATCCGGACAACTGTCTGAATGCTCTCCTATGCCAAGAATAACTAGGTTTCAAGTGAGAGTTTACTCAATGTAGAATGTCTCTCCTCGTATGAGCCTGGTGTATTGTGTTATAGAAGTGTGATCTTAGCTGATTCAAGCGCCTCTCAGACGGACGGTGGTTGACGCTGGCGTTCTCGTGTGGATCAGCGGGGATCACGCCGCGGTGGAGACACAAAACACAATCGCCCCGCGAGAAAACGCCGGGCGATATTTACAAAGATGACCACAATCCAGCTCTTGCCGCCCGCGAGCGCTTGCACGAACGAGCACGCACGAGCACGCACGCAAGCGAGAATTTCACTGGACCGCACTCGCTCGTCTCTCCACCCCTCAACTACTCTGCACGTCCAAAATAGTCGCTCGCCTCTCATTGAAAATGAATTGCTAGGGCCTAATTAAGAGCTTAATGAATGTTTAATAATGCACAAACTTAATCAAACCTTAATCTCTCTCTCTCTCTCTCTCTCTCTCTCTCTCTCTCTCTCTCTCTCTCTCTCTCTCTCTCTCTCTCTCTCTCTCTCAGGTCAGGAGGTCAAGCAGCAGTGTTCAGCAGCAGGTCGGGCACAGTGCTGTGTGTCCTGAATACCCAGCATGCATCAGGCTCCATCCAGGGAGTGGAGATGACCGCAGAATACCTGATGATCTTCTGCAGGTACAACTCTACTCTACTCCATGGGTCTGCGACCCCCAAAACAATCATATTTTAACTCGAGACCCCCCACCCTGACAAGCATTAAGAGTTGAGGCATTACATTTTGTATAACACGGTTCTATTGTGAAAATAGCAGATCTACATGCCTCGCGCTGCGAGGTGTCGTGAGCATGTAGATCTGCTCATTTGTGTGCATGTAATGTAATTTATGTAGCCATGCAGATATCTTATTTTACATCAATATCGTTCATGTGAACTTATTCATTATAATGATCTAAATCACTATGACTTATCGCTCTAGTTGGCACCGTGGCAACGCATTTCATTTCCTCACGTTGTCAATGTGAGGCGATACAATAGTGTGTTGCCTAAAGCAATGTTTCTCAACCAGTGTGCTACAGGCACAGACCTTTGGTGTTCCCTTTGAGATGCTTTGGTGTTCCCTTTGTAATTTGACAGTGAAGTGTCCCTTCCACAGGTACCAGTATAAGAGTGTTTAATAACCCTAGTGTCCCTTCCACAGGTACCAGTATAAGAGTGTTTAATAACACTAGTGTCCCTTCCACAGGTACCCGTATAAGAGTGTTTAATAACACTAGTGTCCCTTCCACAGGTACCCGTATAAGAGTGTTTAATAACACTAGTGTCCCTTCCACAGGTACCCGTATAAGAGTGTTTAATAACCCTAGTGTCCCTTCCACAGGTACCCGTATAAGAGCGACAGTGAGATGCTCCACATCGAGCTGTTCGACTCCTCCTCCTTCCAGTACCAGCGTTCCATCCTGGGCTGCAGCCAGGACCCCGTCTCCCAGGTGTGCGTCAACCGGGAGGGCACGCACGCCGTGGCCTTCTGCCCCTCCCCCCGCACCGCCCTCACCCAGGTGGTCACCTGGAACCTGGAGACCGAGGACCACAAGCACATCACCCACTTCCCCGGGATACTCACCCAAGGTCAGTAGCAACCACTGGTCTGTAATACTGACCCAAGGTCAGTAACAACCACTGGTCTGTAATACTGACCCAAGGTCAGTTAGAAACAACTGGCCTGTAATACTGACCCAAGGTCAGTAGCAACCACTGGTCTGTAATACTGACCCAAGGTCAGTAACAACCACTGGTCTGTAATACTGACCCACAGTCAGTTAGAAACAACTGGTCTGTAATACTGACCCAAGGTCAGTAACAACCACTGGTCTGTAATACTGACCCAAGGTCAGTAACAACCACTGGTCTGTAATACTGACCCACGGTCAGTTAGAAACAACTGGTCTGTAATACTGACCCAAGGTCAGTAACAAACCACTGGTCTGTAATACTGACCCAAGGTCAGTTAGAAACAACTGGTCTGTAATACTGACCCAAGGTCAGTAGCAACCACTGGTCTGTAATACTGACCCAAGGTCAGTAACAAACCACTGGTCTGTAATACTGACCCAAGGTCAGTAACAACCACTGGTCTGTAATACTGACCCAAGGTCAGTTAGAAACAACTGGTCTGTAATACTGACCCACGGTCAGTTAGAAACAACTGGTCTGTAATACTGACCCAAGGTCAGTTAGAAACAACTGGTCTGTAATACTGACCCAAGGTCAGTAACAACCACTGGTCTGTAATACTGACCCAAGGTCAGTTAGAAACAACTGGTCTGTAATACTAACCCAAGGTCAGTTAGAAACAACTGGTCTGTAATACTGACCCAAGGTCAGTAACAACAACTGGTCTGTAATACTGACCCAAGGTCAGTAACAACCACTGGTCTGTAATACTGACCCAAGGTCAGTTAGAAACAACTGGTCTGTAATACTAACCCAAGGTCAGTTAGAAACAACTGGTCTGTAATACTGACCCAAGGTTGTTACACAGGTCTCTGGTTTTCACTCACATTTGTAATTTTTTTGACCAGTGATTCTCACACTTTTTTTTTACAATTTACAATGTAAGCAGATGCTCTTACTCCAATTTACTTTAAGCAAGGTAAACACGAGGTATTCCATAAAATGCATAGAAATAGTAATCTAGGATCGTAGGTAAACCATTAATCTGTCATCAGCCTGAGCCAGTGATGTGTTCTACCGTGATACGTTGTATACGCAGAATGACGTTCCGATGGGAAAAAAGGGGGGAAAGGCGAATGCACTCAAGAGTTAGAGAGAAATAAGGGTCCATTTGGTTCCTGACTATCAATCCATTAGCAGGAGGGGACCAGTGCTACCAGATCCTGTGAGAGGCAGCCAGGTGTTTGAAAACACGGCCAAAAGAAACGATTATAAGGATCGTTTTAACCACTTTGAAACCTATTTACATCTGCTACAATAGGAAGGCAAGCCCAAATAATCTAGCACACCGACATGTCTCTCTCTCCCATGGACACCTGTGGTACTGTGTGAGGATGTGTGAATCAGTCATTCATTCATTCATTCATTCATTCATTCATTCATTCGTGCATGCATTCATTCATTCATTCATTCATTCATTCATTCATGCATTCATTCATTCATTCGTGCATGCATTCATTCATTTATTCATTCATTCATTCATCCATCCTCTCATCAACAGGTGTATGTGCTGACCTGCGTTACTGCGTGGGGATGTGTGCGTCAGAGCGGTTCCTGCGCCTGTGGGACCTTTCCTCCAGGATCTCTGACCAGAGCCTCACCTACAACGTCCACAAGACCAAGAGCGACGGCACGGCAGAGGTCATCCCTATGGGCACCACCATGCCACGGTGCGTACTGTACCCGCTGTTTAATCTAACCCTATGGTACCAACACACTGTTTGTACCCGCTGTTTAATCTACCCATGGTACCACCATGCCACGGTGCGTACTGTACCCGCTGTTTAATCTACCCATGGCACCACCATGCCACGGTGAGTACTGTCTGTACCCACTGTTTAATCTACACATGGTACCACCATGCCACGGTGAGTACTGTACCCGCTGTTTAATCTACCCATGGGTACCACCATGCCACGGTGAGTACTGTCTGTACCCACTGTTTAATCTACCCATGGTACCACCATGCCACGGTGAGTACTGTCTGTACCCACTGTTTAATCTACCCATGGTACCACCATGCCACGGTGAGTACTGTCTGTACCCGCTGTCTAATCTACCCATGGTACCACCATGCCACGGTGAGTACTGTCTGTACCCACTGTTTAATCTACCCATGGTACCACCATGCCACGGTGAGTACTGTCTGTACCCACTGTTTAATCTACCCATGGTACCACCATGCCACGGTGAGTACTGTCTGTACCCACTGTTTAATCTACCCATGGTACCACCATACCACGGTGAGTACTGTACCCGCTGTTTAATCTACCCATGGTACCACCATGCCACGGTGAGTACTGTCTGTACCCGCTGTTTAATCTACCCATGGTACCACCATGCCACGGTGAGTACTGTCTGTACCCACTGTTTAATCTACCCATGGTACCACCATGCCATGGTGAGTACTGTCTGTACCCACTGTTTAATCTACCCATGGTACCACCATGCCACGGTGAGTACTGTCTGTACCCACTGTTTAATCTACCCATGGTACCACCATGCCACGGTGAGTACTGTCTGTACCCGCTGTCTAATCTACCCATGGTACCACCATGCCACGGTGAGTACTGTCTGTACCCACTGTTTAATCTACCCATGGTACCACCATGCCACGGTGAGTACTGTCTGTACCCACTGTTTAATCTACCCATGGTACCACCATGCCACGGTGAGTACTGTCTGTACCCACTGTTTAATCTACCCATGGTACCACCATACCACGGTGAGTACTGTACCCGCTGTTTAATCTACCCATGGTACCACCATGCCACGGTGAGTACTGTCTGTACCCGCTGTTTAATCTACCCATGGTACCACCATGCCACGGTGAGTACTGTCTGTACCCACTGTTTAATCTACCCATGGTACCACCATGCCACGGTGAGTACTGTCTGTACCCGCTGTTTAATCTACCCATGGTACCACCATGCCACGGTGAGTACTGTCTGTACCCGCTGTTTAATCTACACATGGTACCACCATGCCACGGTGAGTACTGTCTGTACCCACTGTTTAATCTACCCATGGTACCACCATGCCACGGTGAGTACTGTCTGTACCCGCTGTCTAATCTACCCATGGTACCACCATGCCACGGTGAGTACTGTCTGTACCCACTGTTTAATCTACCCATGGTACCACCATGCCACGGTGAGTACTGTCTGTACCCACTGTTTAATCTACCCATGGTACCACCATGCCACGGTGAGTACTGTCTGTACCCACTGTTTAATCTACCCATGGTACCACCATACCACGGTGAGTACTGTACCCGCTGTTTAATCTACCCATGGTACCACCATGCCACGGTGAGTACTGTCTGTACCCGCTGTTTAATCTACCCATGGTACCACCATGCCACGGTGAGTACTGTCTGTACCCACTGTTTAATCTACCCATGGTACCACCATGCCACGGTGAGTACTGTCTGTACCCGCTGTTTAATCTACCCATGGTACCACCATGCCACGGTGAGTACTGTCTGTACCCGCTGTTTAATCTACACATGGTACCACCATGCCACGGTGAGTACTGTCTGTACCCGCTGTCTAATCTACCCATGGTACCACCATGCCACGGTGAGTACTGTCTGTACCCACTGTTTAATCTACCCATGGTACCACCATGCCACGGTGAGTACTGTCTGTACCCGCTGTTTAATCTACCTATGGTACCACCATGCCACGGTGAGTACTGTACCCGCTGTTTAATCTACCCATGGTACCACCATGCCACGGTGCGTACTGTCTGTACCCACTGTTTAATCTACCCATGGGTACCACCATGCCACGGTGAGTACTGTCTGTACCCGCTGTTTAATCTACCCATGGTACCACCATGCCACAGTGCGTACTGTACCCGCTGTTTAATCTACACATGGTACCACCATGCCACAGTGCGTACTGTACCCGCTGTTTAATCTACACATGGTACCACCATGCCACGGTGCGTACTGTCTGTACCCACTGTTTAATCTACCCATGGTACCACCATGCCACGGTGAGTACTGTCTGTACCCGCTGTTTAATCTACCCATGGTACCACCATGCCACGGTGAGTACTGTCTGTACCCGCTGTTTAATCTATCCATGTTACCACCATGCCACGTTACCACCATGCCACGGTGCTTTGTTAAGTGATTAGAATCAGCCGTGTGGAGGAAGTGAACACACACATTAACCATTTCCTGCAGTAAACACCTTGGGAAACCTTGGGACTGATATCCTGGCCGCTATCCTCTACCGAGCGCCACCGCCATTGCCGCGGTGCAAACAGCAGCCGCTGGTGAATTAGAAGTAGCATGATTGAACATGGGATCGAACTACTCAAGTAAAGTAGAAATATTCACAATTGTAGTCTGGTAAGATTCACCTCAAAACATGGGCTACAGATTGTTGTACCGTTGTTGTTGGGTTTCTATTCTGAATGTTTTGAAGCTTTGCACAGAGCTCTGACTACATCCGGTATTGTCCCAGCTCAGATTCTGAGCCTGGGACAAGTTCCTGGCCAAGGATATCATAGTTTTGGCCCAGAGGTTCTTCTCGCCCCCCTAGTGGCGAAAAAAAGAACTTCTGGGAACTCAGATTGGGCTACAAGTTACTTTACAATACTGCTTACACCGCAGCTAATGGTGGCGGCGCTCTCTGCAGGGTGTCGCTCAGGAAAACGCTCTTTAAACACAGATGCAGCACGCAAATCACGTGTCGTCTGTGTGTTCATCTCGGTGTCTCTCTGTCTCCCCCTGTTGGTGAAGGTACGCCATCTGCCGCTCTCTGCGCAGCGGCACGGTGCGGGTGTGGAACCTGGCCCGGCGGAGGTTCTCGGGGCGGGCGGTGCGGGTGGAGCACGGCCTCTACGGCGCCACGGACGTGGTGCTGGCGCACAACCTCCACCTGTACATCCTGACGGACCGGGGCTCCGCCCCCAACACCGCCCACATGGAGGACACACCCCCATCCGTCTTCCAGGTCAGTCAAAGTGTCATACAACCACACTGGTTATCATAGACTGACACAATATGTCCATATATGGGCATTCCCAGATATGGGCTTAATGACATCAAGTGTGGTTGCCTTGACACAAGTCACACTTATAAATGAATTCTGTCTTGGCCATATATGGAGTGTGACATGAGGTGTGACTGACGCACATGTATTAATGGTAATAATTCAGTTCCTAACCCTGCTCCACAAGACTAGTCCACAAGGTGCAAGCTGCTATAAAAGGACTGTGTCATTTCTTGTTTTGCTCATTATGCCAATTATGCCAAATGCCCATATATGGAGAGTCCCTTTTATGGAGAATATATATACATTTATATACATTTCCATAAATGGAAATCTCTGAATCTGTCTGTCCTTGTCCCTTTTATGCCCATGTATGGACATCCCTGCCCTGGTGTCATCAGTATACAGTATATGACCATATATGTGCATGCCCCCAGATGTACCCAAAAGCGGAGCTGATTTAAATAAGAACCCGGCACAACATGTCGCAATGTGAGCTTGTAGATAATCTACTTTCACTGTTTAATTTAAAAAAAAACAAAAAACTAAAAAAACAAAACAATAAAGATTAAAAAAAAGGTTTGGACATAGAATGTTCCCCTCATGAATGCGACTCGTTACTGCCCCCTGCAGACCCTCCTGGTGTATGACCTGGTGAAGAAGAGCTATGTGAGGAGACAGATGGGGATGTCCATCGTCCCCTGTCCCCACCACGAGTACAGACTGCTGGAGGACGGACACGTCCTCATGGGCCTGTCAGCCACCAGGTGAGACATCGTCCCCTACAGCAGCTGTCCCCAAATAATCATATTTTAACTGGGGACCCCCCCCCCACCCTGACGAGACATTGAGACATTACATTTTGTATAACACGGTTCTATTGTTGGCATGTAGATCGCCTATTTTCACAATTTCTGTCTCTTATATTTGACAATTTGGCCAATGTTTAATTCTTATTGTCCAATAAATCTCTGTTGAATAGGGTGACCATGCGGACATGTCTTCTTTTTGGGGGCTTTCCGGCCTGTCTGGGGGGAGTTTATGAAATCCTTCAAATGTCGGGGTTTTGTGTCGGGGGTTTGTGTCAGGGGCGTCAATTGGGTATGGCAGGGGTATGCAGCTGCCATACCCTGGGTCCAGGGGGGAAAATAAAAGTTACTTTAAAATATAAATCCATGAATGTCTCTTTGTCTATCTGTTCAAGTTATTATGTTGTTAAATTACAGTAACATAACTACAAATGCCAAATTTAACAAAATGGTCTCTTTAACAAGCTTATATTCTCCACACTTGTATTCTCCCCATATTGACAAAATGGTATATTCCCAGGTTCCGCAGGTCAGCTGCACAGGTACAATGCATTATTGTTAATTGTGGCACGTTTACTAACATGCCAAGTTTAACTGCACTTGAACAACCGTTCCAGACTGCCATATCCAGCCCAAGAAACCATAGAAACCCCCGGGAAAAAAAACTGTCAAAACCCGATTTTGCCTGATTTTGTCCTGCGGGCGTGCGCATGAGGACTCCATGTCCCATCTTTGCCATACCCTGGGTTTTGCTGAAGTGACGCCTCTGGTTTGTGTAGCATTTATCAGCGCATCACAGACCATTGTATTTACCATACAGGTTCAGTGGTTCGTTTGGGAACACATTTTGTAGAGGCAGAGTTCCACCCCTAACCCCGGAATGTGTATTCATTCATTATAAACCAGTGTAGCGCTGCGCTCTGCTCCTACGTTCAGTTCAAAGCAAAGCCACTGAAACGAACGCATGCATGCATTGTCTGCTGCCGGCGAGTGAATGAAAAGAAGACATTATTTTAAAGAATGGGCTAACTAATAAACATTGAAGAATTGGCTACCTCTCTTCTTTTCTTTTTGTTTAGTGGTAATTAACATGTTTTGAGGGAGGCATTATTTTTACATAATTGACAAGAGAGGTTATTTTGAAGAATGGGGGCTACCTCACTTTTATAGATAGAGTAAGACTCAAGAGAGATGTTGTATCAGCCATGATGGCGTTGAAATTCCTGATTTATACTCAGCTGTGTGCCAAAAATAGCAGATCTACAAGCTCACGACTAGAACTAGAAACACTAGACATTAAACACCAACACTAAACACTAGCTAACACTAAACATCGGAACAAGCCCAAATAAGCAACTGCACTACTACACTACTTTAGAAACAAATAGTCCAGTAATTTTAGGCCAAAATTAGGCTAAACCTAAAACAAATTGCAATAGTAGCAAACTCAACTGATTTTGTATCCTCAATATGTCCTTAGTGAGGGAAAGAAAGTCCCAAGGAATCCCATCAGGGGAAAGTTTTGAAAACGACCTACCTACCTTCACTTACTATACACTACACTATAAAGGAAAAAAATGACTCCCAAAAAATCTGCTTTAAGTGGGATGTGAGGGATCAAACTAGGGGTTTTTAATTATTCTGAAAATCCATTGCAAGCATTTGTTTTGCACGAAAAACATTCCTTGGGCAAGAAATGGCCCCTCAAAACGATGGTTTAGTGATTTTCACAGTCTTTTGGGGTCCGTTTTTACCCTAAGGAATGTTTCATGCAAAACAAATGCTTGCAATGGATTCAGAATAATTAAAACCCCCTAGTTTGACCCCTCACATCCCACTTAAAGCAGATTTTTTGGGAGTCATATTTTCCTTTATAGTGTTGTGTATAGTAAGTGAAGGTAGGTAGGTCGTTTTCAAAACTTTCCCCTGATGGGATTCCTTGGGACTTTTTTCCCTCACTAAGGACATAATGCGGATACAGAATCAGCTGAGTTTGCTACTATTGCAATTTGTTTTAGGTTCTTTCATATAACGACTGGACTAAAACCCAACTAAATATCGCAACCTGAAACCTACCAACATTTACAAGAGACTTGTACAAAAAAAACAAGCCCAAAGCCACTTATAATTAGCAGACATGGCAACACTGAATACACAGAAGTAGCTCTCCACTTACAGTAATGTAATACTGTCTCGTTAGACTAATTACTGTTATGAATGAATTACCCAGAGCCAGCACTTAACTCAGGTGTGTCAAATGTATTATTTGTGACTTGCAGCATGCATCCACATTGTGGAGCCAGCGCTGGGGAAAATATCTAAACAACAATAGGCTATGCATTAAAATACAAGAATAGTGTACAAATGCATTAACAGTCATTTTAGTATGGCTTCATCGGATATTGATTCCTTGCATTTTGCTAAGAGTTTAATTTATATACATACAATCATTTTCTCCATTGACAAACTTTTTCCAAATTTGAAGATTTCTCACATGAGACTGTCACATAGATCTCCATATATGGGCATTCTAAGATATTGGCTTAATATTGATGACATCAGCGATCTCCATATATGGGCATGAAAGGGACACAGACTGACATAGATCTCCATATATGGGCATTCTAAGATATTGGCTTAATATTGATGACATCAGCGATCTACATATATGGGCATGAAAGGGACAAGGGCTGACACATAAATCTCCATATGTGGCCATTAATCTATTCAGTGAATTAATTTTCCCCATTGACTTTAACAGGGAAATGTATTTGCAAGTGTGACTCGCATCAAGGCAACCACTCTTTCTAGTGTGATATTACTACTCTGTTGTTGTCTGGTTATCAGTGCATGTTTGGATACTTTCACAAGTTCCCAGGGAACTCTTTGAGGGAGGGGGTTCCAGGTGGTCCCAGCTAAATTAGTTGAGCATCCAAATCTGTTTAATCACTTTAACCCACTTTAATGCAGTAGGCTATTTGAAAATAGCCGATCTACAAGTGACAAGTGACGCTGTGGAACATCCTCTGTAGAACCTTGTTTTGCGCTGTGCTAACCACTCCTATATGTTGCTATGTATGTACAGTATGTATGTATGTATTATATTTATATGGAACTCATAAATAGCACCGCTCATTTCACACTGGGTGTGCTTTTTATCCTTTTGAAACACAAATATTGTCCCTGGCACAACACATTTTCAGACCAGGCTCTGTGGCCAAATACAATACAGCTGACATGAAAAGGTCTTAAACCCACTGGTCTAGAAAGAAGAGCATTCATTTATTTACTCTAAACTTTAGAAGATCTAGGAAACAACATCGTACAGTTTGTTACTTCCTCCGCTTAGCAGCCGACTTTTTCCCTGTGTGTCCGTGGCCGCCGCCTGGCTTACCGGAGGAACCGTTGGAGGCGGAGAGAGACTCCGGCTTTCTAGAAGAGCCCTGGGACCCAGAGATAGACCCTGGTCTGCCGGAGTCTTTAGATCCAGAGATAGATCCTGGTCTGCCAGGGTCTTTAGAGTCTGTAGATCCAGAAGGTCTCTTGGATCCAGAGAGCATCTTGGTTTCCGGCGTGCCGCTCACGGACCGCTCCGTCTCCTCCCTCGCCTCGGGGTCGTCGACCGCCTTGTTCAGCAGGAAGAGGAGCAGCATGGGGACCACCGCCACCAGGACAGAGGGCTCTAGGACCCAGCCCCACGTCCCCTGCCTCGGGGTGAAGTAGGAGGGCGGGCCGGTGGAGCGGAGCTGGAGCGGGTACGGGTACGGCTGCGGGACCACGGCGACCGCCTCCTCCTCCCGGGTGTTGGCGAGGAGGTTCACCGCCCGCGCCCTGGTCTCCCCCGCGGGGCCGATGTCCACGCGCACCGGCTCGAAGAGGTACGCGGGTGTCGCCACCTGCACCACGTAGGACCCTGGGGGGACGTCGTTCACGGCAAAGCCGCCGTCGGTCCTCAGGAAGGCGACGCGCTCCTCCGCCCCTCCTCCCTCGTCGTCTCCCGCCACCAGAACCCGGGCCGCCGAGACCCAGTGGAGCGGGCTCACTCCCGGGACCGTCGCAGTTCCCTCGATGTTGAAGTGGCCGCCGTTCGTCGTTCCGCGTGCGCCTGGTACCGTTTCCATAGCAGCGACACGGCACATCTGATCCAACGCAACCAGTAATAAGAGAAA
This sequence comes from Nannobrachium achirus, assembly GCF_963921795.1. NCBI lineage: Eukaryota > Metazoa > Chordata > Actinopteri > Myctophiformes > Myctophidae > Nannobrachium > Nannobrachium achirus. The sequence goes on along the minus strand of NC_137821.1, from coordinate 5,997,999 downwards.
GAACGCCGCTATTCTTCCCCCGAACAACATCTTCTCAATGGATAATGCGTAGCGTTACAATGTGGGCTCGTTGTCACAATGTATTTTGCAGCCGCAGCTGCAATCTATTGAAGAGTTGTAAACGTTTGGTTTCTCTGACGTTTTACCTTTTAAAGGACACGTGACATGTCATGATGACATGGCGATATCACTGCATGTATGATGATGTCATTACGTTATCTGTCCATATTTGGGCATGACTTGGCTGTATTTATCTCCATATTTGGGCATATTGACAGTTCTACAGACCAATGCCTATATATATATATATATATATATATATATATATATATATATATATATATATATATATATATATATATATAAAAAATATCCATCCATCCATATTTGGGCATATTGACAGAGACTAAACAGAATATGCCCAAATATGGAGATAGTATTGATGTCATACTGACATCATAGTATAATAGTAGTGACGTCATGGACTGGCCTCTAAGTACTCTGGCTGTGGGTCCTGCCAAAAACATTGTTAGATTTTTTTCCCGATTTATCATCAGATGATTCTTTTATCGTAACTGAAGGCTTGAAACACTCTTCAAATTGTCAAACAACTGAACCTCTTGAACTGAAAGCTTTTAGATTATTTGACAAAAAGGTAATTTAAACGGTTCTGGTCGAGAGAGAAAAACTGGTTGAAAAGAGGAGTATCATGACAGGAACCATGAGTCAAGACTTGGCGGTGGCCCTTCTCCTCTCCCATCTCTGAAACAAACTCAAATTCCTCGACTCGTTCGTGATGAGAACAGAAGTGGAACAGAAGGACACACTGTGCCACCTGTTGGTGGGGGGCTGCAGTGGCGCGCTGGGGGCCCTCTTCACGTATCCCCTGGAGGTCTTGAAGGTCCGGCTCCAGTCCTCCAGCCTGGCCGGCGTCCGGCCTGCCTTATCCCAGGTCCAGCTGGGCGCCGCGGGCAGCGGCGGGGTGGTCCAACCCCCGGGCGCTGCCGCCGGTCTTCTCCGGGTATTGCGGTCGATCCTAGAGAAGGAGGGGCCCCGGGCGCTCTTACGCGGCCTGGGGCCCAACCTGGTCGGCGTGGCCCCGTCCCGGGCCGTCTACTTTGCCGCGTACTCCAAGTCCAAGGAGGCGCTCAACGGGGTGCTCGTCCCCGACAGCGGGGCCGTGTACCTGGCCTCCGCCGGGCTCGCCGCGTTCGTCACCAACTCCCTCATGAACCCCCTGTGGATGGTGAAGACCCGCATGCAGCTGGAGACCAGGGCCAGGGGGGGAGACGAGCGCAGGGCGAGCAGCGCTCTGCAGTGCGCCCGCCGCATCTACACCGCCGAAGGCGCCAGGGGCTTCTACCGGGGCCTGACGGCGTCCTACGCCGGCATCTCCGAGACCATGATCTGCTTCCTGGTCTACGAGACGCTGAAGAAACGGCTCGCCGAGGAGGGACGACTCGCGTCCTCGCCGAGCCCCGGCGGCGCCGCGACAAACAGAGGAGTGTTGTCGGACTTCCTGAAGCTCATGGCGGCAGCGGCGTTCTCGAAAGGCGTGGCCTCGTGCGTGGCGTACCCGCACGAGGTGATCCGGACGCGGCTGCGGGAGGAGGGCAGCAGGTACCGGTCCTTCCTGCAGACGGCCAGGCTGGTGGTGGTGGAGGAAGGCTACGCTGCCCTCTACAGAGGGCTGCTCCCTCAGCTGATGAGGCAGATCCCCAACACCGCCATCGTCCTGTCCTCCTACGAGCTCATCATGCACCTGCTGTGAAGCTCTTGATTATTCTGCCCCGGACGTACCCGACCGATCCCGCTCACCCAATACCACGTTTCCTGGCCAGCCCAGGCCTAAAATGTATGCTAATTAGTCTGGCCGGTGCCAAGCCTCACCTCTTCAGACTCCACCTAAGCCCATAGCACTTACCATAGCACTCGCCTACCATCAATGGCTATACATGAAAGCTAGATAGCATTCTTAGGTTTACGTTTAGGTGCTTGGTCTACCTACGTTAGTTTCTCTAGATTTATATTTCTATGCAATTGATGTATTGATGATGATGTGTTGGTGTATGTATTACCTTGCTTATTGTATTGATCTATTTATTACCTTGTTGTTAGTGTAAGTCGCTCTAGATTAAGAGTGTCTGCTAAATGCCTAAACTGTAAACTGTAAGCCTCGGGCTCAATGAAAAAATACATAAATAATAAAATATATTAGAATTATTATTTACTAGTCCTTGTGCCCGTGGGTGTGTACAGTATATTAGGGATTGGATGTAGGAGTCTCAGAAGTAATGTTGGGCAGATCTTTATGACCATTTATGGTGTTCCATGCTGGAGTGCCTGTTGGACAGATCTTTATGCCCATATATGGTGTTCTGTGATCTCCAAAAATGGGCATTGTTTCAGCATAGTACGGCTGTTATCGAGATATGCGCAGCACAGGCGATGGTATGATGTCAGTTATCTCCAAATCTGGGGGCTGTTCATTGTGGCATTGTTTCAGCATGCGGTTACCATGGTGGCGACACACTTTTGTTTCAGTGATGTCAGCATGCTCATCTCCAAATTTGGGCATTGTTTCAGCATTGTGGCTGTTACCATGGTGGCGACACTGTTTAGTGTCAGTGATGTCAGCATGCAGACAGAAGGCGGACGGACAGACAGACTTTCCGTAAATTAATAGTTATTAGATGATACGTTAGAGGGTATGTGCGTGACATCATCATCATACCCGGAACTTTCCGGAATTTATGCAGGAACGCCTACTGTGCCACTCACAAAACTACTTTCTGGCCTTGACAGCCCATACATCCAAACAGATAAGTCCTATCTGATTGCATTAAACTACGTTAAACTCTTAGGGGGAGGGTTCTTATTGTCAGTATTGTCTTTTCCTGGTGTTTCAGCGTTCATTGGCCAGTGCAAATCTACTAATGTGGACTGCAGGCCTGACACGTTAATTTAACATCCCCAAATGCCGTCCTTGTCCCTTTTATGCCCATATATGGATATACCTGATGTCATCAATATAAAGCCCATATCTGGGAATGCCCATACATGGACATATTGTGTCAGTGGTCTATGGCAACCAACATCTATGATGTCAGACGTCATTCTTCTCCATACTTGGGAAAATATGGGCACATTCTGTCCAACTTGTGCATTTTTTGGTCAAAGTTGATCCCATTGCCAAAGCGCCAGCGCTCTCCCAGCAGTCTGCTGTCACCCAGGCAGAAGAGTGCACGTGCCCATGTGCACGCGCCCATGTGCACGGGCCCATGTGCACGCCCCCATGTGCACGCGCCCATGTGGCGTCTTACTGCTGTAAATATTAGGGCTGGGACTCGATTCATAAAATGTATCTAATTAATTTGAGGATTTGTAATGAATTAATCGAAATTAATCGCATGTAAATATTTGATCTGAGAAGCTATTTTATTTCAACTGAAAGGCATTTTGGTATACAAGTGAGTTTTTTAAATCAAAATGTCCCATCCACTGGGCAGAGCAAATAAGCGGTCTGATCGTCCTCTTCTCCCATTGCGTGCACTGGGGTTTGTTGACTGTTGGTTGGTGAGAAAGCTTCTATGATGCAAAAACTAAGCATGATTAAAATGCCCTTTTTTAATCACGTTACGTTTCTGTAATTAATCTAAATGAACCAGTTAAAGTCCCAGCCTTAGTAAATATGGTTAATAGCTTTGTATCATGTACATGAAATGGTCAATTAACTGGTTTCTCTCATGCACTGTGTGTCATGTTGTTGTTCCAGGGACCACCTGATCCTGTGGGATCTGGACTCTGGGTGCGTCAGAGAGCGGATCAGAGCCCCCCACCGCCAGTCCCTGCTCTCCTCCGCCAATGCAACAACACCCCCCACCCACAAAACACGTCAGTCACCATGGTTACCTTCAGACGTCGCTGGGGCGTCCTGGGGGCTCGCATAGAACCTGATTTATAACGGTCGTATGAGTGTCTGTCCCGCAGCTGCTGCTTTCAGTGTGGGTCACAGTGCCGTCAGTTCAGAAAAAGCTAAGGTATTGCAACATGACTGGTGTCTTCGCACGCGCGCGCAAGACACCAGTCATGTTGCCATACCTTTTTAGGCATAATACATTTATTTTAAGAGGTACATTTTATTTCCCCCCCCCCTGTTTCTATGGTTTCTTGGGCTGGATATGGCAGCCTGGAACGGTTGTTCAAGTGCATTGCACCTGTGCAGCTGACCTGCGGAACCTGGGAATATACCATTTTGTCAAAATGGGGAGAATAAAGGCGCGGAGAATATAATTATAATACCTTGTTAAAGTGACCATTTTGTTAAATTTTGCATTCGTAGTTATTTTACTGTAATTTAACAACATAATAACTAGCACAGATAGACAAAGAGACATTATTTCCCCCCCTGGACCCAGGGTATGGCAGCTGCATACACCCACCAGGGGCGTCAATTGGGTATGGCAGGGGTACTGCCATACCCAATTGACGCCCCTGGTGGGTCACCGTTATTACACGACATCGGTGTAATACTACTACTACTACTACAACTACTTTTATAACTTTAAGTAAAGAAACCACAGCCATTTCCCCGTCACTATACATAAGCCCCTTTTCCACTGCGGAAGTGGAACCAGCCATTTTCCAGAACCTGAACCTATTTTTTGAAGCGGTGAAAGCCGCTTCCAAGGAGTGGCTTTGTGTGTCCCCTTACCATATATGGTCATTTCAGTCCAGAATGAACAGGTTTTATCTTTCCCGTACTTTTTTTTTTATTATTATAACCTTTATTGAAGGATAAACCCCTTGAGATGTAGCATCTCATTTTAAAGAGGGTCCATATTGAGCAAACACAGAACAATACATTACATGACATTACATTACATACAGTAACACAGTAACACAAAACATCCATACAAACACACAAGACAGGGTCTCTCCCAAAGGTTAACCGCTCCCACCCCACCAATTCAACCCGTACATAGTGAAATTAATATGTATTCCACATCAGCAAAAGAAAACTAAGGCAAAAGCAGAAAACAAAACAAAATTAGAAACATGACCATGGTGTTTGAAGGTGGGTGAAAAGAGATTCTTTGAACAGGTTAAGGGAGGAAATTGATCTAAGAGAGCTTGGTAGGTCATTCCAATCGGCCGGGGCTTTGAATTTAAATGCGCGTCGGCCACATACCAGGGTAGTGTTGCTGGGTACCTTAAAGTAAGGGTGGACTGTATGCCAGAATATACGTCCAGAATATGTGTGTAGTGTCAGTCCCGGTGATAAAAAATGTCCAATGAGACCATGGTTTGAGGATTGGTCAAGCTTCACATGACAATCCGGCCCTCCAGATAAAATCATTCAGAATTCAGAATTCAGAATTCTGTAGCTCTAGACAATTTTATACTCAGATTCACCGCTTCACTTCGAACCGAGGTTTAATTTTTTTTTTTTTGTTTTGTTTGCCCAATCAGTGATGTCTCGATCCTAGTTCTGAACGTCACCGGAGGACTTTATCATAATGTCAGTTGGCTTGCAGGGAACCTATACATTGTTTCAATGTGGGGGACACATAGCCTCTGTGTCTCATTATTTGTTTTCTATAGCATATAGCAACATCATTTATTTAACATTTTTTGAATGAGAATTTGAACATTTTCAGAAAACGTAGGTTTTAGAAGGCCTCAGGTCTGAATGGGTTAACCCTTTGAGACCTGGAACGGATTTAACTATTATTTAATGCTTTAGCTATTAAACAAATAACAGATCTAGAAGCTCACAGCGCTGCGAGCTTGTAGATCTGCTTTTTTTTTTTTAATCGTTAAACGAGTCTTTGAATATTTTGACCCGATTCTATCAATGTCTTCTACATAAATGTCCTGAGAGGTCACTCTCTCTTCAATGTCCACGACGTTACAGCGATGTCCTGGGAGCTGCGTACGGAGAGGGCCTCGGCCAAGAGGAGGAGAGAGGAGAGGAGGGCCGAGGGGGAGAGAGAGGAGCAGAGGAGGCTGGACAGAGAGAAGCACAACACCATAGACCAGTACCTGCTGAGTGGAGACCACCAGGTATGATGTTAGTGTTACCTTTAACACCTTAGACCACCAGGTATGATGATAACACCATAGACCAGTATACCTGCTGAGTGGAGACCAGAAGGTATGATGATAACACCATAGACCAGTACCTGCTGAGTGGAGACCAGCAGGTATGATGTTACCTTTAACACCATAGACCAGTACCTGCTGAGTGGAGACCAGCAGGTATGATGTTACCTTTAACACCATAGACCAGTACCTGCTGAGTGGAGACCACCAGGTATGATGTTAGTGTTAAGGCCTCTCCATACTTCGACCGAAATGTTCGGTGAGTTGTGTTTTCCGACGTGCAAATTTCCGAACTCTCGTTCGGTCCAATGCTTTTCAGAAGTCCCGAGGGATATAATTTTATGGTAGAAAATGACCTTTTGACCGAAAACGGCGGTTTCGGTCGAAGTATGGAGGGGCCTTTACCTTGTTACCTAGTTTTTTTCTTTTATTTCTTGATTCAGGCACTAGGATATTCAGCTGCCTGACCCTGTCTGTTTTTAGACGTTTTATGCCTGACAAATATAATAAAGATTTCTCTGCTGTATTTTATTTTTGTATATATGTAGGCATTTTTCTGATTGAATTGATGTTTTTCTTATACTATATATTGACATAGTTGACATACATTGTGATCCACTGTTTTGTATAAGTTGTATAATGAATTTGAGATGTGTATTAACTACTGCTCTATATACTGACGGTGATGACAAGATCACTTTAGCATAATGATCACCACCTGTTGAGGCTCATCTCTGCAATGAGGGCGACTGTGATTGGTTGTAGCAGATCTCTGTGTGTGTAATTAGCTGTCCTGCTACAATCTGTTAGCAGATGCCTGAAGAAGGTCGTTGACCGAAACGTTGCATTATTAAATAAAATAAAAATAGTTCTTTGGCCAAGTGTAAGATGGTGTGCGGGTCATATGTACTATTTGTGCATGATTGAAAGTGTTACCTTTAACACATCTAAAGCCATATAGGCTGGGTGTTGGACTAATGAACAGTATACATGTAAGAAAATAAGAGTCCGCGCACCAATGTTTGCTCCCAAAGCGCAAGTTTACTTAGGTAACGATTCAAGCCTCAGCTCTTCCTCAGACCTTCACATGGCCGATATTGGTTCATTCATGGCGATACGATACGATTCGATTCAATGATTTTAAATCAATATAGTAACTATTTAGTAAAGAAAATAAATCAGTGTGAAACGTGTCAATAGTGCAGGTTTTTTTAAAGGAATAATCTATTATTATGGATATACTGTAAATAAGTGAACACTGTTGATTCTCTAGCAAATACATGGACATTACCGGTATATTTCAACATATGGACAAACATGAACACAGAGTTTACACACATGTATCGATAGACCAAGAGTAGCTATATGGAATGGAAAAGTAATTAAACCCCTCTTTTTCATTTTCCCTCTTATACCTGCTGGTCTCCACTAAGAACCTAATGGTCTATGGTGTTAATGTAACGTCATGTAAGAAAATAAGAGTCCACACCTTATAATCCCAAAGTGTAAGTTTACTTAGGTAATAGGGGTATAACGATAATAGTAACTGAATTGAAAATTAGATTTTAATTTGCAATGATCTACTACTGTGTATTAATGCATTCGCCAAATATTCGAATATCAAAGTCACTATTTGACATTGTTCATCAAATTCGAATATTTGCTTATTTTAATTTTTTTCTCTTTGAAAAAGATATAGTTTATAAAATTTGGCTAGATAGAAAGTCATAAGAATGAGTTGTCAATGCCCCTGGTGGATGAATTTGTTAATGCTCTATACCAGGAGTTCTCAAACCTTTTTAGGCTGTGACCCCTAAAATAAACATATTTGAATTGAACTGGGGACCCCCACCCTGACAAGCACGTGGAATTGTAGGTATTAAATTTAATGTGACTCGGTTACACAGATAAATATTGTGAAAATAGCAGATCTACATGCTCACAACGCCTCGCAATCGCATGTAGATCGGCTATTTTCACAATAGTTTGGCTAGTCCTGTCGAATATACGACTATTTCAATACTTTGAGGTGGAATAATTCGAATACTAAAAATCACTATTCATGAATGCCCTACTGTATATCGATATGCGATATGCAACACTTTGACTGCCACAAGGCTTTCCTATCGTATTTACCTGATGTTGGGTGGTGCTGTGACACACTGACACACTGTCTGCGTGTGCCTCCATCAGGTGCTGGTGTGCTCCTACTTCTCCCACCACCTCAACGTGTTCAGCGTGGCGGGGGGGTCCCAGGACCACCTGCACACGCTGGAGGACCGGGCGTCGCCACTGGCGCTGCGCACGGCCGCCCTCAGCCACCCCGGCACCCACCTGCTGCTGGCCGCGTACAGCCACGCCCAGCGCACCCCCTACCTCAGCCTCTGGGACCTGGGCACGGGCACGGTGGGCACAACACCCTCTCTTAGGAACCTTGTGTCTTATCTTAGCACTCAGGTGGCACAGTGGGCACAACACCCTCTCTTAGGAACCAGAGGTCTTATCTTAGTACTCAGGTGGCACAGTGGGCACAACACCCTCTCATAGAAACACTGTGTCTTATCTTAGTGCTCGGATGGCACAGTGGGCACAACACCCTCTCTTAGGAACCAGGGGTCTTATCTTAGCACTCAGGTGGCACAGTGGGCACAACACCCTCTCTTAGGAACCTTGTGTCTTATCTTAGTACTCAGGTGGCACGGTGGGCACAACACCCTCTCTTAGGAACCTTGTGTCTTAGGCCACGTTTAGACGACAGTCTAGTCTAGAGAAAGCGGCAACATGTATTTAATCCAGCGTTCAGACGGAGGTGCAACAATGACTAAAACATGTAGTGTGCATGCCTTGTCGCTAGGTGGCGGTGTGTGACATCATGTCCGCTCTCCTTCCTGTCACAGCATTTGTTTACATAATCACCATGGCAGCGCACAGGTTTCAGCTGCTGTCGGCTTCGCAGCGTCAGCCATGACATCACATATTTAGTGGATTCCCCGTATACTCTCCCGTTTAGACGGAAACGCAAGGAGGATTCGTTTCAAAGATCTTCACTCTGGGTAGAGGTTTTCCTTTTTGCGTTTCCAACCCCCAAAAATGCCGTTGTCATATGAGCGGAAGGCATATCTGTCATTTCATTTTTTGTTTTTTATTCGTGGAAACGGTGACGTCCGAACAGCGCCTTATCTTAGTGTTCAGGTGGCACAGCGGGCACAACGCCCTCTCATAGAAACCTTGCGTGTTGTGAGCTGTAGATTGGCTATTTTCAGCAACCAAGTGTAGAATTTGCCATTACGACGCCATCAAGGCACGGCCAAAACTAAATCGAAATTTGCTGTCAAAATCAACACTAGTGCAACACCTCTCGTACTGTATGTAGCCTAGATCTCTGTCCCCACGTTGAGGTTATGTGTGTCCTCTGGGTCCTCTGGGTCCTCAGGTGAAGAAGAGACTGCAGAACGAACCAGGCGTGTGCTGTGTGTCCATCAGTGATGACGCCAGCAGAGCGGCCTTCGCCGTCACAGGAACCAACAAGTAAGATATGCTTCAGCTATAGGAACCAAGTAAGATATGCTTCAGCTATAGGAACCAAGTAAGATATGCTTCAGCTATAGGAACCAACAAGTAAGATATGCTTCAGCTATAGGAACCAACAAGTAAGACATGCTTCATGCTTCAGCTATAGGAACCAACAAGTAAGACATGCTTCATGCTTCAGCTATAGGACCAACGATTAAGACATGCTTCAGTTATAGGAAACAACAAGTAAGATATGCTTCAGCTATAGGAGATATGCTTCAGCTATAGGAACCAACAAGTAAGATAGACTTCAGCTATTGGTCCATTTGTTGAACGAAACGCTTAGTTGACAAAATGGGGGGTCCATCGCAGTTCATTTGAAGTGTTGCAGTCCCTTCTGATGGAAGGTCTCTTATATATGTTTTTTTTTTATAGTTTACATGCCTGCTGATTAGACTTAAAGGGATATTACACTTTCAAACAAACTTTTAGGTCTAATCAGGCTTGTATGAACACCCTGAACAGTTTTTAATTTGCTTCATTCAGTATTTAGATATTTGATGTAAATGTTACCAGCTCCAACACGCCCAGGCCCTCTCCACATAAACACCCATTGTAACTTCAAACTCCATTTTAACCATGATAGATTCATTAAAAATACACATTATTTTTTCTGGTGACTCATAATACCCTCCTAATACGTGAGCAGACCGTGTTTTTATAATGTGTGTTTTTAATGAATCTATCATGGTTAAAATGGAGTTTGAAGTTACAATGGGTGTGTATGTGGAGAGGGCCTGGGCGTGTTGGAGCTGGTAACATTTACATCAAATATCTAAATACTGAATGAAGCAAATTAAAAACTGTTCAGGGTGTTCATACAAGCCTGATTAGACCTAAAAGTTTGTTTGAAAGTGTAATATCCCTTTAAATACCTTCTACAGGCCTTTTTGGATGTGCAGGAGTCCCTTCTCTTTGTTATATACATGTTCCCTATAGAGTGAAGGTGTGGGATCCATTCAGAGGAACACACAGGAGTATCCATGGTTACGGTGACCTGAGGATTGACGTGTCCAGTAAACTCTACCTGACGGAGGGAGGAGCCAAAGCCGTCCTGCTGTCAGGTAAAGGCACGTGCACACATAAACATCATAGGGGGCTTGAGCCCCTGCCCTTTTACCCATCCGTAGAAAGTGCCATCTCCAGAACATGCAGTTTTCGCTACGGTGAAAGACATGCAAATGCCCCCTCTTTCCATGCCATACCTGAAGGCAACATTCAAGAGAATTGCCTTGCTGTACGCCACATCTCCAGTATTCTTGCTTAGTTCAGTGTGGTATCAAGCACCGAAAATAGCCGACCTCCAAGCTCACGTGTCGCAGCGTGAGCTTGGAGGTCTGCTATTTTCGAAAAGGCCCTTTAAGAGATTTCAGCCCCTGCCTCTCTAACATTCTCTGCACATCCCTGGTGTTGTGTCCTCTCACACAGGACACATCAGTCTGTGGGACCTGGACAGACAGATGTAACAGTGTTGTCTGTTGTCTGTCCTCACACAGGACACATCAGTCTGTGGGACCTGGACAGACAGATGTAACAGTGTTGTCTGTTGTCTGTCCTCACACAGGACACATCAGTCTGTGGGACCTGGACAGACAGATGTAACAGTGTTGTCTGTCCTCATACAGGACACATCAGTCTGTGGGACCTGGACAGACAGATGTAACAGTGTTGTCTGTCCTCATACAGGACACATCAGTCTGTGGGACCTGGACAGACAGATGTAACAGTGTTGTCTGTTGTCTGTCCTCATACAGGACACATCAGTCTGTGGGACCTGGACAGACAGATGTAACAGTGTTGTGTCTCCTCTCACAGGACACATCAGTCTGTGGGACCTGGACAGACAGATGTAACAGTGTTGTCTATCCTCATACGTAACAGTGTTGTCTGTCCTCACACAGGACACATCAGTCTGTGGGACCTGGACAAACAGATGTAACAGTGTTGTCTGTCCTCACACAGGACACATCAGTCTGTGGGACCTGGACAGACAGATGTAACAGTGTTGTCTGTCCTCATACAGGACACATCAGTCTGTGGGACCTGGACAGACAGATGTAACAGTGTTGTATCTCCTCACACAGGACACATCAGTCTGTGGGACCTGGACAGACAGATGTAACAGTGTTGTATCTCCTCACACAGGACACATCAGTCTGTGGGACCTGGACAGAGGTGTGGTGTTGTCAGTGTTGTCCCTGGACGCTCACGTAGACCGTCTGACAGTGCTGGGAGGAGGAGGAGGTATGCCTAGCTGTTACTACTATTACATTATCAACTAGAAAACTAGTGAAATTCTGCAAAATTACTAGTGTGGTTGCCTATTTATATGATACATTGTGATGTCCCGTAAAGCTTGACCAATCCTCAAATCCATCCAATATAGAAGGTATGTGCATGCATAAAGTGAGTGGCAAATCGAGTGGCAAAGTGAGTTTAACGTTGTTTAATGCAATCAGATAGGACTTTTCTGTTTGGATGTATGGGCTGTCAGGGCCAGAAAGTAATGTTTTTTTGGACTTTTGTACAACCACAATAATTAATTGAGATATTCTGAGTCATTATTTATTTTTTGCATAGTTGTTAGTCTTTTCCATATATTTTCCAAAAAATTGCAGAAATAGCTGATCTACAAGCTTGCCATTCTTTTTAAGTATAAAAGGCAGGGCACAGAAGCATGATCATGATGATTTAACTAAAGTCTTTGCTTCTGGGGGGGTCCCTGGAACAACATATTTTGAGATATGGGTCCGTGGCCAAATACACATAATGTTGGGGGTCCTTGACATGAAAAGGTTTGAGAACCACAGATTATAGCAACATACATTTATCAGAAAACTGTTAAATCTTTTGTAGAATTATTAATCGTTAAAGTATGACAGTTCATTGTCTGTACTCATGATAGCCTCAGGAGCAGGAGGCTGCCACCTGCTGGTGGGACTCAGCCACAGCCCCGTCCTCATTGCTGTCACCCTCACTGGCTCCTCCCACCGCGCTGCCGTTACCACGGCGACCACGGCGGTCCCGGAGGAGAAGGAGAAGGAAAAGAAGGAGGAGAAGAAAGAGAAGAAGAAGGAGGATCTGTTTGGGGAGTCCAGCAGCAGCGAGGACGAGGAGGAGTCCTGATCAGAGGTCATCAACATGTCCGGACCGAGGGGCCACTTCTCTAGATCAGGGGTCTTCAACGTTTTCAGGCCAAGGACCCCTTAGTTGAGAGAGAGATGAAGCATGGACCCCCACAACACTTTTGTAGAGTCCATGTACTGTAGTTTCATTGTTTGACAGCACAATCATCAGTGTATTTAGGATTCATGTCAATGTGTGTTTTCAGATATTTAACCACTTGAACTGTCAAAACGTAATAAACTTCACTTCACTGTACTTAGTCTGCTCTTTTCCCCCTCTACACCAAACCCCTTTGCCTAAAATAGCAGATCTACAAGCTCACATCGCAGCGCGAGGCGTTGTGAGCTTGTAGATCAGTTGTTTATGTATTTTAAAGTTTAGACTGGTTTACCGAGGCTACTGAGGCTAACACATGGGCAACAGGCGGCCCAGGGGCCACATGCGGCCCCCACCTTCACTTAATGCGGCCCGCAGGTTAATATCAGAATACTGATATATTATTGATTTCAGCTGTTAGAATTCCAAACATGCAAACATGACCTGCTTTAATTCCTTCAGTCTATCTTAGTAGCTTAATGACTAATATAGTTTTATTAAAATGTTAAGTATTTTTGTTTATGTCCAACGTATTTGTATTCAAGTTCATAAAGTTAACATGAGTACAACTAAATGCATTTGAAATTAAATACAATGTGTACATTTCAGAAATCTGGATTCCAATTCAAAAGAAGCAAAAATAGCAGATCTACAGCTTAAAAAACATGTTGTAGATCTTATATTTTTAGATACTAGAATGACAAAGTAGGATGTGGCAAAATGCATTGTGGCCCTCTGCAGTGAAGGTGGAAATATAGTGGCCCTCACCATCATCAAAGGGTTAGGGTCCACCCTGCACTGTCTCTCTGCATTTGATGCATTACCTTGTGTTTTCTTAGTGTAAATCGCTCTGGATAAAGGTGACTGCTAAAGTCATAAAATGTAGATTGTAATGCATGCACGTTTTTGTCCTTCCTTTTAACTTGTGCACTGGTATGCAACTGTGCAATGAAAGTAAAGCCAAATTACATATTTTAACTTTACATTTGAGAATGGCATTTCATCATCATCATCATCATCATCATCATCATCAACTTTATTTGTGTAGACTTCAAGGTCCATTAAAAACATACAAACACATAAGTTACACTAAAATACATACAAATGCCGGTACATAAAACAACAGCTACAATAAGAGACACTCATACCAGTGTTTCCAGAACAGAGACTGATACCTTGTAGCACTGAGGCAGAGGTTAGTCAGCAGTTTGACGAACGACTCATAAATCAAACGACACATAAATCAAACGACTCATAAATCTGTACATCAAGTTTCTCAGAAGTGCATGAAAAGTATTAATGCCCATGTTACAGAACAACTCACTTGCACTACTCCACCTTGGTTTTCTCGTTAAAATCCTCATACAATCATCATTATGCAACCTGAAGTTTATGAATGCTTGCCTTCCTGAACTTGAGACCCACAGGGGGGCAGTATACAGAGGTGTGCAGTATGCTCTAAATAGGTTTGCCCTCACTTCATTAGAACATGAGTGAAATGTCCTACATAGCATATGTGACCGAACACAGCTGAGGGCTAGTCGTTTTTTTTTTTTGTTTGTTTTGTTTTTTCATTTTCATTTCTTCATTTCATTTGAAAGCTGGGAATCATAGCTACAAAATGATATATTGGTTGTGAAGATTGACCCAACAGTTTTGTAGATATGGCTTATAGAGTTATGCCATGCAGACATACTAGATCTGAGAAATTCAGACTTTTAGATGAAATGTAACCTGCAAAATGTTTGATGAGTCTTATTTACATGCAGAGTTAAGCTTCGGCGTTTAAGTGAAATGTAGCCTGATATTTATGAAATGCTTTTGTAGCTTTATCACATTTTAGAAAAAAGAAAAAAAAGAAAAAAAGTAATTTCAGGGCTGGTCTAAAGCTGTGCTTTCCGAAATGACTGCCGCTCTGCTATGCTGGGTCACATATTTGCTTGTGCATATAATTTGCGACGCTGCCTATATAGATCATCATCATCAGTCGTTTGGTCTGTTATGACATGTCCAAGATACTTTGCTTTGCTACACACTGATAGCACTTGTCCTGACAGATAAAGGAAAGGTCCTTGTCCCCTCTCGCCCTGCAGGTCATTACAACACTCTGTTTGGCATTATACTTAACATATAGTATATAAAAAAGGAGAAAAAAAAACATTTGGAAGACCCCCTGTAGTAACGCTGAGGAACCCCATAGGGGTCCCGGACCCCCTGTTGAAGACCACTGCTGAATAAAATACATTGGCTTGCATGAAATATTTTTATTGACTTTTTTATGACTGTTGGTCCACATTTTGGTGGCAAAGCAGTATAAGAAATATAATCCCTTGCCTGAGCCAAATTTGGGTTGAACGTGATTCATGGCACCCTCTGATGTTGTGATGATGTGGGCATTATTGTACTCCCTCTGGAAAGATCAAGAAGATGTACACCGTTGGAGGAGGCAGCCTACATGGGTTTCTCTTAATAAAAGTCCACAGGTGAAATGGAGTATAAAAAACTGTATTCACTAAACACGTAGTTTAATCACATTGCATACGTTCTTCAGTACGCAAATTAGCAGGAAATGAAGATGTCTCAATGTTAATGAATGCGATGAATGAACTATGAACTATGCCTAAACCAGTGGTGGAAAAAAGTACTCGGATGTTTTCCTTAATTAAAAGTATCAATACTGCAATGTAGAAATAATTCGTTACAAGTATGGAACTCAAAATGTATTGGCATCAAAATGTTTGAAAATAGCAGATCTATGTGTCGCAAAATAGCCTATAATAGGTATAAAATAGGGCTAAAGTGGATTAATGTATGTTTTTATAATATAATCATTTATATCTGCAAAGTAACTAGTAACCCAAGTTTTAAAATAAATGTAGTGGAGTAAAAGTACAATATTTACCTCTGAGATGTAGTGGAGTAGAAGCAAAAATACTGAAAACTGGAAATACTCAAGTAGTACAAATGCCTCAAAACTGTACAGTAGGCTACTTAAGTACATGTACTTCGTTACTTTACACCACTGGCCTAAACCTAACCCTAACCTCAGTAAAACTATACCCAGGGTTCCCATACATCTTTACCAATTAATTTCCAAAACTTTTCCAAAATATTTAACCTGATTTCCAAGACTATATCAAAATAATTCAGCTCAATAACGAGTCGCTTACTCTGATGCGCAATGCCTAAAGACAGGTGGATACCAATGGTTCTCAACCTTTTCAGGCTGTGACCCACAAAATAATCATATTTGAATTAGGGACCCCGGCACCCTGACGAGCACTAAGAGTTAAAGGGATATTCCACTATCAAAAAAAAAAAAAAAAACGTTTGGTCACTTTATCATCTAATCAGGCTTTTATGAAGAGACAGCCGCTGGCCGCCGTGTCCACGTCCATGGACGCGTCCATGGACGCAGACGGCCGGCCGTGGACGAGGCCATGAAAAAAAGGCAGCGAAAAAAGGCCGCGAAAAAAAAAAAAAATTGGGTGTCTATTGTATGTGTTTTTTGATGGAGAATTCAAATATGACCTTCTTTTTTGCATAGGACAACTCTAACTCGCATCAATTGGTATTTTATTATTGCCAATTGTACCCTATCCATCTAAAAAACAAATTGGATGTCTATTGTATGTATTTCTTGATGGAGAATTCAAATATTACCTTCTTTTTTAGATGGGACAACTCTAACCTGCATCAACCTGCTATCAATCAATCAATCAATCAATCAATCAATCAATTCTGTCTGTCTGTCTGTCTGTCTGTCTGTCTGTCTGTCTGTCTGTCTGTCTGTCTGTCTGTCTGTCTGTCTGTCTGTCTGTCTGTCTGTCTGTCTGTCTGTCTGTCTGTCTGTCAGCCAGCCAGCCAGCCAGCCAGCCAGCCAGCCAGCCACAGCCCAATCAATCAATCTCATATCTATCAATCAATCTTATCAATCTTAACAATCAATCAATCTTATCAATCTTAACAATCAATCAATCTTAACAATCAATCAATCTTATCAATCAATCAATCAATCTTATCAATCAATCAATCTTATCAATCAATCAATCAATCTTATCAATCAATCTTATCAATCGAGATCCAATTCGTTTTTTAGATGGATAGGGTACAATTGGCAATAATAAAATACCAATTGATGCAGGTTAGAGTTGTCCTATGCAAAAAAGAAGGTCATATTTGAATTCTCCATCAAAAAACACATACAATAGACACCCAATTTGTTTTTTTTTCGCTACCTTTTTTCGCTGCCTTTTTTTCATGGCCTCGTCCACGGCCGGCCGTTTGCGTCCACGGCCGCGTCCCACGGCCGCGTCCCACGGCCGAGTCCCACGGCCGAGTCCCGCGTCCCACGGCCGAGTCCCGCGTCCCGCGTCCATGGACGTGGACGCGGCGGCCAACGGCTCTTGCTGCCCTGATCAGTTTTTAATTTACTTCATTCAATATTTAGATATTTGATGTTGTTATCTGTCCCTCAAGGCTCAGGGCCTCTCCACATACACACCCATTGTAACTTCAAACTTCATTTTAACCGTGATACACCCTGTCACACAATACATGCAGCTAAAGACATGGTTTCTCAAAGCACACCAGGCTGTGGTAGGATACTTCCACTTGTGGTCCTTCCACTCGTGTTACGGGGTTCGACTCCTCGCATGGCCCTGCTTACTGTCACCATTGTCTTGTTGTATGTTTAAATTAAATGTAAAAAAAAGCATAAATTAAGGAGAACATTTCTAAGATATATTTCTAAGTGTGCCTGCAGCTCACTAAGTGTGTGCAACCTTGTGTAGCGGTTGGTGTTAGCATTAGCATTTGTTAACATTAGCATTTGTTAACATTAGCATTTGTCGAAAAAAGTAGGGTTCCAGGGGTCGAACAGCAATGTGTCACACATCCACAAGTTCGTCTCGACGAGCTATACAACAAATCAAAAGATAGTCACTATCGGAAATTTAAGACTTAAAATCTATGTTTTGACGCCTTACTATAGTCTTATGTAATTTGGGGGGGTTTGAAGACAATCTAAAAAAATGAATGAATGTCATATCCACGCGTTCGTCTTGAAAAGCTATACACCATATTAAAAGACGGGCGCTTGCAACCTATTGGTTTCCGAGTTATCGCACTTTGAAAAATCTAGCAGTTGTTAACATTAACATTTGTTAGCATTAGCATTTGTCGAAAAAAAGTAGGGTTCCAGGGGTCACACAGCAATGTGTCACAAATCCACACATTCGTCTCGACGAGCTATACAACATACCACAAGATAGGCACTATCGGAAATTTAACACTTAAAATCTATGTTTTGACGCCTTACTAGTCTTATGTAATTTTGGGGGTTTTGAAGTCAATCTGAAAAAAATAAAAATAAATTTCATATCCACGGGTTCGTCTTGAAGAGCTATACAACATACTAAAGGACGGGCGCTTAAAACCTATTGGTTTCCGAGTTATCGCACTTTGAAAAATCTAGCAGTTGTTAGCATTAGCATTTGTTAGCATTAGCATTTGTCGAAAAAAAGTAGGGTTCCAGGGGTCACACAGCAATGTGTCATACATACACACGTTCGTCTCGACGAGCTATACAACATACCAAAAGATTGGCACTATCGGAAATGTTGGACTTAAAATCGATGTTTTGACGCCTTACTATAGTCTTATGTAATTTTGGGGGTTTTGAAGTCAATCTGAAAAAAATGAATACATTTCATATCCACACGTTCGTCTCGAAGAGCTATACAACATACTGAAGGACGGGCGCTTAAAACCTATTGGTTTCCGAGTTACCGCACTTTGAAAAATCTAGCAGTTGTTAACATTAGAGTTTGTTAGCATTAGCATTTGTCGAAAAAAAGTAGGGTTCCAGGGGTCACACAGCAATGTGTCATACATACACACGTTTGTCTCGACGAGCTATACAACATACCAAAAGATTGGCACTATCGGAAATTTTGGACTTAAAATCGATGTTTTGACGCCTTACTATAGTCTTATGTAATTTTGGGGGTTTTGAAGTCAATCTGAAAAAAATGAATACTTTTCATATCCACGCGTTCGTCTCGAAGAGCTATAGAACATACTAAAGGACGGGCGCTTAAAACCTATTGGTTTCCGAGTTATCGCACTTTGAAAAATCTAGCAGTTGTTAGCATTAGCATTTGTTAGCATTAGCATTTGTCGAAAAAAAGTAGGGTTCCAGGGGTCACACAGCAATGTGTCATACATACACACGTTCGTCTCGACGAGCTATACAACATACCAAAAGATTGGCACTATCGGAAATTTTGGACTTAAAATCGATGGGGGGTTTTGAAGTCAATCTGGAAAAAAAAGGAATACATTTCATATCCACGCGTTCGTCTCGAAGAGCTATACAACATACTGAAGGACGGGCGCTTAAAACCTATTGGTTTCCGAGTTATCGCACTTTGAAAAATCTAGCAGTTGTTAGCATTAGAGTTTGTTAGCATTAGCATTTGTCGAAAAAAAGTAGGGTTCCAGGGGTCACACAGCAATGTGTCATACATACACACGTTCGTCTCGACGAGCTATACAACATACCAAAAGATTGGCACTATCGGAAATTTTGGACTTAAAATCGATGTTTTGACGCCTTACTATAGTCTTATGTAATTTTCTGGGTTTTGAAGTCAATCTGAAAAAAAAGGAATACATTTCATATCCACGCGTTCGTCTCGAAGAGCTATACAACATACTGAAGGACGGGCGCTTAAAACCTATTGGTTTCCGAGTTATCGCACTTTGAAAAATCTAGCAGTTGTTAGCATTAGAGTTTGTTAGCATTAGCATTTGTCGAAAAAAAGTAGGGTTCCAGGGGTCACACAGCAATGTGTCATACATACACACGTTCGTCTCGGAAATGTAAGACTTAAAATCTATGTTTTGACTCAATTTTGGGGGTTTTGAAGACAATCTGAAAAAAAAAATGAATACATGTCATATCCACGCGTTCATCTAGAAGAGCTATACACCATACTAAGTCGGACGCTTGAAACCTATTGGTTTCCGAGTTATCGCACTTTGAAAAATCTAGCATTAGCATTTGTTAGCATTAGCATTTGTCGAAAGAAAGTAAGGTTCCAGGGGTCGCACAGCAATGTGTCACACATCCACATGTTTGTCTCGACGAGCTATACAACATACCAAAAGATTGGCACTATCAAAAATTTTGGACTTAAAATTTATGTTTTGACGCCTTACTATAGCCTTATGTAATTTTGGGGGTTTTCAAGTCGATCTGAAAAAAATGAATATATTTCATATCCACACGTTCGTCTCGAAGAGCTATACAACATACTAAAGGACGGGCGCTTAAAACCTATTGGTTTCCGAGTTATCACACTTTGAAAAATCTAGCAGTTGTTAGCATTAGCATTTGTTAGCATTAGCATTTGTCGAAAAAAAAGTAGGGTTCCAGGGTCACACAGCAATGTGTCATACATACACACGTTCGTCTCTACGAGCTATACAACATACCAAAAGATTGGCACTATCGGAAATTTTGGACTTAAAATCGATGTTTTGACGCCTTACTATAGTCTTATGTAATTTTGGGGGTTTTGAAGTCGATCTGAAAAAAATTAATACATTTCATATCCACGCGTTCGTCTCGAAGAGCTATACAACATACTGAAGGACGGGCGCTTAAAACCTATTGGTTTCCGAGTTACCGCACTTTGAAAAATCTAGCAGTTGTTAACATTAGAGTTTGTTAGCATTAGCATTTGTCGAAAAAAAGTAGGGTTCCAGGGGTCACACAGCAATGTGTCATACATACACACGTTCGTCTCGACGAGCTATACAACATACCAAAAGATTGGCACTATCGGAAATTTTGGACTTAAAATCGATGTTTTGACGCCTTACTATAGCCTTATGTAATTTTGGGGGTTTTCAAGTCGATCTGAAAAAAAATGAATATATTTCATATCCACACGTTCGTCTCGAAGAGCTATACAACATACTATAGGACGGGCGCTTAAAACCTATTGGTTTCCGAGTTATCGCACTTTGAAAAATCTAGCAGTTGTTAGCATTAGCATTTGTTATTATTAGCATTTGTCGAAAAAAAGTAGGGTTCCAGGGGTCACACAGCAATGTGTCATACATACACACGTTCGTCTCGACGAGCTATACAACATACCAAAAGATTGGCACTATCGGAAATTTTGGACTTAAAATCGATGTTTTGACGCCTTACTATAGTCTTATGTAATTTTGGGGGTTTTGAAGTCGATCTGAAAAAAATTAATACATTTCATATCCACACGTTCGTCTCGAAGAGCTATACAACATACTGAAGGACGGGCGCTTAAAACCTCACACAGCAATGTGTCATACATACACACGTTCGTCTCGACGAGCTATACAACATACCAAAAGATTGGCACTATCGGAAATTTTGGACTTAAAATCGATGTTTTGACGCCTTACTATAGTCTTATGTAATTTTGGGGGTTTTGAAGTCAATCTGAAAAAAATGAATACATTTCATATCCACACGTTCGTCTCGAAGAGCTATACAACATACTGAAGGACGGGCGCTTAAAACCTATTGGTTTCCGAGTTATCGCACTTTGAAAAATCTAGCAGTTGTTAGCATTAGAGTTTGTTAGCATTAGCATTTGTCGAAAAAAAGTAGGGTTCCAGGGGTCACACAGCAATGTGTCATACATACACACGTTCGTCTCGACGAGCTATACAACATACCAAAAGATTGGCACTATCGGAAATTTTGGACTTAAAATCGATGTTTTGACGCCTTACTATAGCCTTATGTAATTTTGGGGGTTTTCAAGTCGATCTGAAAAAAAATGAATATATTTCATATCCACACGTTCGTCTCGAAGAGCTATACAACATACTAAAGGACGGGCGCTTAAAACCTATTGGTTTCCGAGTTATCGCACTTTGAAAAATCTAGCAGTTGTTAGCATTAGCATTTGTTATTATTAGCATTTGTCGAAAAAAAGTAGGGTTCCAGGGGTCACACAGCAATGTGTCATACATACACACGTTCGTCTCGACGAGCTATACAACATACCAAAAGATTGGCACTATCGGAAATTTTGGACTTAAAATCGATGTTTTGACGCCTTACTATAGTCTTATGTAATTTTGGGGGTTTTGAAGTCGATCTGAAAAAAATTAATACATTTCATATCCACACGTTCGTCTCGAAGAGCTATACAACATACTGAAGGACGGGCGCTTAAAACCTATTGGTTTCCGAGTTATCGCACTTTGAAAAATCTAGCAGTTGTTAGCATTAGAGTTTGTTAGCATTAGCATTTGTCGGAAAAAGTAGGGTTCCAGGGGTCACACAGCAATGTGTCATACATACACACGTTCGTCTCGACGAGCTATACAACATACCAAAAGATTGGCACTATCGGAAATTTTGGACTTAAAATCGATGTTTTGACGCCTTACTATAGTCTTATGTAATTTTGGGGGTTTTGAAGTCGATCTGAAAAAAATTAATACATTTCATATCCACGCGTTCGTCTCGAAGAGCTATACAACATACTGAAGGACGGGCGCTTACAACCTATTGGTTTCCGAGTTATCACACTTTGAAAAATCTAGCAGTTGTTAGCATTAGAATTTGTTAGCATTAGCATTTGTCGAAAGAAAGTAGAGTTCCAAGGGTCGCACAGCAATGTGTCACACATCCACACGTTTGTCTCGACGAGCTATACAACATACGAAAGGATAGGCACTATCGGAAATGTAAGACTTAAAATCTATGTTTTGACTCAATTTTGGGGGTTTTGAAGAATATCTGAAAAAAAAAAATGAATACATGTCATATCCACGCGTTCATCTAGAAGAGCTATACACCATACTAAGTCGGGCGCTTGAAACCTATTGGTTTCCGAGTTATCGCACTTTGAAAAATCTAGCATTAGCATTTGTTAGCATTAGCATTTGTCGAAAGAAAGTAAGGTTCCAGGGGTCGCACAGCAATGTGTCACACATCCACATGTTTGTCTCGACGAGCTATACAACATACCAAAAGATTGGCACTATCGGAAATTTTGGACTTAAAATCAATGTTTTGACGCCTTACTATAGTCTTTTGTAATTTTGGGGGTTTTGAAGTCAATCTGAAAAAAATGAATACATTTCATATCCATGCGTTCGTCTCGAAGAGCTATACAACATACTGAAGGACGGGCGCTTAAAACCTATTGGTTTCCGAGTTATCGCACTTTGAAAAATCTAGCAGTTGTTAGCATTAGAGTTTGTTAGCATTAGCATTTGTCGAAAAAAAGTAGGGTTCCAGGGGTCACACAGCAATGTGTCATACATACACACGTTCGTCTCGACGAGCTATACAACATACCAAAAGATTGGCACTATCGGAAATTTTGGACTTAAAATCGATGTTTTGACGCCTTACTATAGTCTTATGTAATTTTGGGGGTTTTGAAGTCGATCTGAAAAAAATTAATACATTTCATATCCACACGTTCGTCTCGAAGAGCTATACAACATACTGAAGGACGGGCGCTTAAAACCTATTGGTTTCCGAGTTATCGCACTTTGAAAAATCTAGCAGTTGTTAGCATTAGAGTTTGTTAGCATTAGCATTTGTCGAAAAAAAGTAGGGTTCCAGGGGTTACACAGCAATGTGTCATACATACACACGTTCGTCTCGACGAGCTATACAACATACCAAAAGATTGGCACTATCGGAAATTTTGGACTTAAAATCGATGTTTTGACGCCTTACTATAGTCTTATGTAATTTTGGGGGTTTTGAAGTCAATCTGAAAAAAATGAATACATTTCATATCCACACGTTCGTCTCGAAGAGCTATACAACATACTGAAGGACGGGCGCTTAAAACCTATTGGTTTCCGAGTTATCGCACTTTGAAAAATCTAGCAGTTGTTAGCATTAGAGTTTGTTAGCATTAGCATTTGTCGAAAAAAAGTAGGGTTCCAGGGGTCACACAGCAATGTGTCATACATACACACGTTCGTCTCGACGAGCTATACAACATACCAAAAGATTGGCACTATCGGAAATTTTGGACTTAAAATCGATGTTTTGACGCCTTACTATAGCCTTATGTAATTTTGGGGGTTTTCAAGTCGATCTGAAAAAAAATGAATATATTTCATATCCACACGTTCGTCTCGAAGAGCTATACAACATACTAAAGGACGGGCGCTTAAAACCTATTGGTTTCCGAGTTATCGCACTTTGAAAAATCTAGCAGTTGTTAGCATTAGCATTTGTTATTATTAGCATTTGTCGAAAAAAAGTAGGGTTCCAGGGGTCACACAGCAATGTGTCATACATACACACGTTCGTCTCGACGAGCTATACAACATACCAAAAGATTGGCACTATCGGAAATTTTGGACTTAAAATCGATGTTTTGACGCCTTACTATAGTCTTATGTAATTTTGGGGGTTTTGAAGTCGATCTGAAAAAAATTAATACATTTCATATCCACACGTTCGTCTCGAAGAGCTATACAACATACTGAAGGACGGGCGCTTAAAACCTATTGGTTTCCGAGTTATCGCACTTTGAAAAATCTAGCAGTTGTTAGCATTAGAGTTTGTTAGCATTAGCATTTGTCGGAAAAAGTAGGGTTCCAGGGGTCACACAGCAATGTGTCATACATACACACGTTCGTCTCGACGAGCTATACAACATACCAAAAGATTGGCACTATCGGAAATTTTGGACTTAAAATCGATGTTTTGACGCCTTACTATAGTCTTATGTAATTTTGGGGGTTTTGAAGTCGATCTGAAAAAAATTAATACATTTCATATCCACGCGTTCGTCTCGAAGAGCTATACAACATACTGAAGGACGGGCGCTTACAACCTATTGGTTTCCGAGTTATCACACTTTGAAAAATCTAGCAGTTGTTAGCATTAGAATTTGTTAGCATTAGCATTTGTCGAAAGAAAGTAGAGTTCCAAGGGTCGCACAGCAATGTGTCACACATCCACACGTTTGTCTCGACGAGCTATACAACATACGAAAGGATAGGCACTATCGGAAATGTAAGACTTAAAATCTATGTTTTGACTCAATTTTGGGGGTTTTGAAGAATATCTGAAAAAAAAAATGAATACATGTCATATCCACGCGTTCATCTAGAAGAGCTATACACCATACTAAGTCGGGCGCTTGAAACCTATTGGTTTCCGAGTTATCGCACTTTGAAAAATCTAGCATTAGCATTTGTTAGCATTAGCATTTGTCGAAAGAAAGTAAGGTTCCAGGGGTCGCACAGCAATGTGTCACACATCCACATGTTTGTCTCGACGAGCTATACAACATACCAAAAGATTGGCACTATCGGAAATTTTGGACTTAAAATCAATGTTTTGACGCCTTACTATAGTCTTTTGTAATTTTGGGGGTTTTGAAGTCAATCTGAAAAAAATGAATACATTTCATATCCATGCGTTCGTCTCGAAGAGCTATACAACATACTGAAGGACGGGCGCTTAAAACCTATTGGTTTCCGAGTTATCGCACTTTGAAAAATCTAGCAGTTGTTAGCATTAGAGTTTGTTAGCATTAGCATTTGTCGAAAAAAAGTAGGGTTCCAGGGGTCACACAGCAATGTGTCATACATACACACGTTCGTCTCGACGAGCTATACAACATACCAAAAGATTGGCACTATCGGAAATTTTGGACTTAAAATCGATGTTTTGACGCCTTACTATAGTCTTATGTAATTTTGGGGGTTTTGAAGTCGATCTGAAAAAAATTAATACATTTCATATCCACACGTTCGTCTCGAAGAGCTATACAACATACTGAAGGACGGGCGCTTAAAACCTATTGGTTTCCGAGTTATCGCACTTTGAAAAATCTAGCAGTTGTTAGCATTAGAGTTTGTTAGCATTAGCATTTGTCGAAAAAAAGTAGGGTTCCAGGGGTTACACAGCAATGTGTCATACATACACACGTTCGTCTCGACGAGATATACAACATACCAAAAGATTGGCACTATCGGAAATTTTGGACTTAAAATCGATGTTTTGACGCCTTGCTATAGTCTTATGTAATTTTGGGGGTTTTGAAGTCGATCTGAAAAAAATGAATACATTTCATATCCATGCGTTCGTCTCGAAGAGCTATACAACATACTGAAGGACGGGCGCTTAAAACCTATTGGTTTCCGAGTTATCGCACTTTGAAAAATCTAGCAGTTGTTAGCATTAGCATTTGTTATTATTAGCATTTGTCGAAAAAAAGTAGGGTTCCAGGGGTCACACAGCAATGTGTCATACATACACACGTTCGTCTCGACGAGCTATACAACATACCAAAAGATTGGCACTATCGGAAATTTTGGACTTAAAATCGATGTTTTGAAGCCTTACTATAGTCTTATGTAATTTTGGGGGTTTTGAAGTCAATCTGAAAAAAATTAATACATTTCATATCCACACGTTCGTCTCGAAGAGCTATACAACATACTGAAGGACGGGCGCTTAAAACCTATTGGTTTCCGAGTTATCGCACTTTGAAAAATCTAGCAGTTGTTAGCATTAGAGTTTGTTAGCATTAGCATTTGTCGAAAAAAAGTAGGGTTCCAGGGGTCACACAGCAATGTGTCATACATACACACGTTCGTCTCGACGAGCTATACAACATACCAAAAGATTGGCACTATCGGAAATTTTGGACTTAAAATCGATGTTTTGACGCCTTACTATAGCCTTATGTAATTTTGGGGGTTTTCAAGTCGATCTGAAAAAAAATGAATATATTTCATATCCACACGTTCGTCTCGAAGAGCTATACAACATACTAAAGGACGGGCGCTTAAAACCTATTGGTTTCCGAGTTATCGCACTTTGAAAAATCTAGCAGTTGTTAGCATTAGCATTTGTTATTATTAGCATTTGTCGAAAAAAAGTAGGGTTCCAGGGGTCACACAGCAATGTGTCATACATACACACGTTCGTCTCGACGAGCTATACAACATACCAAAAGATTGGCACTATCGGAAATGTTGGACTTAAAATCGATGTTTTGACGCCTTACTTGTCAATCTGAAAAAAATTAATACATTTCATATCCACACGTTCGTCTCGAAGAGCTATACAACATACTGAAGGACGGGCGTTTAAAACCTATTGGTTTCCGAGTTATCGCACTTTGAAAAATCTAGCAGTTGTTAGCATTAGAGTTTGTTAGCATTAGCATTTGTCGAAAAAAAGTAGGGTTCCAGGGGTCACACAGCAATGTGTCATACATACACACGTTCGTCTCGACGAGCTATACAACATACCAAAAGATTGGCACTATCGGAAATTTTGGACTTAAAATCGATGTTTTGACGCCTTACTATAGCCTTATGTAATTTTGGGGGTTTTCAAGTCGATCTGAAAAAAAATGAATATATTTCATATCCACACGTTCGTCTCGAAGAGCTATACAACATACTAAAGGACGGGCGCTTAAAACCTATTGGTTTCCGAGTTATCGCACTTTGAAAAATCTAGCAGTTGTTAGCATTAGCATTTGTTATTATTAGCATTTGTCGAAAAAAAGTAGGGTTCCAGGGGTCACACAGCAATGTGTCATACATACACACGTTCGTCTCGACGAGCTATACAACATACTAAAGGACGGGCGCTTACAACCTATTGGTTTCCGAGTTATCACACTTTGAAAAATCTAGCAGTTGTTAGCATTAGAATTTGTTAGCATTAGCATTTGTCGAAAGAAAGTAGAGTTCCAAGGGTCGCACAGCAATGTGTCACACATCCACACGTTTGTCTCGACGAGCTATACAACATACGAAAGGATAGGCACTATCGGAAATGTAAGACTTAAAATCTATGTTTTGACTCAATTTTGGGGGTTTTGAAGAATATCTGAAAAAAAAAATGAATACATGTCATATCCACGCGTTCATCTAGAAGAGCTATACACCATACTAAGTCGGGCGCTTGAAACCTATTGGTTTCCGAGTTATCGCACTTTGAAAAATCTAGCATTAGCATTTGTTAGCATTAGCATTTGTCGAAAGAAAGTAAGGTTCCAGGGGTCGCACAGCAATGTGTCACACATCCACATGTTTGTCTCGACGAGCTATACAACATACCAAAAGATTGGCACTATCGGAAATTTTGGACTTAAAATCAATGTTTTGACGCCTTACTATAGTCTTTTGTAATTTTGGGGGTTTTGAAGTCAATCTGAAAAAAATGAATACATTTCATATCCATGCGTTCGTCTCGAAGAGCTATACAACATACTGAAGGACGGGCGCTTAAAACCTATTGGTTTCCGAGTTATCGCACTTTGAAAAATCTAGCAGTTGTTAGCATTAGAGTTTGTTAGCATTAGCATTTGTCGAAAAAAAGTAGGGTTCCAGGGGTCACACAGCAATGTGTCATACATACACACGTTCGTCTCGACGAGCTATACAACATACCAAAAGATTGGCACTATCGGAAATTTTGGACTTAAAATCGATGTTTTGACGCCTTACTATAGTCTTATGTAATTTTGGGGGTTTTGAAGTCGATCTGAAAAAAATTAATACATTTCATATCCACACGTTCGTCTCGAAGAGCTATACAACATACTGAAGGACGGGCGCTTAAAACCTATTGGTTTCCGAGTTATCGCACTTTGAAAAATCTAGCAGTTGTTAGCATTAGAGTTTGTTAGCATTAGCATTTGTCGAAAAAAAGTAGGGTTCCAGGGGTTACACAGCAATGTGTCATACATACACACGTTCGTCTCGACGAGATATACAACATACCAAAAGATTGGCACTATCGGAAATTTTGGACTTAAAATCGATGTTTTGACGCCTTGCTATAGTCTTATGTAATTTTGGGGGTTTTGAAGTCGATCTGAAAAAAATGAATACATTTCATATCCATGCGTTCGTCTCGAAGAGCTATACAACATACTGAAGGACGGGCGCTTAAAACCTATTGGTTTCCGAGTTATCGCACTTTGAAAAATCTAGCAGTTGTTAGCATTAGCATTTGTTATTATTAGCATTTGTCGAAAAAAAGTAGGGTTCCAGGGGTCACACAGCAATGTGTCATACATACACACGTTCGTCTCGACGAGCTATACAACATACCAAAAGATTGGCACTATCGGAAATTTTGGACTTAAAATCGATGTTTTGAAGCCTTACTATAGTCTTATGTAATTTTGGGGGTTTTGAAGTCAATCTGAAAAAAATTAATACATTTCATATCCACACGTTCGTCTCGAAGAGCTATACAACATACTGAAGGACGGGCGCTTAAAACCTATTGGTTTCCGAGTTATCGCACTTTGAAAAATCTAGCAGTTGTTAGCATTAGAGTTTGTTAGCATTAGCATTTGTCGAAAAAAAGTAGGGTTCCAGGGGTCACACAGCAATGTGTCATACATACACACGTTCGTCTCGACGAGCTATACAACATACCAAAAGATTGGCACTATCGGAAATTTTGGACTTAAAATCGATGTTTTGACGCCTTACTATAGCCTTATGTAATTTTGGGGGTTTTCAAGTCGATCTGAAAAAAAATGAATATATTTCATATCCACACGTTCGTCTCGAAGAGCTATACAACATACTAAAGGACGGGCGCTTAAAACCTATTGGTTTCCGAGTTATCGCACTTTGAAAAATCTAGCAGTTGTTAGCATTAGCATTTGTTATTATTAGCATTTGTCGAAAAAAAGTAGGGTTCCAGGGGTCACACAGCAATGTGTCATACATACACACGTTCGTCTCGACGAGCTATACAACATACCAAAAGATTGGCACTATCGGAAATGTTGGACTTAAAATCGATGTTTTGACGCCTTACTTGTCAATCTGAAAAAAATTAATACATTTCATATCCACACGTTCGTCTCGAAGAGCTATACAACATACTGAAGGACGGGCGTTTAAAACCTATTGGTTTCCGAGTTATCGCACTTTGAAAAATCTAGCAGTTGTTAGCATTAGAGTTTGTTAGCATTAGCATTTGTCGAAAAAAAGTAGGGTTCCAGGGGTCACACAGCAATGTGTCATACATACACACGTTCGTCTCGACGAGCTATACAACATACCAAAAGATTGGCACTATCGGAAATTTTGGACTTAAAATCGATGTTTTGACGCCTTACTATAGCCTTATGTAATTTTGGGGGTTTTCAAGTCGATCTGAAAAAAAATGAATATATTTCATATCCACACGTTCGTCTCGAAGAGCTATACAACATACTAAAGGACGGGCGCTTAAAACCTATTGGTTTCCGAGTTATCGCACTTTGAAAAATCTAGCAGTTGTTAGCATTAGCATTTGTTATTATTAGCATTTGTCGAAAAAAAGTAGGGTTCCAGGGGTCACACAGCAATGTGTCATACATACACACGTTCGTCTCGACGAGCTATACAACATACCAAAAGATTGGCACTATCGGAAATTTTGGACTTAAAATCGATGTTTTGACGCCTTACTTGTCAATCTGAAAAAAATTAATACATTTCATATCCACACGTTCGTCTCGAAGAGCTATACAACATACTGAAGGACGGGCGCTTAAAACCTATTGGTTTCCGAGTTATCGCACTTTGAAAAATCTAGCAGTTGTTAGCATTAGAGTTTGTTAGCATTAGCATTTGTCGAAAAAAAGTAGGGTTCCAGGGGTCACACAGCAATGTGTCATACATACACACGTTCGTCTCGACGAGCTATACAACATACCAAAAGATTGGCACTATCGGAAATTTTGGACTTAAAATCGATGTTTTGACGCCTTACTATAGTCTTATGTAATTTTGGGGGTTTTGAAGTCGATCTGAAAAAAATTAATACATTTCATATCCACGCGTTCGTCTCGAAGAGCTATACAACATACTGAAGGACGGGCGCTTAAAACCTATTGGTTTCCGAGTTATCGCACTTTGAAAAATCTAGCAGTTGTTAGCATTAGAGTTTGTTAGCATTAGCATTTGTCGAAAAAAAGTAGGGTTCCAGGGGTTACACAGCAATGTGTCATACATACACACGTTCGTCTCGACGAGCTATACAACATACCAAAAGATTGGCACTATCGGAAATTTTGGACTTAAAATCGATGTTTTGACGCCTTACTATAGTCTTATGTAATTTTGGGGGTTTTGAAGTCGATCTGAAAAAAATGAATACATTTCATATCCATGCGTTCGTCTCGAAGAGCTATACAACATACTGAAGGACGGGCGCTTAAAACCTATTGGTTTCCGAGTTATCGCACTTTGAAAAATCTAGCAATTGTTAGCATTAGCATTTGTTATTATTAGCATTTGTCGAAAAAAAGTAGGGTTCCAGGGGTCACACAGCAATGTGTCATACATACACACGTTCGTCTCGACGAGCTATACAACATACCAAAAGATTGGCACTATCGGAAATTTTGGACTTAAAATCGATGTTTTGACGCCTTACTATAGTCTTATGTAATTTTGGGGGTTTTGAAGTCAATCTGAAAAAAATGAATACATTTCATATCCACACGTTCGTCTCGAAGAGCTATACAACATACTGAAGGACGGGCGCTTAAAACCTATTGGTTTCCGAGTTATCGCACTTTGAAAAATCTAGCAGTTGTTAGCATTAGAGTTTGTTAGCATTAGCATTTGTCGAAAAAAAGTAGGGTTCCAGGGGTCACACAGCAATGTGTCATACATACACACGTTCGTCTCGACGAGCTATACAACATACCAAAAGATTGGCACTATCGGAAATTTTGGACTTAAAATCGATGTTTTGACGCCTTACTATAGCCTTATGTAATTTTGGGGGTTTTCAAGTCGATCTGAAAAAAAATGAATATATTTCATATCCACACGTTCGTCTCGAAGAGCTATACAACATACTAAAGGACGGGCGCTTAAAACCTATTGGTTTCCGAGTTATCGCACTTTGAAAAATCTAGCAGTTGTTAGCATTAGAGTTTGTTAGCATTAGCATTTGTCGAAAAAAGTAGGGTTCCAGGGGTCACACAGCAATGTGTCATACATACACACGTTCGTCTCGACGAGCTATACAACATACCAAAAGATTGGCACTATCGGAAATTTTGGACTTAAAATCGATGTTTTGACGCCTTACTATAGTCTTATGTAATTTTGGGGGTTTTGAAGTCGATCTGAAAAAAATTAATACATTTCATATCCACGCGTTCGTCTCGAAGAGCTATACAACATACTGAAGGACGGGCGCTTACAACCTATTGGTTTCCGAGTTATCACACTTTGAAAAATCTAGCAGTTGTTAGCATTAGAATTTGTTAGCATTAGCATTTGTCGAAAGAAAGTAGAGTTCCAGGGGTCGCACAGCAATGTGTCACACATCCACACGTTTGTCTCGACGAGCTATACAACATACGAAAGGATAGGCACTATCGGAAATGTAAGACTTAAAATCTATGTTTTGACTCAATTTTGGGGGTTTTGAAGAATATCTGAAAAAAAAAAATGATACATGTCATATCCACGCGTTCATCTAGAAGAGCTATACACCATACTAAGTCGGGCGCTTGAAACCTATTGGTTTCCGAGTTATCGCACTTTGAAAAATCTAGCATTAGCATTTGTTAGCATTAGCATTTGTCGAAAGAAAGTAAGGTTCCAGGGGTCGCACAGCAATGTGTCACACATCCACATGTTTGTCTCGACGAGCTATACAACATACCAAAAGATTGGCACTATCGGAAATTTTGGACTTAAAATCAATGTTTTGACGCCTTACTATAGTCTTTTGTAATTTTGGGGGTTTTGAAGTCAATCTGAAAAAAATGAATACATTTCATATCCATGCGTTCGTCTCGAAGAGCTATACAACATACTGAAGGACGGGCGCTTAAAACCTATTGGTTTCCGAGTTATCGCACTTTGAAAAATCTAGCAGTTGTTAGCATTAGAGTTTGTTAGCATTAGCATTTGTCGAAAAAAGTAGGGTTCCAGGGGTCACACAGCAATGTGTCATACATACACACGTTCGTCTCGACGAGCTATACAACATACCAAAAGATTGGCACTATCGGAAATTTTGGACTTAAAATCGATGTTTTGACGCCTTACTATAGCCTTATGTAATTTTGGGGGTTTTCAAGTCGATCTGAAAAAAAATGAATATATTTCATATCCACACGTTCGTCTCGAAGAGCTATACAACATACTAAAGGACGGGCGCTTAAAACCTATTGGTTTCCGAGTTATCGCACTTTGAAAAATCTAGCAGTTGTTAGCATTAGCATTTGTTATTATTAGCATTTGTCGAAAAAAAGTAGGGTTCCAGGGGTCACACAGCAATGTGTCATACATACACACGTTCGTCTCGACGAGCTATACAACATACCAAAAGATTGGCACTATCGGAAATTTTGGACTTAAAATCGATGTTTTGACGCCTTACTATAGTCTTATGTAATTTTGGGGGTTTTGAAGTCGATCTGAAAAAAATTAATACATTTCATATCCACGCGTTCGTCTCGAAGAGCTATACAACATACTGAAGGACGGGCGCTTACAACCTATTGGTTTCCGAGTTATCACACTTTGAAAAATCTAGCAGTTGTTAGCATTAGAATTTGTTAGCATTAGCATTTGTCGAAAAAAGTAGGGTTCCAGGGGTCGCACAGCAATGTGTCACACATCCACACGTTTGTCTCGACGAGCTATACAACATACGAAAGGATAGGCACTATCGGAAATGTAAGACTTAAAATCTATGTTTTGACTCAATTTTGGGGGTTTTGAAGAATATCTGAAAAAAAAAAATGAATACATGTCATATCCACGCGTTCATCTAGAAGAGCTATACACCATACTAAGTCGGGCGCTTGAAACCTATTGGTTTCCGAGTTATCGCACTTTGAAAAATCTAGCATTAGCATTTGTTAGCATTAGCATTTGTCGAAAGAAAGTAAGGTTCCAGGGGTCGCACAGCAATGTGTCACACATCCACATGTTTGTCTCGACGAGCTATACAACATACCAAAAGATTGGCACTATCGGAAATTTTGGACTTAAAATCAATGTTTTGACGCCTTACTATAGTCTTTTGTAATTTTGGGGGTTTTGAAGTCAATCTGAAAAAAATGAATACATTTCATATCCATGCGTTCGTCTCGAAGAGCTATACAACATACTGAAGGACGGGCGCTTAAAACCTATTGGTTTCCGAGTTATCGCACTTTGAAAAATCTAGCAGTTGTTAGCATTAGAGTTTGTTAGCATTAGCATTTGTCGAAAAAAAGTAGGGTTCCAGGGGTCACACAGCAATGTGTCATACATACACACGTTCGTCTCGACGAGCTATACAACATACCAAAAGATTGGCACTATCGGAAATTTTGGACTTAAAATCGATGTTTTGACGCCTTACTATAGTCTTATGTAATTTTGGGGGTTTTGAAGTCGATCTGAAAAAAATTAATACATTTCATATCCACACGTTCGTCTCGAAGAGCTATACAACATACTGAAGGACGGGCGCTTAAAACCTATTGGTTTCCGAGTTATCGCACTTTGAAAAATCTAGCAGTTGTTAGCATTAGAGTTTGTTAGCATTAGCATTTGTCGAAAAAAGTAGGGTTCCAGGGGTCACACAGCAATGTGTCATACATACACACGTTCGTCTCGACGAGCTATACAACATACCAAAAGATTGGCACTATCGGAAATTTTGGACTTAAAATCGATGTTTTGACGCCTTACTATAGTCTTATGTAATTTTGGGGGTTTTGAAGTCGATCTGAAAAAAATTAATACATTTCATATCCACGCGTTCGTCTCGAAGAGCTATACAACATACTGAAGGACGGGCGCTTAAAACCTATTGGTTTCCGAGTTATCGCACTTTGAAAAATCTAGCAGTTGTTAGCATTAGAGTTTGTTAGCATTAGCATTTGTCGAAAAAAAGTAGGGTTCCAGGGGTTACACAGCAATGTGTCATACATACACACGTTCGTCTCGACGAGCTATACAACATACCAAAAGATTGGCACTATCGGAAATTTTGGACTTAAAATCGATGTTTTGACGCCTTACTATAGTCTTATGTAATTTTGGGGGTTTTGAAGTCGATCTGAAAAAAATGAATACATTTCATATCCATGCGTTCGTCTCGAAGAGCTATACAACATACTGAAGGACGGGCGCTTAAAACCTATTGGTTTCCGAGTTATCGCACTTTGAAAAATCTAGCAGTTGTTAGCATTAGCATTTGTTATTATTAGCATTTGTCGAAAAAAAGTAGGGTTCCAGGGGTCACACAGCAATGTGTCATACATACACACGTTCGTCTCGACGAGCTATACAACATACCAAAAGATTGGCACTATCGGAAATTTTGGACTTAAAATCGATGTTTTGAAGCCTTACTATAGTCTTATGTAATTTTGGGGGTTTTGAAGTCAATCTGAAAAAAATTAATACATTTCATATCCACACGTTCGTCTCGAAGAGCTATACAACATACTGAAGGACGGGCGCTTAAAACCTATTGGTTTCCGAGTTATCGCACTTTGAAAAATCTAGCAGTTGTTAGCATTAGAGTTTGTTAGCATTAGCATTTGTCGAAAAAAAGTAGGGTTCCAGGGGTCACACAGCAATGTGTCATACATACACACGTTCGTCTCGACGAGCTATACAACATACCAAAAGATTGGCACTATCGGAAATTTTGGACTTAAAATCGATGTTTTGACGCCTTACTATAGCCTTATGTAATTTTGGGGGTTTTCAAGTCGATCTGAAAAAAAAAAGAATATATTTCATATCCACACGTTCGTCTCGAAGAGCTATACAACATACTAAAGGACGGGCGCTTAAAACCTATTGGTTTCCGAGTTATCGCACTTTGAAAAATCTAGCAGTTGTTAGCATTAGCATTTGTTATTATTAGCATTTGTCGAAAAAAAGTAGGGTTCCAGGGGTCACACAGCAATGTGTCATACATACACACGTTCGTCTCGACGAGCTATACAACATACCAAAAGATTGGCACTATCGGAAATTTTGGACTTAAAATCGATGTTTTGACGCCTTACTTGTCAATCTGAAAAAAATTAATACATTTCATATCCACACGTTCGTCTCGAAGAGCTATACAACATACTGAAGGACGGGCGCTTAAAACCTATTGGTTTCCGAGTTATCGCACTTACATACACACGTTCGTCTCGACGAGCTATACAACATACCAAAAGATTGGCACTATCGGAAATGTTGGACTTAAAATCGATGTTTTGACGCCTTACTATAGTCTTATGTAATTTTGGGGGTTTTGAAGTCGATCTGAAAAAAATTAATACATTTCATATCCACGCGTTCGTCTCGAAGAGCTATACAACATACTGAAGGACGGGCGCTTACAACCTATTGGTTTCCGAGTTATCACACTTTGAAAAATCTAGCAGTTGTTAGCATTAGAATTTGTTAGCATTAGCATTTGTCGAAAGAAAGTAGAGTTCCAGGGGTCGCACAGCAATGTGTCACACATCCACACGTTTGTCTCGACGAGCTATACAACATACGAAAGGATAGGCACTATCGGAAATGTAAGACTTAAAATCTATGTTTTGACTCAATTTTGGGGGTTTTGAAGAATATCTGAAAAAAAAAAATGATACATGTCATATCCACGCGTTCATCTAGAAGAGCTATACACCATACTAAGTCGGGCGCTTGAAACCTATTGGTTTCCGAGTTATCGCACTTTGAAAAATCTAGCATTAGCATTTGTTAGCATTAGCATTTGTCGAAAGAAAGTAAGGTTCCAGGGGTCGCACAGCAATGTGTCACACATCCACATGTTTGTCTCGACGAGCTATACAACATACCAAAAGATTGGCACTATCGGAAATTTTGGACTTAAAATCAATGTTTTGACGCCTTACTATAGTCTTTTGTAATTTTGGGGGTTTTGAAGTCAATCTGAAAAATTAATACATTTCATATCCACACGTTCGTCTCGAAGAGCTATACAACATACTGAAGGACGGGCGCTTAAATCCTATTGGTTTCCGAGTTATCGCACTTTGAAAAATCTAGCAGTTGTTAGCATTAGAGTTTGTTAGCATTAGCATTTGTCGAAAAAAGTAGGGTTCCAGGGGTCACACAGCAATGTGTCATACATACACACGTTCGTCTCGACGAGCTATACAACATACCAAAAGATTGGCACTATCGGAAATTTTGGACTTAAAATCGATGTTTTGACGCCTTACTATAGTCTTATGTAATTTTGGGGGTTTTGAAGTCGATCTGAAAAAAATTAATACATTTCATATCCACGCGTTCGTCTCGAAGAGCTATACAACATACTGAAGGACGGGCGCTTAAAACCTATTGGTTTCCGAGTTATCGCACTTTGAAAAATCTAGCAGTTGTTAGCATTAGAGTTTGTTAGCATTAGCATTTGTCGAAAAAAAGTAGGGTTCCAGGGGTTACACAGCAATGTGTCATACATACACACGTTCGTCTCGACGAGCTATACAACATACCAAAAGATTGGCACTATCGGAAATTTTGGACTTAAAATCGATGTTTTGACGCCTTACTATAGTCTTATGTAATTTTGGGGGTTTTGAAGTCGATCTGAAAAAAATGAATACATTTCATATCCATGCGTTCGTCTCGAAGAGCTATACAACATACTGAAGGACGGGCGCTTAAAACCTATTGGTTTCCGAGTTATCGCACTTTGAAAAATCTAGCAGTTGTTAGCATTAGCATTTGTTATTATTAGCATTTGTCGAAAAAAAGTAGGGTTCCAGGGGTCACACAGCAATGTGTCATACATACACACGTTCGTCTCGACGAGCTATACAACATACCAAAAGATTGGCACTATCGGAAATTTTGGACTTAAAATCGATGTTTTGACGCCTTACTATAGTCTTATGTAATTTTGGGGGTTTTGAAGTCAATCTGAAAAAAATGAATACATTTCATATCCACACGTTCGTCTCGAAGAGCTATATAGTCCGGAGGCCAAAACTGATATAGCAAATTATGCTGCTTCCTCTGGGTAAAAGTTGGCAACCATTTTTTTTGGTTAGAGGGAACCCATAGAAGTAATTCTAGGGTGGTTGCCACCTTGAATTATTTTTGCCTGACCCTCCAAAATCCAAGATGTCCGCCCAAAAACATGGTTTTCCATTTATAACTCGAAATGCATTGATTTTAAGCCCCATAAATGTATTAATGTTGAATATAAATTTGGGTATTGTGGATGTTTTGATATCAAGTACATGTCTGTATCTGTTACGGTTCTTGAGATACAGCATATAGGTATGTTTCCAGACTTAGTCAGGCGGCCAAAACTGATATAGCAAATTATGCTGCTTCCTCTGGGTAAAAGCTGGCATCTTTTTTTTTTTTTTTTTTTTTAGAGGGAACCCATAGAAGTAATTCTAGGGTGGATGACACCTTGAATTATTTTTGCCGGACCCCGGGCCATGGCTGGAAGGGGCTTTGCCATCTGTCCCTTCGTCAGTCCATATATTTATGTTCTCACTGCTTATCCTAAATTACATCTGATTCACACCAAATGTAATGGGAATGTGTAGGGTAGGAAGGGAAATCTTATTTTTAAACCAATCCGTCCATTATAGGTGGCGCTATAGTGACAGGTTGAAAAAGGTGGCGCCATAACAAAGGAATGCAAAAAGCAAATGCATGGTATTGTGCATAATATCTTTCATTCCGAAGGTCCCACAGCTAAATCATGTGTTAGTTATACACCAAACCCAATGCTCTTCTTCAAGATATCATGGCAGGATCCAAACCCCCCCCCAGGCTGAGGATACAAGATCACTCTTTGGATTGACACAAGAGGATGAGGATAGTGAAGATACGCATAAAGACTGTCTTCCATCAAGAATCAAACGGGATCATGATGATGTCAATAAGCTTGTAGACCAGTTCGAGAGGTATAATGTCTTTCAACAGCACAATATGTATGATCTTGTCACACTAACAACTGGTGATGTTGCGTCAGAAGATATAAAGGAGGATCTTGCAAATGCTGCTGAATCCGGCAAACAAATGGTTACTGAGTTTGTAAAAAAACGTCTTGAAACAAATAACACTGACTTTCATGATAGCCTAACCAAGAGAAAACCAAAGACCTTCGCCACCCTCTACAGTACAGCTGCAAAGAAGGAAAAAGTCAAAACAAAGTGTGTGAAGACTGACAGGGATATTTTCCGGCGCATAATTGTATCAATGGAGAGTGGTAGAGAGGTGAACATGGATGAGCTTCTACAGAAAGAACTGTGTGCAGTGCCTCTTTCCATCGCCACCACAGATGCAGTGCTCAGACCAACCAACAAAGCTGATCTGGCCACCATATTACACGCTGGTGCAAAGGAGACAGAACTCAGGTCATCCAGTCTGAAGACATGCATGATTATTGATGGAATGGCTGTGGTGAGAGCAATGGGAAAACCCCAAAATGCAACAAACTTTGGCGATTATGCTGATGAGTTCACAAGGAGAGTAAGAAGTAACCTCCGTGAGAACACCACCAGAGTGGATGTAGTCTTTGATCACTATCAAGACAACTCAATAAAGAGTGGAACAAGAGCCAAACGCAGCACTACCCTGCGCAAGGTTCGTACCATTGTGAGTGGTAGGGAAGTGAAACTACCAGCAAACTGGAATAGTTTTATTTGAAATGGATGAAAACAAATCCAACCTGACACAGTTTCTATCAGATGAGCTTGAGAAGCATGTGCACAATTATGGACAGGAAATTGTCATCAGTGGAGGATTCAAAGACCCCGAAAAGGTTGCATCAGCAGCTGGGATAGATGTTTCTCATCTACGGGCTATACACGAAGAAGCAGATACCAGAATACTTTTGCATGCAGCTGATGCAACAAACAACGGGTACCAGAGACTGATCATCCTTTGCAGCGACACGGATGTACTGGTGTTACTACTTGTGTTTGCACAGCAACTCAGCAAAGAAATCTGGATGAAGGCTGGCACAGCTAAGAAACCACGCTTCATCAAAGTTCATGATATCAACTTGCCCAAAGAGATCCTCAATGGTTTGTTAGCATTTCATGCTATAACCGGATGTGACACCACCAGCCAGTTCACCGGGATAGGTAAGAAGACTGCATGGAGAGTGTTTCAGCAGGTTCCTGAACTTCTCCACAACTTTGGTGAGGATGACCTACCAAGTCAAGCTACTCTATCCTTGGCAGAACAGTTTGTTTGCAAATTGTACGAACCAAAATCAACCAGCAAGTCGATAAACGAAGTTCGCTGTACAATTTTTCGCAAACAAAAAGCAAAGATTGACAGTCTACCACCGACAAAGGATGCCTTGACCCTGCACATGATGAGGGCCCACTACCAAACAAAGGTTTGGAAGCAGGCATTAACAAACCATCCACAGTTACCCTCACCAGTCAGCTGTGGTTGGCACAAAGTGGAAGGCAGGCTGGTTCCCCAGCTCTTACCCAAGGGGCATCACCAGGCCAAATTTGTTGAGCTGGCCATCTGTGGCTGCAAGCAAACTGGAAGTCGGTGCAGTACGAGGCATTGCTCCTGCCGCAGAGGAGGGATGTACTGCAGTGGAGCCTGTGGGTGTGCCCGTGCAGAATGGTGCATGAACTCCATGGACCAGGAGGAAATTGAAGGTGAGCTGAAGTAGAACAAGAGATGTTAGTGGAATTCTCTTTCGCTGCCTCTCACAGACTTTTTCTCTTAATGCTGCTACAGTATCTATATCTGTGTCTGTGATTTCTCCATTACAGGCTCATCATCATCGTCATGAGTTGAGAAGCTCTTCGCTACAGGAGCCACAGGAGGTAAAGGTAAGGAGGTTCACTGTTCATAATGTCACAGCTCAGCCTGAGTTTGTCTGGTTGTTTGTGCTTCTTATACATGTATGTCTTTCCTGTCATTACAGAGGAGCCTGCTTGTGGAAATATGGAGCTGGACACCCTGACTGCCTGCCTGACATGGACATGGACAAGTTGTTTTGCAAATTATATTTACATTGTTTAATAAAGAAAATATTTCTAATATAAAATCCGTGGAGTGGTTTGTGCATAACTGTGCATTTAGTTTTTCAACCTGTCACTATAGCGCCACCTATGGACGGATTGATTTAAAAATAAGAGAGGTTATTTCCCTTCCGACCCTACACATTTCCATTACATTTGGTGTGAATCAGATGTAATTTAGGATAAGCAGTGAGAACAGAAATATATGGACTGACGAAGGGACAGATGGGCAAAGCTCCTTCCAGCCATGGCCCGGGGTCCGGCAAAAATAATTCAAGGTGGCATCCACCCTATAATTACTTCTATGGGTTCCCTCTAACAAAAAAAAGAAAAAGAAAATGGATGCCAGCTTTTACCTTTTACCCAGAGGAAGCAGCATAATTTGCTATATCAGTTTTGGCCGCCTGACTAAGTCTGGAAACATACCTATATGCTGTATCTCAAGAACCGTAACAGATACAGACATGTACTTGGTATCAAAACATCCACAATACCCAAATTTATATTCAACATTAATACATTTATGGGGCTTAAAATCAATACATTTCGAGTTATAAAGGGAAAACCCTGTTTTTGGGCTGACATCTTGGATTTTGGAGGGTCAGGCAAAAGAATACAAGGTGGCAACCACCCTAGAATTACTTCTATGGGTTCCCTCTAACAAAAAAAAATGGTTGCCAACTTTTACCCAAACATAGTAGCAAAAGTGTTAACGGAGGCACTTTTGTAAAGTGGCCCCCTGACTAATACAACATACTGAAGGACGGGCGCTTAAAACCTATTGGTTTCCGAGTTATCGCACTTTGAAAAATCTAGCAGTTGTTAGCATTAGAGTTTGTTAGCATTAGCATTTGTCGAAAAAAAGTAGGGTTCCAGGGGTCACACAGCAATGTGTCATACATACACACGTTCGTCTCGACGAGCTATACAACATACCAAAAGATTGGCACTATCGGAAATTTTGGACTTAAAATCGATGTTTTGACGCCTTACTATAGCCTTATGTAATTTTGGGGGTTTTCAAGTCGATCTGAAAAAAAATGAATATATTTCATATCCACACGTTCGTCTCGAAGAGCTATACAACATACTAAAGGACGGGCGCTTAAAACCTATTGGTTTCCGAGTTATCGCACTTTGAAAAATCTAGCAGTTGTTAGCATTAGAGTTTGTTAGCATTAGCATTTGTCGAAAAAAGTAGGGTTCCAGGGGTCACACAGCAATGTGTCATACATACACACGTTCGTCTCGACGAGCTATACAACATACCAAAAGATTGGCACTATCGGAAATGTTGGACTTAAAATCGATGTTTTGACGCCTTACTATAGTCTTATGTAATTTTGGGGGTTTTGAAGTCGATCTGAAAAAAATTAATACATTTCATATCCACGCGTTCGTCTCGAAGAGCTATACAACATACTGAAGGACGGGCGCTTACAACCTATTGGTTTCCGAGTTATCACACTTTGAAAAATCTAGCAGTTGTTAGCATTAGAATTTGTTAGCATTAGCATTTGTCGAAAGAAAGTAGAGTTCCAGGGGTCGCACAGCAATGTGTCACACATCCACACGTTTGTCTCGACGAGCTATACAACATACGAAAGGATAGGCACTATCGGAAATGTAAGACTTAAAATCTATGTTTTGACTCAATTTTGGGGGTTTTGAAGAATATCTGAAAAAAAAAAATGATACATGTCATATCCACGCGTTCATCTAGAAGAGCTATACACCATACTAAGTCGGGCGCTTGAAACCTATTGGTTTCCGAGTTATCGCACTTTGAAAAATCTAGCATTAGCATTTGTTAGCATTAGCATTTGTCGAAAGAAAGTAAGGTTCCAGGGGTCGCACAGCAATGTGTCACACATCCACATGTTTGTCTCGACGAGCTATACAACATACCAAAAGATTGGCACTATCGGAAATTTTGGACTTAAAATCAATGTTTTGACGCCTTACTATAGTCTTTTGTAATTTTGGGGGTTTTGAAGTCAATCTGAAAAAAATGAATACATTTCATATCCATGCGTTCGTCTCGAAGAGCTATACAACATACTGAAGGACGGGCGCTTAAAACCTATTGGTTTCCGAGTTATCGCACTTTGAAAAATCTAGCAGTTGTTAGCATTAGAGTTTGTTAGCATTAGCATTTGTCGAAAAAAAGTAGGGTTCCAGGGGTCACACAGCAATGTGTCATACATACACACGTTCGTCTCGACGAGCTATACAACATACCAAAAGATTGGCACTATCGGAAATTTTGGACTTAAAATCGATGTTTTGACGCCTTACTATAGTCTTATGTAATTTTGGGGGTTTTGAAGTCGATCTGAAAAAAATTAATACATTTCATATCCACACGTTCGTCTCGAAGAGCTATACAACATACTGAAGGACGGGCGCTTAAAACCTATTGGTTTCCGAGTTATCGCACTTTGAAAAATCTAGCAGTTGTTAGCATTAGAGTTTGTTAGCATTAGCATTTGTCGAAAAAAAGTAGGGTTCCAGGGGTCACACAGCAATGTGTCATACATACACACGTTCGTCTCGACGAGCTATACAACATACCAAAAGATTGGCACTATCGGAAATTTTGGACTTAAAATCGATGTTTTGACGCCTTACTATAGCCTTATGTAATTTTGGGGGTTTTCAAGTCGATCTGAAAAAAAATGAATATATTTCATATCCACACGTTCGTCTCGAAGAGCTATACAACATACTAAAGGACGGGCGCTTAAAACCTATTGGTTTCCGAGTTATCGCACTTTGAAAAATCTAGCAGTTGTTAGCATTAGCATTTGTTATTATTAGCATTTGTCGAAAAAAAGTAGGGTTCCAGGGGTCACACAGCAATGTGTCATACATACACACGTTCGTCTCGACGAGCTATACAACATACCAAAAGATTGGCACTATCGGAAATTTTGGACTTAAAATCGATGTTTTGACGCCTTACTATAGTCTTATGTAATTTTGGGGGTTTTGAAGTCAATCTGAAATAAATGAATACATTTCATATCCACACGTTCGTCTCGAAGAGCTATACAACATACTGAAGGACGGGCGCGAGCTATACAACATACTGAAGGACGGGCGCTTAAAACCTATTGGTTTCCGAGTTATCGCACTTTGAAAAATCTAGCAGTTGTTAGCATTAGAGTTTGTTAGCATTAGCATTTGTCGAAAAAAGTAGGGTTCCAGGGGTCACACAGCAATGTGTCATACATACACACGTTCGTCTCGACGAGCTATACAACATACCAAAAGATTGGCACTATCGGAAATTTTGGACTTAAAATCGATGTTTTGACGCCTTACTATAGTCTTATGTAATTTT
This sequence comes from Nannobrachium achirus, assembly GCF_963921795.1. Taxonomy (NCBI): domain Eukaryota; kingdom Metazoa; phylum Chordata; class Actinopteri; order Myctophiformes; family Myctophidae; genus Nannobrachium; species Nannobrachium achirus. Next base: position 5,953,704 of record NC_137821.1, on the reverse strand, counting down.
GGGGGTTTTGAAGTCGATCTGAAAAAAATTAATACATTTCATATCCACGCGTTCGTCTCGAAGAGCTATACAACATACTGAAGGACGGGCGCTTACAACCTATTGGTTTCCGAGTTATCACACTTTGAAAAATCTAGCAGTTGTTAGCATTAGAATTTGTTAGCATTAGCATTTGTCGAAAGAAAGTAGAGTTCCAGGGGTCGCACAGCAATGTGTCACACATCCACACGTTTGTCTCGACGAGCTATACAACATACGAAAGGATAGGCACTATCGGAAATGTAAGACTTAAAATCTATGTTTTGACTCAATTTTGGGGGTTTTGAAGAATATCTGAAAAAAAAAATGAATACATGTCATATCCACGCGTTCATCTAGAAGAGCTATACACCATACTAAGTCGGGCGCTTGAAACCTATTGGTTTCCGAGTTATCGCACTTTGAAAAATCTAGCATTAGCATTTGTTAGCATTAGCATTTGTCGAAAGAAAGTAAGGTTCCAGGGGTCGCACAGCAATGTGTCACACATCCACATGTTTGTCTCGACGAGCTATACAACATACCAAAAGATTGGCACTATCGGAAATTTTGGACTTAAAATCAATGTTTTGACGCCTTACTATAGTCTTTTGTAATTTTGGGGGTTTTGAAGTCAATCTGAAAAAAATGAATACATTTCATATCCATGCGTTCGTCTCGAAGAGCTATACAACATACTGAAGGACGGGCGCTTAAAACCTATTGGTTTCCGAGTTATCGCACTTTGAAAAATCTAGCAGTTGTTAGCATTAGAGTTTGTTAGCATTAGCATTTGTCGAAAAAAAGTAGGGTTCCAGGGGTCACACAGCAATGTGTCATACATACACACGTTCGTCTCGACGAGCTATACAACATACCAAAAGATTGGCACTATCGGAAATTTTGGACTTAAAATCGATGTTTTGACGCCTTACTATAGTCTTATGTAATTTTGGGGGTTTTGAAGTCGATCTGAAAAAAATTAATACATTTCATATCCACACGTTCGTCTCGAAGAGCTATACAACATACTGAAGGACGGGCGCTTAAAACCTATTGGTTTCCGAGTTATCGCACTTTGAAAAATCTAGCAGTTGTTAGCATTAGAGTTTGTTAGCATTAGCATTTGTCGAAAAAAGTAGGGTTCCAGGGGTCACACAGCAATGTGTCATACATACACACGTTCGTCTCGACGAGCTATACAACATACCAAAAGATTGGCACTATCGGAAATTTTGGACTTAAAATCGATGTTTTGACGCCTTACTATAGTCTTATGTAATTTTGGGGGTTTTGAAGTCGATCTGAAAAAAATTAATACATTTCATATCCACGCGTTCGTCTCGAAGAGCTATACAACATACTGAAGGACGGGCGCTTAAAACCTATTGGTTTCCGAGTTATCGCACTTTGAAAAATCTAGCAGTTGTTAGCATTAGAGTTTGTTAGCATTAGCATTTGTCGAAAAAAAGTAGGGTTCCAGGGGTTACACAGCAATGTGTCATACATACACACGTTCGTCTCGACGAGCTATACAACATACCAAAAGATTGGCACTATCGGAAATTTTGGACTTAAAATCGATGTTTTGACGCCTTACTATAGTCTTATGTAATTTTGGGGGTTTTGAAGTCGATCTGAAAAAAATGAATACATTTCATATCCATGCGTTCGTCTCGAAGAGCTATACAACATACTGAAGGACGGGCGCTTAAAACCTATTGGTTTCCGAGTTATCGCACTTTGAAAAATCTAGCAGTTGTTAGCATTAGCATTTGTTATTATTAGCATTTGTCGAAAAAAAGTAGGGTTCCAGGGGTCACACAGCAATGTGTCATACATACACACGTTCGTCTCGACGAGCTATACAACATACCAAAAGATTGGCACTATCGGAAATTTTGGACTTAAAATCGATGTTTTGAAGCCTTACTATAGTCTTATGTAATTTTGGGGGTTTTGAAGTCAATCTGAAAAAAATTAATACATTTCATATCCACACGTTCGTCTCGAAGAGCTATACAACATACTGAAGGACGGGCGCTTAAAACCTATTGGTTTCCGAGTTATCGCACTTTGAAAAATCTAGCAGTTGTTAGCATTAGAGTTTGTTAGCATTAGCATTTGTCGAAAAAAAGTAGGGTTCCAGGGGTCACACAGCAATGTGTCATACATACACACGTTCGTCTCGACGAGCTATACAACATACCAAAAGATTGGCACTATCGGAAATTTTGGACTTAAAATCGATGTTTTGACGCCTTACTATAGCCTTATGTAATTTTGGGGGTTTTCAAGTCGATCTGAAAAAAAATGAATATATTTCATATCCACACGTTCGTCTCGAAGAGCTATACAACATACTAAAGGACGGGCGCTTAAAACCTATTGGTTTCCGAGTTATCGCACTTTGAAAAATCTAGCAGTTGTTAGCATTAGCATTTGTTATTATTAGCATTTGTCGAAAAAAAGTAGGGTTCCAGGGGTCACACAGCAATGTGTCATACATACACACGTTCGTCTCGACGAGCTATACAACATACCAAAAGATTGGCACTATCGGAAATTTTGGACTTAAAATCGATGTTTTGACGCCTTACTTGTCAATCTGAAAAAAATTAATACATTTCATATCCACACGTTCGTCTCGAAGAGCTATACAACATACTGAAGGACGGGCGCTTAAAACCTATTGGTTTCCGAGTTATCGCACTTTGAAAAATCTAGCAGTTGTTAGCATTAGAGTTTGTTAGCATTAGCATTTGTCGAAAAAAAGTAGGGTTCCAGGGGTCACACAGCAATGTGTCATACATACACACGTTCGTCTCGACGAGCTATACAACATACCAAAAGATTGGCACTATCGGAAATTTTGGACTTAAAATCGATGTTTTGACGCCTTACTATAGCCTTATGTAATTTTGGGGGTTTTCAAGTCGATCTGAAAAAAATGAATATATTTCATATCCACACGTTCGTCTCGAAGAGCTATACAACATACTAAAGGACGGGCGCTTAAAACCTATTGGTTTCCGAGTTATCGCACTTTGAAAAATCTAGCAGTTGTTAGCATTAGCATTTGTTATTATTAGCATTTGTCGAAAAAAAGTAGGGTTCCAGGGGTCACACAGCAATGTGTCATACATACACACGTTCGTCTCGACGAGCTATACAACATACCAAAAGATTGGCACTATCGGAAATTTTGGACTTAAAATCGATGTTTTGACGCCTTACTATAGTCTTATGTAATTTTGGGGGTTTTGAAGTCGATCTGAAAAAAATTAATACATTTCATATCCACGCGTTCGTCTCGAAGAGCTATACAACATACTGAAGGACGGGCGCTTAAAACCTATTGGTTTCCGAGTTATCGCACTTTGAAAAATCTAGCAGTTGTTAGCATTAGAGTTTGTTAGCATTAGCATTTGTCGAAAAAAGTAGGGTTCCAGGGGTCACACAGCAATGTGTCATACATACACACGTTCGTCTCGACGAGCTATACAACATACCAAAAGATTGGCACTATCGGAAATTTTGGACTTAAAATCGATGTTTTGACGCCTTACTATAGTCTTATGTAATTTTGGGGGTTTTGAAGTCGATCTGAAAAAAATTAATACATTTCATATCCACGCGTTCGTCTCGAAGAGCTATACAACATACTGAAGGACGGGCGCTTAAAACCTATTGGTTTCCGAGTTATCGCACTTTGAAAAATCTAGCAGTTGTTAGCATTAGAGTTTGTTAGCATTAGCATTTGTCGAAAAAAAGTAGGGTTCCAGGGGTCACACAGCAATGTGTCATACATACACACGTTCGTCTCGACGAGCTATACAACATACCAAAAGATTGGCACTATCGGAAATTTTGGACTTAAAATCGATGTTTTGACGCCTTACTATAGCCTTATGTAATTTTGGGGGTTTTCAAGTCGATCTGAAAAAAAATGAATATATTTCATATCCACACGTTCGTCTCGAAGAGCTATACAACATACTAAAGGACGGGCGCTTAAAACCTATTGGTTTCCGAGTTATCGCACTTTGAAAAATCTAGCAGTTGTTAGCATTAGAGTTTGTTAGCATTAGCATTTGTCGAAAAAAGTAGGGTTCCAGGGGTCACACAGCAATGTGTCATACATACACACGTTCGTCTCGACGAGCTATACAACATACCAAAAGATTGGCACTATCGGAAATTTTGGACTTAAAATCGATGTTTTGACGCCTTACTATAGTCTTATGTAATTTTGGGGGTTTTGAAGTCGATCTGAAAAAAATTAATACATTTCATATCCACGCGTTCGTCTCGAAGAGCTATACAACATACTGAAGGACGGGCGCTTACAACCTATTGGTTTCCGAGTTATCACACTTTGAAAAATCTAGCAGTTGTTAGCATTAGAATTTGTTAGCATTAGCATTTGTCGAAAGAAAGTAGAGTTCCAGGGGTCGCACAGCAATGTGTCACACATCCACACGTTTGTCTCGACGAGCTATACAACATACGAAAGGATAGGCACTATCGGAAATGTAAGACTTAAAATCTATGTTTTGACTCAATTTTGGGGGTTTTGAAGAATATCTGAAAAAAAAAAATGAATACATGTCATATCCACGCGTTCATCTAGAAGAGCTATACACCATACTAAGTCGGGCGCTTGAAACCTATTGGTTTCCGAGTTATCGCACTTTGAAAAATCTAGCATTAGCATTTGTTAGCATTAGCATTTGTCGAAAGAAAGTAAGGTTCCAGGGGTCGCACAGCAATGTGTCACACATCCACATGTTTGTCTCGACGAGCTATACAACATACCAAAAGATTGGCACTATCGGAAATTTTGGACTTAAAATCAATGTTTTGACGCCTTACTATAGTCTTTTGTAATTTTGGGGGTTTTGAAGTCAATCTGAAAAAAATGAATACATTTCATATCCATGCGTTCGTCTCGAAGAGCTATACAACATACTGAAGGACGGGCGCTTAAAACCTATTGGTTTCCGAGTTATCGCACTTTGAAAAATCTAGCAGTTGTTAGCATTAGAGTTTGTTAGCATTAGCATTTGTCGAAAAAAAGTAGGGTTCCAGGGGTCACACAGCAATGTGTCATACATACACACGTTCGTCTCGACGAGCTATACAACATACCAAAAGATTGGCACTATCGGAAATTTTGGACTTAAAATCGATGTTTTGACGCCTTACTATAGTCTTATGTAATTTTGGGGGTTTTGAAGTCGATCTGAAAAAAATTAATACATTTCATATCCACGCGTTCGTCTCGAAGAGCTATACAACATACTGAAGGACGGGCGCTTAAAACCTATTGGTTTCCGAGTTATCGCACTTTGAAAAATCTAGCAGTTGTTAGCATTAGAGTTTGTTAGCATTAGCATTTGTCGAAAAAAAGTAGGGTTCCAGGGGTTACACAGCAATGTGTCATACATACACACGTTCGTCTCGACGAGCTATACAACATACCAAAAGATTGGCACTATCGGAAATTTTGGACTTAAAATCGATGTTTTGACGCCTTACTATAGTCTTATGTAATTTTGGGGGTTTTGAAGTCGATCTGAAAAAAATGAATACATTTCATATCCATGCGTTCGTCTCGAAGAGCTATACAACATACTGAAGGACGGGCGCTTAAAACCTATTGGTTTCCGAGTTATCGCACTTTGAAAAATCTAGCAGTTGTTAGCATTAGCATTTGTTATTATTAGCATTTGTCGAAAAAAAGTAGGGTTCCAGGGGTCACACAGCAATGTGTCATACATACACACGTTCGTCTCGACGAGCTATACAACATACCAAAAGATTGGCACTATCGGAAATTTTGGACTTAAAATCGATGTTTTGACGCCTTACTATAGTCTTATGTAATTTTGGGGGTTTTGAAGTCAATCTGAAAAAAATGAATACATTTCATATCCACACGTTCGTCTCGAAGAGCTATACAACATACTGAAGGACGGGCGCTTAAAACCTATTGGTTTCCGAGTTATCGCACTTTGAAAAATCTAGCAGTTGTTAGCATTAGAGTTTGTTAGCATTAGCATTTGTCGAAAAAAAGTAGGGTTCCAGGGGTCACACAGCAATGTGTCATACATACACACGTTCGTCTCGACGAGCTATACAACATACCAAAAGATTGGCACTATCGGAAATTTTGGACTTAAAATCGATGTTTTGACGCCTTACTATAGCCTTATGTAATTTTGGGGGTTTTCAAGTCGATCTGAAAAAAAATGAATATATTTCATATCCACACGTTCGTCTCGAAGAGCTATACAACATACTAAAGGACGGGCGCTTAAAACCTATTGGTTTCCGAGTTATCGCACTTTGAAAAATCTAGCAGTTGTTAGCATTAGCATTTGTTATTATTAGCATTTGTCGAAAAAAAGTAGGGTTCCAGGGGTCACACAGCAATGTGTCATACATACACACGTTCGTCTCGACGAGCTATACAACATACCAAAAGATTGGCACTATCGGAAATTTTGGACTTAAAATCGATGTTTTGACGCCTTACTATAGTCTTATGTAATTTTGGGGGTTTTGAGGTCAATCTGAAATAAATGAATACATTTCATATCCACACGTTCGTCTCGAAGAGCTATACAACATACTGAAGGACGGGCGCTTAAAACCTATTGGTTTCCGAGTTATCGCACTTTGAAAAATCTAGCAGTTGTTAGCATTAGAGTTTGTTAGCATTAGCATTTGTCGAAAAAAAGTAGGGTTCCAGGGATCACACAGCAATGAGTCATACATACACACGTTCGTCTCGGCGAGCTATACAACATACCAAAAGATTGGCACTATCGGAAATTTTGGACTTAAAATCAATGTTTTGACGCCTTACTATAGTCTTATGTAATTTTGGGGGTTTTGAAGTCAATCTGAAAAAAATGAATACATTTCATATCCACGCGTTCGTCTCGAAGAGCTATACAACATACTGAAGGACGGGCGCTTAAAACCTATTGGTTTCCGAGTTATCGCACTTTGAAAAATCTAGCAGTTGTTAGCATTAGAGTTTGTTAGCATTAGCATTTGTCGAAAAAAAGTAGGGTTCCAGGGGTCACACAGCAATGTGTCATACATACACACGTTCGTCTCGACGAGCTATACAACATACCAAAAGATTGGCACTATCGGAAATTTTGGACTTAAAATCGATGTTTTGACGCCTTACTATAGCCTTATGTAATTTTGGGGGTTTTCAAGTCGATCTGAAAAAAAATGAATATATTTCATATCCACACGTTCGTCTCGAAGAGCTATACAACATACTAAAGGACGGGCGCTTAAAACCTATTGGTTTCCGAGTTATCGCACTTTGAAAAATCTAGCAGTTGTTAGCATTAGCATTTGTTATTATTAGCATTTGTCGAAAAAAAGTAGGGTTCCAGGGGTCACACAGCAATGTGTCATACATACACACGTTCGTCTCGACGAGCTATACAACATACCAAAAGATTGGCACTATCGGAAATTTTGGACTTAAAATCGATGTTTTGACGCCTTACTATAGTCTTATGTAATTTTGGGGGTTTTGAGGTCAATCTGAAATAAATGAATACATTTCATATCCACACGTTCGTCTCGAAGAGCTATACAACATACTGAAGGACGGGCGCTTAAAACCTATTGGTTTCCGAGTTATCGCACTTTGAAAAATCTAGCAGTTGTTAGCATTAGAGTTTGTTAGCATTAGCATTTGTCGAAAAAAAGTAGGGTTCCAGGGATCACACAGCAATGAGTCATACATACACACGTTCGTCTCGGCGAGCTATACAACATACCAAAAGATTGGCACTATCGGAAATTTTGGACTTAAAATCAATGTTTTGACGCCTTACTATAGTCTTATGTAATTTTGGGGGTTTTGAAGTCAATCTGAAAAAAATGAATACATTTCATATCCACACGTTCGTCTCGAAGAGCTATACAACATACTGAAGGACGGGCGCTTAAAACCTATTGGTTTCCGAGTTATCACACTTTGAAAAATCTAGCAGTTGTTAGCATTAGAATTTGTTAGCATTAGCATTTGTCGAAAGAAAGTAGAGTTCCAGGGGTCGCACAGCAATGTGTCACACATCCACACGTTTGTCTCGACGAGCTATACAACATACCAAAGGATAGGCACTATCGGAAATGTAAGACTTAAAATCTATGTTTTGACTCAATTTTGGGGGTTTTGAAGACAATCTGAAAAAAAAATTAATACATGTCATATCCACGCGTTCATCTAGAAGAGCTATACACCATACTAAGTCGGGCGCTTGAAACCTATTGGTTTCCGAGTTATCGCACTTTGAAAAATCTAGCATTAGCATTTGTTAGCATTAGCATTTGTCGAAAGAAAGTAAGGTTCCAGGGGTCGCACAGCAATGTGTCACACATCCACATGTTTGTCTCGACGAGCTATACAACATACCAAAAGATTGGCACTATCGGAAATTTTGGACTTAAAATCAATGTTTTGACGCCTTACTATAGTCTTTTGTAATTTTGGGGGTTTTGAAGTCAATCTGAAAAAAATGAATACATTTCATATCCATGCGTTCGTCTCGAAGAGCTATACAACATACTGAAGGACGGGCGCTTAAAACCTATTGGTTTCCGAGTTATCGCACTTTGAAAAATCTAGCAGTTGTTAGCATTAGAGTTTGTTAGCATTAGCATTTGTCGAAAAAAAGTAGGGTTCCAGGGGTCACACAGCAATGTGTCATACATACACACGTTCGTCTCGACGAGCTATACAACATACCAAAAGATTGGCACTATCGGAAATTTTGGACTTAAAATCGATGTTTTGACGCCTTACTATAGCCTTATGTAATTTTGGGGGTTTTCAAGTCGATCTGAAAAAAAATGAATATATTTCATATCCACACGTTCGTCTCGAAGAGCTATACAACATACTAAAGGACGGGCGCTTAAAACCTATTGGTTTCCGAGTTATCGCACTTTGAAAAATCTAGCAGTTGTTAGCATTAGCATTTGTTATTATTAGCATTTGTCGAAAAAAAGTAGGGTTCCAGGGGTCACACAGCAATGTGTCATACATACACACGTTCGTCTCGACGAGCTATACAACATACCAAAAGATTGGCACTATCGGAAATTTTGGACTTAAAATCGATGTTTTGACGCCTTACTATAGTCTTATGTAATTTTGGGGGTTTTGAGGTCAATCTGAAATAAATGAATACATTTCATATCCACACGTTCGTCTCGAAGAGCTATACAACATACTGAAGGACGGGCGCTTAAAACCTATTGGTTTCCGAGTTATCGCACTTTGAAAAATCTAGCAGTTGTTAGCATTAGAGTTTGTTAGCATTAGCATTTGTCGAAAAAAAGTAGGGTTCCAGGGATCACACAGCAATGAGTCATACATACACACGTTCGTCTCGGCGAGCTATACAACATACCAAAAGATTGGCACTATCGGAAATTTTGGACTTAAAATCAATGTTTTGACGCCTTACTATAGTCTTATGTAATTTTGGGGGTTTTGAAGTCAATCTGAAAAAAATGAATACATTTCATATCCACGCGTTCGTCTCGAAGAGCTATACAACATACTGAAGGACGGGCGCTTAAAACCTATTGGTTTCCGAGTTATCGCACTTTGAAAAATCTAGCAGTTGTTAGCATTAGAGTTTGTTAGCATTAGCATTTGTCGAAAAAAAGTAGGGTTCCAGGGGTCACACAGCAATGTGTCATACATACACACGTTCGTCTCGACGAGCTATACAACATACCAAAAGATTGGCACTATCGGAAATTTTGGACTTAAAATCGATGTTTTGACGCCTTACTATAGCCTTATGTAATTTTGGGGGTTTTCAAGTCGATCTGAAAAAAAATGAATATATTTCATATCCACACGTTCGTCTCGAAGAGCTATACAACATACTAAAGGACGGGCGCTTAAAACCTATTGGTTTCCGAGTTATCGCACTTTGAAAAATCTAGCAGTTGTTAGCATTAGCATTTGTTATTATTAGCATTTGTCGAAAAAAAGTAGGGTTCCAGGGGTCACACAGCAATGTGTCATACATACACACGTTCGTCTCGACGAGCTATACAACATACCAAAAGATTGGCACTATCGGAAATTTTGGACTTAAAATCGATGTTTTGACGCCTTACTATAGTCTTATGTAATTTTGGGGGTTTTGAGGTCAATCTGAAATAAATGAATACATTTCATATCCACACGTTCGTCTCGGAGAGCTATACAACATACTGAAGGACGGGCGCTTAAAACCTATTGGTTTCCGAGTTATCGCACTTTGAAAAATCTAGCAGTTGTTAGCATTAGAGTTTGTTAGCATTAGCATTTGTCGAAAAAAAGTAGGGTTCCAGGGATCACACAGCAATGAGTCATACATACACACGTTCGTCTCGGCGAGCTATACAACATACCAAAAGATTGGCACTATCGGAAATTTTGGACTTAAAATCAATGTTTTGACGCCTTACTATAGTCTTATGTAATTTTGGGGGTTTTGAAGTCAATCTGAAAAAAATGAATACATTTCATATCCACGCGTTCGTCTCGAAGAGCTATACAACATACTGAAGGACGGGCGCTTAAAACCTATTGGTTTCCGAGTTATCACACTTTGAAAAATCTAGCAGTTGTTAGCATTAGAATTTGTTAGCATTAGCATTTGTCGAAAGAAAGTAGAGTTCCAGGGGTCGCACAGCAATGTGTCACACATCCACACGTTTGTCTCGACGAGCTATACAACATACCAAAGGATAGGCACTATCGGAAATGTAAGACTTAAAATCTATGTTTTGACTCAATTTTGGGGGTTTTGAAGACAATCTGAAAAAAAAATTAATACATGTCATATCCACGCGTTCATCTAGAAGAGCTATACACCATACTAAGTCGGGCGCTTGAAACCTATTGGTTTCCGAGTTATCGCACTTTGAAAAATCTAGCATTAGCATTTGTTAGCATTAGCATTTGTCGAAAGAAAGTAAGGTTCCAGGGGTCGCACAGCAATGTGTCACACATCCACATGTTTGTCTCGACGAGCTATACAACATACCAAAAGATTGGCACTATCGGAAATTTTGGACTTAAAATCAATGTTTTGACGCCTTACTATAGTCTTTTGTAATTTTGGGGGTTTTGAAGTCAATCTGAAAAAAATGAATACATTTCATATCCATGCGTTCGTCTCGAAGAGCTATACAACATACTGAAGGACGGGCGCTTAAAACCTATTGGTTTCCGAGTTATCGCACTTTGAAAAATCTAGCAGTTGTTAGCATTAGAGTTTGTTAGCATTAGCATTTGTCGAAAAAAAGTAGGGTTCCAGGGGTCACACAGCAATGTGTCATACATACACACGTTCGTCTCGACGAGCTATACAACATACCAAAAGATTGGCACTATCGGAAATTTTGGACTTAAAATCGATGTTTTGACGCCTTACTATAGTCTTATGTAATTTTGGGGGTTTTGAAGTCAATCTGAAAAAAATGAATACATTTCATATCCACACGTTCGTCTCGAAGAGCTATACAACATACTGAAGGACGGGCGCTTAAAACCTATTGGTTTCCGAGTTATCGCACTTTGAAAAATCTAGCAGTTGTTAGCATTAGAGTTTGTTAGCATTAGCATTTGTCGAAAAAAAGTAGGGTTCCAGGGGTCACACAGCAATGTGTCATACATACACACGTTCGTCTCGACGAGCTATACAACATACCAAAAGATTGGCACTATCGGAAATTTTGGACTTAAAATCGATGTTTTGACGCCTTACTATAGCCTTATGTAATTTTGGGGGTTTTGAAGTCGATCTGAAAAAAATTAATACATTTCATATCCACACGTTCGTCTCGAAGAGCTATACAACATACTGAAGGACGGGCGCTTAAAACCTATTGGTTTCCGAGTTATCGCACTTCGAAAAATCTAGCAGTTGTTAGCATTAGAGTTTGTTAGCATTAGCATTTGTCGAAAAAAGTAGGGTTCCAGGGGTCACACAGCAATGTGTCATACATACACACGTTCGTCTCGACGAGCTATACAACATACCAAAAGATTGGCAATATCAAAAATGTTGGACTTAAAATCGATGTTTTGACGCCTTACTATTATGTCATTTTGGGGGTTTTGAAGTCGATCTGAAAAAAATGAATATATTTCATATCCACACGTTCGTCTCGAAGAGCTATACAACATACTAAAGGACGGGCGCTTAAAACCTATTGGTTTCCGAGTTATCGCACTTTGAAAAATCTAGCATTAGCATTTGTTAGCATTAGCATTTGTCGAAAGAAAGTAAGGTTCCAGGGGTCGCACAGCAATGTGTCACACATCCACATGTTTGTCTCGACGAGCTATACAACATACCAAAAGATTGGCACTATCGGAAATTTTGGACTTAAAATCAATGTTTTGACGCCTTACTATAGTCTTTTGTAATTTTGGGGGTTTTGAAGTCAATCTGAAAAAAATGAATACATTTCATATCCATGCGTTCGTCTCGAAGAGCTATACAACATACTGAAGGACGGGCGCTTAAAACCTATTGGTTTCCGAGTTATCGCACTTTGAAAAATCTAGCAGTTGTTAGCATTAGCATTTGTTAGCATTAGCATTTGTCGAAAAAAAGTAGGGTTCCAGGGGTCACACAGCAATGTGTCATACATACGCACGTTCGTCTCGACGAGCTATACAACATCGGAAATTTTGGACTTAAAAATCGATATTTTGACGCCTTACTATAGTCTTATGTAATTTTGGGGGTTTTGAAGTCAATCTGAAAAAAATTAATACATTTCATATCCACGCGTTCGTCTCGAAGAGCTATACAACATACTAAAGGACGGGCGCTTAAAACCTATTGGTTTCCGAGTTATCGCACTTTGAAAAATCTAGCAGTTGTTAGCATTAGCATTTGTTATTATTAGCATTTGTCGAAAAAAAGTAGGGTTCCAGGGGTCACACAGCAATGTGTCATACATACACACGTTCGTCTCGACGAGCTATACAACATACCAAAAGATTGGCACTATCGGAAATTTTGGACTTAAAATCGATGTTTTGACGCCTTACTATAGTCTTATGTAATTTTGGGGGTTTTGAAGTCAATCTGAAAAAAATGAATACATTTCATATCCACACGTTCGTCTCGAAGAGCTATACAACATACTGAAGGACGGGCGCTTAAAACCTATTGGTTTCCGAGTTATCGCACTTTGAAAAATCTAGCAGTTGTTAGCATTAGAGTTTGTTAGCATTAGCATTTGTCGAAAAAAAGTAGGGTTCCAGGGGTCACACAGCAATGTGTCATACATACACACGTTCGTCTCGACGAGCTATACAACATACCAAAAGATTGGCACTATCGGAAATTTTGGACTTAAAATCGATGTTTTGACGCCTTACTATAGCCTTATGTAATTTTGGGGGTTTTGAAGTCGATCTGAAAAAAATTAATACATTTCATATCCACACGTTCGTCTCGAAGAGCTATACAACATACTGAAGGACGGGCGCTTAAAACCTATTGGTTTCCGAGTTATCGCACTTTGAAAAATCTAGCAGTTGTTAGCATTAGAGTTTGTTAGCATTAGCATTTGTCGAAAAAAAGTAGGGTTCCAGGGATCACACAGCAATGAGTCATACATACACACGTTCGTCTCGGCGAGCTATACAACATACCAAAAGATTGGCACTATCGGAAATTTTGGACTTAAAATCAATGTTTTGACGCCTTACTATAGTCTTATGTAATTTTGGGGGTTTTGAAGTCAATCTGAAAAAAATGAATACATTTCATATCCACGCGTTCGTCTCGAAGAGCTATACAACATACTGAAGGACGGGCGCTTAAAACCTATTGGTTTCCGAGTTATCACACTTTGAAAAATCTAGCAGTTGTTAGCATTAGAATTTGTTAGCATTAGCATTTGTCGAAAGAAAGTAGAGTTCCAGGGGTCGCACAGCAATGTGTCACACATCCACACGTTTGTCTCGACGAGCTATACAACATACCAAAGGATAGGCACTATCGGAAATGTAAGACTTAAAATCTATGTTTTGACTAAATTTTGGGGGTTTTGAAGACAATCTGAAAAAAAAATGAATACATGTCATATCCACGCGTTCATCTAGAAGAGCTATACACCATACTAAGTCGGGCGCTTGAAACCTATTGGTTTCCGAGTTATCGCACTTTGAAAAATCTAGCATTAGCATTTGTTAGCATTAGCATTTGTCGAAAGAAAGTAAGGTTCCAGGGGTCGCACAGCAATGTGTCACACATCCACATGTTTGTCTCGACGAGCTATACAACATACCAAAAGATTGGCACTATCGGAAATTTTGGACTTAAAATCAATGTTTTGACGCCTTACTATAGTCTTTTGTAATTTTGGGGGTTTTGAAGTCAATCTGAAAAAAATGAATACATTTCATATCCATGCGTTCGTCTCGAAGAGCTATACAACATACTGAAGGACGGGCGCTTAAAACCTATTGGTTTCCGAGTTATCGCACTTTGAAAAATCTAGCAGTTGTTAGCATTAGAGTTTGTTAGCATTAGCATTTGTCGAAAAAAAGTAGGGTTCCAGGGGTCACACAGCAATGTGTCATACATACACACGTTCGTCTCGACGAGCTATACAACATACCAAAAGATTGGCACTATCGGAAATTTTGGACTTAAAATCGATGTTTTGACGCCTTATGTAATTTTGGGGGTTTTGAAGTCAATCTGAAAAAAATGAATACATTTCATATCCACACGTTCGTCTCGAAGAGCTATACAACATACTGAAGGACGGGCGCTTAAAACCTATTGGTTTCCGAGTTATCGCACTTTGAAAAATCTAGCAGTTGTTAGCATTAGAGTTTGTTAGCATTAGCATTTGTCGAAAAAAAGTAGGGTTCCAGGGGTCACACAGCAATGTGTCATACATACACACGTTCGTCTCGACGAGCTATACAACATACCAAAAGATTGGCACTATCGGAAATTTTGGACTTAAAATCGATGTTTTGACGCCTTACTATAGCCTTATGTAATTTTGGGGGTTTTGAAGTCGATCTGAAAAAAATTAATACATTTCATATCCACACGTTCGTCTCGAAGAGCTATACAACATACTGAAGGACGGGCGCTTAAAACCTATTGGTTTCCGAGTTATCGCACTTCGAAAAATCTAGCAGTTGTTAGCATTAGAGTTTGTTAGCATTAGCATTTGTCGAAAAAAGTAGGGTTCCAGGGGTCACACAGCAATGTGTCATACATACACACGTTCGTCTCGACGAGCTATACAACATACCAAAAGATTGGCAATATCAAAAATGTTGGACTTAAAATCGATGTTTTGACGCCTTACTATTATGTCATTTTGGGGGTTTTGAAGTCGATCTGAAAAAAATGAATATATTTCATATCCACACGTTCGTCTCGAAGAGCTATACAACATACTAAAGGACGGGCGCTTAAAACCTATTGGTTTCCGAGTTATCGCACTTTGAAAAATCTAGCATTAGCATTTGTTAGCATTAGCATTTGTCGAAAGAAAGTAAGGTTCCAGGGGTCGCACAGCAATGTGTCACACATCCACATGTTTGTCTCGACGAGCTATACAACATACCAAAAGATTGGCACTATCGGAAATTTTGGACTTAAAATCAATGTTTTGACGCCTTACTATAGTCTTTTGTAATTTTGGGGGTTTTGAAGTCAATCTGAAAAAAATGAATACATTTCATATCCATGCGTTCGTCTCGAAGAGCTATACAACATACTGAAGGACGGGCGCTTAAAACCTATTGGTTTCCGAGTTATCGCACTTTGAAAAATCTAGCAGTTGTTAGCATTAGCATTTGTTAGCATTAGCATTTGTCGAAAAAAAGTAGGGTTCCAGGGGTCACACAGCAATGTGTCATACATACGCACGTTCGTCTCGACGAGCTATACAACATCGGAAATTTTGGACTTAAAAATCGATATTTTGACGCCTTACTATAGTCTTATGTAATTTTGGGGGTTTTGAAGTCAATCTGAAAAAAATTAATACATTTCATATCCACGCGTTCGTCTCGAAGAGCTATACAACATACTAAAGGACGGGCGCTTAAAACCTATTGGTTTCCGAGTTATCGCACTTTGAAAAATCTAGCAGTTGTTAGCATTAGCATTTGTTATTATTAGCATTTGTCGAAAAAAAGTAGGGTTCCAGGGGTCACACAGCAATGTGTCATACATACACACGTTCGTCTCGACGAGCTATACAACATACCAAAAGATTGGCACTATCGGAAATTTTGGACTTAAAATCGATGTTTTGACGCCTTACTATAGTCTTATGTAATTTTGGGGGTTTTGAAGTCAATCTGAAAAAAATGAATACATTTCATATCCACACGTTCGTCTCGAAGAGCTATACAACATACTGAAGGACGGGCGCTTAAAACCTATTGGTTTCCGAGTTATCGCACTTTGAAAAATCTAGCAGTTGTTAGCATTAGAGTTTGTTAGCATTAGCATTTGTCGAAAAAAAGTAGGGTTCCAGGGGTCACACAGCAATGTGTCATACATACACACGTTCGTCTCGACGAGCTATACAACATACCAAAAGATTGGCACTATCGGAAATTTTGGACTTAAAATCGATGTTTTGACGCCTTACTATAGCCTTATGTAATTTTGGGGGTTTTGAAGTCGATCTGAAAAAAATTAATACATTTCATATCCACACGTTCGTCTCGAAGAGCTATACAACATACTGAAGGACGGGCGCTTAAAACCTATTGGTTTCCGAGTTATCGCACTTTGAAAAATCTAGCAGTTGTTAGCATTAGAGTTTGTTAGCATTAGCATTTGTCGAAAAAAAGTAGGGTTCCAGGGATCACACAGCAATGAGTCATACATACACACGTTCGTCTCGGCGAGCTATACAACATACCAAAAGATTGGCACTATCGGAAATTTTGGACTTAAAATCAATGTTTTGACGCCTTACTATAGTCTTATGTAATTTTGGGGGTTTTGAAGTCAATCTGAAAAAAATGAATACATTTCATATCCACGCGTTCGTCTCGAAGAGCTATACAACATACTGAAGGACGGGCGCTTAAAACCTATTGGTTTCCGAGTTATCACACTTTGAAAAATCTAGCAGTTGTTAGCATTAGAATTTGTTAGCATTAGCATTTGTCGAAAGAAAGTAGAGTTCCAGGGGTCGCACAGCAATGTGTCACACATCCACACGTTTGTCTCGACGAGCTATACAACATACCAAAGGATAGGCACTATCGGAAATGTAAGACTTAAAATCTATGTTTTGACTAAATTTTGGGGGTTTTGAAGACAATCTGAAAAAAAAATGAATACATGTCATATCCACGCGTTCATCTAGAAGAGCTATACACCATACTAAGTCGGGCGCTTGAAACCTATTGGTTTCCGAGTTATCGCACTTTGAAAAATCTAGCATTAGCATTTGTTAGCATTAGCATTTGTCGAAAGAAAGTAAGGTTCCAGGGGTCGCACAGCAATGTGTCACACATCCACATGTTTGTCTCGACGAGCTATACAACATACCAAAAGATTGGCACTATCGGAAATTTTGGACTTAAAATCAATGTTTTGACGCCTTACTATAGTCTTTTGTAATTTTGGGGGTTTTGAAGTCAATCTGAAAAAAATGAATACATTTCATATCCATGCGTTCGTCTCGAAGAGCTATACAACATACTGAAGGACGGGCGCTTAAAACCTATTGGTTTCCGAGTTATCGCACTTTGAAAAATCTAGCAGTTGTTAGCATTAGAGTTTGTTAGCATTAGCATTTGTCGAAAAAAAGTAGGGTTCCAGGGGTCACACAGCAATGTGTCATACATACACACGTTCGTCTCGACGAGCTATACAACATACCAAAAGATTGGCACTATCGGAAATTTTGGACTTAAAATCGATGTTTTGACGCCTGACTATAGTCTTATGTAATTTTGGGGGTTTTGAAGTCAATCTGAAAAAAATGAATACATTTCATATCCACACGTTCGTCTCGAAGAGCTATACAACATACTGAAGGACGGGCGCTTAAAACCTATTGGTTTCCGAGTTATCGCACTTTGAAAAATCTAGCAGTTGTTAGCATTAGAGTTTGTTAGCATTAGCATTTGTCGAAAAAAAGTAGGGTTCCAGGGGTCACACAGCAATGTGTCATACATACACACGTTCGTCTCGACGAGCTATACAACATACCAAAAGATTGGCACTATCGGAAATTTTGGACTTAAAATCGATGTTTTGACGCCTTACTATAGCCTTATGTAATTTTGGGGGTTTTGAAGTCGATCTGAAAAAAATTAATACATTTCATATCCACACGTTCGTCTCGAAGAGCTATACAACATACTGAAGGACGGGCGCTTAAAACCTATTGGTTTCCGAGTTATCGCACTTCGAAAAATCTAGCAGTTGTTAGCATTAGAGTTTGTTAGCATTAGCATTTGTCGAAAAAAGTAGGGTTCCAGGGGTCACACAGCAATGTGTCATACATACACACGTTCGTCTCGACGAGCTATACAACATACCAAAAGATTGGCAATATCAAAAATGTTGGACTTAAAATCGATGTTTTGACGCCTTACTATTATGTCATTTTGGGGGTTTTGAAGTCGATCTGAAAAAAATGAATATATTTCATATCCACACGTTCGTCTCGAAGAGCTATACAACATACTAAAGGACGGGCGCTTAAAACCTATTGGTTTCCGAGTTATCGCACTTTGAAAAATCTAGCATTAGCATTTGTTAGCATTAGCATTTGTCGAAAGAAAGTAAGGTTCCAGGGGTCGCACAGCAATGTGTCACACATCCACATGTTTGTCTCGACGAGCTATACAACATACCAAAAGATTGGCACTATCGGAAATTTTGGACTTAAAATCAATGTTTTGACGCCTTACTATAGTCTTTTGTAATTTTGGGGGTTTTGAAGTCAATCTGAAAAAAATGAATACATTTCATATCCATGCGTTCGTCTCGAAGAGCTATACAACATACTGAAGGACGGGCGCTTAAAACCTATTGGTTTCCGAGTTATCGCACTTTGAAAAATCTAGCAGTTGTTAGCATTAGCATTTGTTAGCATTAGCATTTGTCGAAAAAAAGTAGGGTTCCAGGGGTCACACAGCAATGTGTCATACATACGCACGTTCGTCTCGACGAGCTATACAACATCGGAAATTTTGGACTTAAAAATCGATATTTTGACGCCTTACTATAGTCTTATGTAATTTTGGGGGTTTTGAAGTCAATCTGAAAAAAATTAATACATTTCATATCCACGCGTTCGTCTCGAAGAGCTATACAACATACTAAAGGACGGGCGCTTAAAACCTATTGGTTTCCGAGTTATCGCACTTTGAAAAATCTAGCAGTTGTTAGCATTAGCATTTGTTATTATTAGCATTTGTCGAAAAAAAGTAGGGTTCCAGGGGTCACACAGCAATGTGTCATACATACACACGTTCGTCTCGACGAGCTATACAACATACCAAAAGATTGGCACTATCGGAAATTTTGGACTTAAAATCGATGTTTTGACGCCTTACTATAGTCTTATGTAATTTTGGGGGTTTTGAAGTCAATCTGAAAAAAATGAATACATTTCATATCCACACGTTCGTCTCGAAGAGCTATACAACATACTGAAGGACGGGCGCTTAAAACCTATTGGTTTCCGAGTTATCGCACTTTGAAAAATCTAGCAGTTGTTAGCATTAGAGTTTGTTAGCATTAGCATTTGTCGAAAAAAAGTAGGGTTCCAGGGGTCACACAGCAATGTGTCATACATACACACGTTCGTCTCGACGAGCTATACAACATACCAAAAGATTGGCACTATCGGAAATTTTGGACTTAAAATCGATGTTTTGACGCCTTACTATAGCCTTATGTAATTTTGGGGGTTTTGAAGTCGATCTGAAAAAAATTAATACATTTCATATCCACACGTTCGTCTCGAAGAGCTATACAACATACTGAAGGACGGGCGCTTAAAACCTATTGGTTTCCGAGTTATCGCACTTTGAAAAATCTAGCAGTTGTTAGCATTAGAGTTTGTTAGCATTAGCATTTGTCGAAAAAAAGTAGGGTTCCAGGGGTCACACAGCAATGTGTCATACATACACACGTTCGTCTCGACGAGCTATACAACATACCAAAAGATTGGCACTATCGGAAATTTTGGACTTAAAATCGATGTTTTGACGCCTGACTATAGTCTTATGTAATTTTGGGGGTTTTGAAGTCAATCTGAAAAAAATGAATACATTTCATATCCACACGTTCGTCTCGAAGAGCTATACAACATACTGAAGGACGGGCGCTTAAAACCTATTGGTTTCCGAGTTATCGCACTTTGAAAAATCTAGCAGTTGTTAGCATTAGAGTTTGTTAGCATTAGCATTTGTCGAAAAAAAGTAGGGTTCCAGGGGTCACACAGCAATGTGTCATACATACACACGTTCGTCTCGACGAGCTATACAACATACCAAAAGATTGGCACTATCGGAAATTTTGGACTTAAAATCGATGTTTTGACGCCTTACTATAGCCTTATGTAATTTTGGGGGTTTTGAAGTCGATCTGAAAAAAATTAATACATTTCATATCCACACGTTCGTCTCGAAGAGCTATACAACATACTGAAGGACGGGCGCTTAAAACCTATTGGTTTCCGAGTTATCGCACTTCGAAAAATCTAGCAGTTGTTAGCATTAGAGTTTGTTAGCATTAGCATTTGTCGAAAAAAGTAGGGTTCCAGGGGTCACACAGCAATGTGTCATACATACACACGTTCGTCTCGACGAGCTATACAACATACCAAAAGATTGGCAATATCAAAAATGTTGGACTTAAAATCGATGTTTTGACGCCTTACTATTATGTCATTTTGGGGGTTTTGAAGTCGATCTGAAAAAAATGAATATATTTCATATCCACACGTTCGTCTCGAAGAGCTATACAACATACTAAAGGACGGGCGCTTAAAACCTATTGGTTTCCGAGTTATCGCACTTTGAAAAATCTAGCATTAGCATTTGTTAGCATTAGCATTTGTCGAAAGAAAGTAAGGTTCCAGGGGTCGCACAGCAATGTGTCACACATCCACATGTTTGTCTCGACGAGCTATACAACATACCAAAAGATTGGCACTATCGGAAATTTTGGACTTAAAATCAATGTTTTGACGCCTTACTATAGTCTTTTGTAATTTTGGGGGTTTTGAAGTCAATCTGAAAAAAATGAATACATTTCATATCCATGCGTTCGTCTCGAAGAGCTATACAACATACTGAAGGACGGGCGCTTAAAACCTATTGGTTTCCGAGTTATCGCACTTTGAAAAATCTAGCAGTTGTTAGCATTAGCATTTGTTAGCATTAGCATTTGTCGAAAAAAAGTAGGGTTCCAGGGGTCACACAGCAATGTGTCATACATACGCACGTTCGTCTCGACGAGCTATACAACATCGGAAATTTTGGACTTAAAAATCGATATTTTGACGCCTTACTATAGTCTTATGTAATTTTGGGGGTTTTGAAGTCAATCTGAAAAAAATTAATACATTTCATATCCACGCGTTCGTCTCGAAGAGCTATACAACATACTAAAGGACGGGCGCTTAAAACCTATTGGTTTCCGAGTTATCGCACTTTGAAAAATCTAGCAGTTGTTAGCATTAGCATTTGTTATTATTAGCATTTGTCGAAAAAAAGTAGGGTTCCAGGGGTCACACAGCAATGTGTCATACATACACACGTTCGTCTCGACGAGCTATACAACATACCAAAAGATTGGCACTATCGGAAATTTTGGACTTAAAATCGATGTTTTGACGCCTTACTATAGTCTTATGTAATTTTGGGGGTTTTGAAGTCAATCTGAAAAAAATGAATACATTTCATATCCACACGTTCGTCTCGAAGAGCTATACAACATACTGAAGGACGGGCGCTTAAAACCTATTGGTTTCCGAGTTATCGCACTTTGAAAAATCTAGCAGTTGTTAGCATTAGAGTTTGTTAGCATTAGCATTTGTCGAAAAAAAGTAGGGTTCCAGGGGTCACACAGCAATGTGTCATACATACACACGTTCGTCTCGACGAGCTATACAACATACCAAAAGATTGGCACTATCGGAAATTTTGGACTTAAAATCGATGTTTTGACGCCTTACTATAGCCTTATGTAATTTTGGGGGTTTTGAAGTCGATCTGAAAAAAATTAATACATTTCATATCCACACGTTCGTCTCGAAGAGCTATACAACATACTGAAGGACGGGCGCTTAAAACCTATTGGTTTCCGAGTTATCGCACTTTGAAAAATCTAGCAGTTGTTAGCATTAGAGTTTGTTAGCATTAGCATTTGTCGAAAAAAAGTAGGGTTCCAGGGATCACACAGCAATGAGTCATACATACACACGTTCGTCTCGGCGAGCTATACAACATACCAAAAGATTGGCACTATCGGAAATTTTGGACTTAAAATCAATGTTTTGACGCCTTACTATAGTCTTATGTAATTTTGGGGGTTTTGAAGTCAATCTGAAAAAAATGAATACATTTCATATCCACGCGTTCGTCTCGAAGAGCTATACAACATACTGAAGGACGGGCGCTTAAAACCTATTGGTTTCCGAGTTATCACACTTTGAAAAATCTAGCAGTTGTTAGCATTAGAATTTGTTAGCATTAGCATTTGTCGAAAGAAAGTAGAGTTCCAGGGGTCGCACAGCAATGTGTCACACATCCACACGTTTGTCTCGACGAGCTATACAACATACCAAAGGATAGGCACTATCGGAAATGTAAGACTTAAAATCTATGTTTTGACTACATTTTGGGGGTTTTGAAGACAATCTGAAAAAAAAATGAATACATGTCATATCCACGCGTTCATCTAGAAGAGCTATACACCATACTAAGTCGGGCGCTTGAAACCTATTGGTTTCCGAGTTATCGCACTTTGAAAAATCTAGCATTAGCATTTGTTAGCATTAGCATTTGTCGAAAGAAAGTAAGGTTCCAGGGGTCGCACAGCAATGTGTCACACATCCACATGTTTGTCTCGACGAGCTATACAACATACCAAAAGATTGGCACTATCGGAAATTTTGGACTTAAAATCAATGTTTTGACGCCTTACTATAGTCTTTTGTAATTTTGGGGGTTTTGAAGTCAATCTGAAAAAAATGAATACATTTCATATCCATGCGTTCGTCTCGAAGAGCTATACAACATACTGAAGGACGGGCGCTTAAAACCTATTGGTTTCCGAGTTATCGCACTTTGAAAAATCTAGCAGTTGTTAGCATTAGCATTTGTTATTATTAGCATTTGTCGAAAAAAAGTAGGGTTCCAGGGGTCACACAGCAATGTGTCATACATACACACGTTCGTCTCGACGAGCTATACAACATACCAAAAGATTGGCACTATCGGAAATTTTGGACTTAAAATCGATGTTTTGACGCCTTACTATAGTCTTATGTAATTTTGGGGGTTTTGAAGTCAATCTGAAAAAAATGAATACATTTCATATCCACACGTTCGTCTCGAAGAGCTATACAACATACTGAAGGACGGGCGCTTAAAACCTATTGGTTTCCGAGTTATCGCACTTTGAAAAATCTAGCAGTTGTTAGCATTAGAGTTTGTTAGCATTAGCATTTGTCGAAAAAAAGTAGGGTTCCAGGGGTCACACAGCAATGTGTCATACATACACACGTTCGTCTCGACGAGCTATACAACATACCAAAAGATTGGCACTATCGGAAATTTTGGACTTAAAATCGATGTTTTGACGCCTTACTATAGCCTTATGTAATTTTGGGGGTTTTGAAGTCGATCTGAAAAAAATTAATACATTTCATATCCACACGTTCGTCTCGAAGAGCTATACAACATACTGAAGGACGGGCGCTTAAAACCTATTGGTTTCCGAGTTATCGCACTTCGAAAAATCTAGCAGTTGTTAGCATTAGAGTTTGTTAGCATTAGCATTTGTCGAAAAAAGTAGGGTTCCAGGGGTCACACAGCAATGTGTCATACATACACACGTTCGTCTCGACGAGCTATACAACATACCAAAAGATTGGCAATATCAAAAATGTTGGACTTAAAATCGATGTTTTGACGCCTTACTATTATGTCATTTTGGGGGTTTTGAAGTCGATCTGAAAAAAATGAATATATTTCATATCCACACGTTCGTCTCGAAGAGCTATACAACATACTAAAGGACGGGCGCTTAAAACCTATTGGTTTCCGAGTTATCGCACTTTGAAAAATCTAGCATTAGCATTTGTTAGCATTAGCATTTGTCGAAAGAAAGTAAGGTTCCAGGGGTCGCACAGCAATGTGTCACACATCCACATGTTTGTCTCGACGAGCTATACAACATACCAAAAGATTGGCACTATCGGAAATTTTGGACTTAAAATCAATGTTTTGACGCCTTACTATAGTCTTTTGTAATTTTGGGGGTTTTGAAGTCAATCTGAAAAAAATGAATACATTTCATATCCATGCGTTCGTCTCGAAGAGCTATACAACATACTGAAGGACGGGCGCTTAAAACCTATTGGTTTCCGAGTTATCGCACTTTGAAAAATCTAGCAGTTGTTAGCATTAGCATTTGTTAGCATTAGCATTTGTCGAAAAAAAGTAGGGTTCCAGGGGTCACACAGCAATGTGTCATACATACGCACGTTCGTCTCGACGAGCTATACAACATCGGAAATTTTGGACTTAAAAATCGATATTTTGACGCCTTACTATAGTCTTATGTAATTTTGGGGGTTTTGAAGTCAATCTGAAAAAAATTAATACATTTCATATCCACGCGTTCGTCTCGAAGAGCTATACAACATACTAAAGGACGGGCGCTTAAAACCTATTGGTTTCCGAGTTATCGCACTTTGAAAAATCTAGCAGTTGTTAGCATTAGCATTTGTTATTATTAGCATTTGTCGAAAAAAAGTAGGGTTCCAGGGGTCACACAGCAATGTGTCATACATACACACGTTCGTCTCGACGAGCTATACAACATACCAAAAGATTGGCACTATCGGAAATTTTGGACTTAAAATCGATGTTTTGACGCCTTACTATAGTCTTATGTAATTTTGGGGGTTTGAAGTCAATCTGAAAAAAATGAATACATTTCATATCCACACGTTCGTCTCGAAGAGCTATACAACATACTGAAGGACGGGCGCTTAAAACCTATTGGTTTCCGAGTTATCGCACTTTGAAAAAATCTAGCAGTTGTTAGCATTAGAGTTTGTTAGCATTAGCATTTGTCGAAAAAAAGTAGGGTTCCAGGGGTCACACAGCAATGTGTCATACATACACACGTTCGTCTCGACGAGCTATACAACATACCAAAAGATTGGCACTATCGGAAATTTTGGACTTAAAATCGATGTTTTTGACGCCTTACTATAGCCTTATGTAATTTTTGGGGGTTTTGAAGTCGATCTGAAAAAAATTAATACATTTCATATCCACACGTTCGTCTCGAAGAGCTATACAATACTGAAGGACGGGCGCTTAAAACCTATTGGTTTCCGAGTTATCGCACTTTGAAAAATCTAGCAGTTGTTAGCATTAGAGTTTGTTAGCATTAGCATTTGTCGAAAAAAAGTAGGGTTCCAGGGATCACACAGCAATGAGTCATACATACACACGTTCGTCTCGGCGAGCTATACAACATACCAAAAGATTGGCACTATCGGAAATTTTGGACTTAAAATCAATGTTTTGACGCCTTACTATAGTCTTATGTAATTTTGGGGGTTTTGAAGTCAATCTGAAAAAAATGAATACATTTCATATCCACGCGTTCGTCTCGAAGAGCTATACAACATACTGAAGGACGGGCGCTTAAAACCTATTGGTTTCCGAGTTATCACACTTTGAAAAATCTAGCAGTTGTTAGCATTAGAATTTGTTAGCATTAGCATTTGTCGAAAGAAAGTAGAGTTCCAGGGGTCGCACAGCAATGTGTCACACATCCACACGTTTGTCTCGACGAGCTATACAACATACCAAAGGATAGGCACTATCGGAAATGTAAGACTTAAAATCTATGTTTTGACTACATTTTGGGGGTTTTGAAGACAATCTGAAAAAAAAATGAATACATGTCATATCCACGCGTTCATCTAGAAGAGCTATACACCATACTAAGTCGGGCGCTTGAAACCTATTGGTTTCCGAGTTATCGCACTTTGAAAAATCTAGCATTAGCATTTGTTAGCATTAGCATTTGTCGAAAGAAAGTAAGGTTCCAGGGGTCGCACAGCAATGTGTCACACATCCACATGTTTGTCTCGACGAGCTATACAACATACCAAAAGATTGGCACTATCGGAAATTTTGGACTTAAAATCAATGTTTTGACGCCTTACTATAGTCTTTTGTAATTTTGGGGGTTTTGAAGTCAATCTGAAAAAAATGAATACATTTCATATCCATGCGTTCGTCTCGAAGAGCTATACAACATACTGAAGGACGGGCGCTTAAAACCTATTGGTTTCCGAGTTATCGCACTTTGAAAAATCTAGCAGTTGTTAGCATTAGCATTTGTTATTATTAGCATTTGTCGAAAAAAAGTAGGGTTCCAGGGGTCACACAGCAATGTGTCATACATACACACGTTCGTCTCGACGAGCTATACAACATACCAAAAGATTGGCACTATCGGAAATTTTGGACTTAAAATCGATGTTTTGACGCCTTACTATAGTCTTATGTAATTTTGGGGGTTTTGAAGTCAATCTGAAAAAAATGAATACATTTCATATCCACACGTTCGTCTCGAAGAGCTATACAACATACTGAAGGACGGGCGCTTAAAACCTATTGGTTTCCGAGTTATCGCACTTTGAAAAATCTAGCAGTTGTTAGCATTAGAGTTTGTTAGCATTAGCATTTGTCGAAAAAAGTAGGGTTCCAGGGGTCACACAGCAATGTGTCATACATACACACGTTCGTCTCGACGAGCTATACAACATACCAAAAGATTGGCACTATCGGAAATTTTGGACTTAAAATCGATGTTTTGACGCCTTACTATAGCCTTATGTAATTTTGGGGGTTTTGAAGTCGATCTGAAAAAAATTAATACATTTCATATCCACACGTTCGTCTCGAAGAGCTATACAACATACTGAAGGACGGGCGCTTAAAACCTATTGGTTTCCGAGTTATCGCACTTCGAAAAATCTAGCAGTTGTTAGCATTAGAGTTTGTTAGCATTAGCATTTGTCGAAAAAAGTAGGGTTCCAGGGGTCACACAGCAATGTGTCATACATACACACGTTCGTCTCGACGAGCTATACAACATACCAAAAGATTGGCAATATCAAAAATGTTGGACTTAAAATCGATGTTTTGACGCCTTACTATTATGTCATTTTGGGGGTTTTGAAGTCGATCTGAAAAAAATGAATATATTTCATATCCACACGTTCGTCTCGAAGAGCTATACAACATACTAAAGGACGGGCGCTTAAAACCTATTGGTTTCCGAGTTATCGCACTTTGAAAAATCTAGCAGTTGTTAGCATTAGAGTTTGTTAGCATTAGCATTTGTCGAAAAAAAGTAGGATTCCAGGGGTTACACAGCAATGTGTCATACATACACACGTTCGTCTCGACGAGCTATACAACATACCAAAAGATTGGCACTATCGGATATTTTGGACTTAAAATCGATGTTTTGACGCCTTACTATATATAGTCTTATGTAATTTTGGGGGTTTTGAAGTCAATCTGAAAAAAAAGGAATACATTTCATATCCACGCGTTCGTCTCGAAGAGCTATACAACATACTGAAGGACGGGCGCTTAAAACCTATTGGTTTCCGAGTTATCGCACTTTGAAAAATCTAGCAGTTGTTAGCATTAGCATTTGTTAGCATTAGCATTTGTCGAAAAAAAGTAGGGTTCCAGGGGTCACACAGCAATGTGTCATACATACGCACGTTCGTCTCGACGAGCTATACAACATCGGAAATTTTGGACTTAAAAATCGATATTTTGACGCCTTACTATAGTCTTATGTAATTTTGGGGGTTTTGAAGTCAATCTGAAAAAAATGAATACATTTCATATCCACGCGTTCGTCTCGAAGAGCTATACAACATACTAAAGGACGGGCGCTTAAAACCTATTGGTTTCCGAGTTATCGCACTTTGAAAAATCTAGCAGTTGTTAGCATTAGCATTTGTTAGCATTAGCATTTGTCGAAAAAAAGTAGGGTTCCAGGGGTCGCACAGCAATGTGTCACACATCCACATGTTTGTCTCGACGAGCTATACAACATACCAAAAGATTGGCACTATCGGAAATTTTGGACTTAAAATCAATGTTTTGACGCCTTACTATAGTCTTTTGTAATTTTGGGGGTTTTGAAGTCAATCTGAAAAAAATGAATACATTTCATATCCATGCGTTCGTCTCGAAGAGCTATACAACATACTGAAGGACGGGCGCTTAAAACCTATTTGTTTCCGAGTTATCGCACTTTGAAAAATCTAGCAGTTTTTAGCATTAGAGTTTGTTAGCATTAGCATTTGTCGAAAAAAGTAGGGTTCCAGGGGTCACACAGCAATGTGTCATACATACACACGTTCGTCTCGACGAGCTATACAACATACCAAAAGATTGGCACTATCAAAAATTTTGGACTTAAAATTTATGTTTTGACGAATTTGTTAGCCTATATAGCCTTATGTAATTTTGGGGGTTTTCAAGTCGATCTGAAAAAAAATGAATATATTTCATATCCACACGTTCGTCTCGAAGAGCTATACAACATACTAAAGGACGGGCGCTTAAAACCTATTGGTTTCCGAGTTATCGCACTTTGAAAAATCTAGCAGTTGTTAGCATTAGCATTTGTTATTATTAGCATTTGTCGAAAAAAAGTAGGGTTCCAGGGGTCACACAGCAATGTGTCATACATACACACGTTCGTCTCGACGAGCTATACAACATACCAAAAGATTGGCACTATCGGAAATTTTGGACTTAAAATCGATGTTTTGACGCCTTACTATAGTCTTATGTAATTTTGGGGGTTTTGAAGTCAATCTGAAAAAAATGAATACATTTCATATCCACACGTTCGTCTCGAAGAGCTATACAACATACTGAAGGACGGGCGCTTAAAACCTATTGGTTTCCGAGTTATCGCACTTCGAAAAATCTAGCAGTTGTTAGCATTAGAGTTTGTTAGCATTAGCATTTGTCGAAAAAAGTAGGGTTCCAGGGGTCACACAGCAATGTGTCATACATACACACGTTCGTCTCGACGAGCTATACAACATACCAAAAGATTGGCAATATCAAAAATGTTGGACTTAAAATCGATGTTTTGACGCCTTACTATTATGTCATTTTGGGGGTTTTGAAGTCGATCTGAAAAAAATGAATATATTTCATATCCACACGTTCGTCTCGAAGAGCTATACAACATACTAAAGGACGGGCGCTTAAAACCTATTGGTTTCCGAGTTATCGCACTTTGAAAAATCTAGCAGTTGTTAGCATTAGAGTTTGTTAGCATTAGCATTTGTCGAAAAAAAGTAGGGTTCCAGGGGTTACACAGCAATGTGTCATACATACACACGTTCGTCTCGACGAGCTATACAACATACCAAAAGATTGGCACTATCGGAAATTTTGGACTTAAAATCGATGTTTTGACGCCTTACTATAGTCTTATGTAATTTTGGGGGTTTTGAAGTCAATCTGAAAAAAAAGGAATACATTTCATATCCACGCGTTCGTCTCGAAGAGCTATACAACATACTGAAGGACGGGCGCTTAAAACCTATTGGTTTCCGAGTTATCGCACTTTGAAAAATCTAGCAGTTGTTAGCATTAGCATTTGTTAGCATTAGCATTTGTCGAAAAAAAGTAGGGTTCCAGGGGTCACACAGCAATGTGTCATACATACGCACGTTCGTCTCGACGAGCTATACAACATCGGAAATTTTGGACTTAAAAATCAATATTTTGACGCCTAACTATAGTCTTATGTAATTTTGGGGGTTTTGAAGTCAATCTGAAAAAAATGAATACATTTCATATCCACGCGTTCGTCTCGAAGAGCTATACAACATACTAAAGGACGGGCGCTTAAAACCTATTGGTTTCCGAGTTATCGCACTTTGAAAAATCTAGCAGTTGTTAGCATTAGCATTTGTTAGCATTAGCATTTGTCGAAAAAAAGTAGGGTTCCAGGGGTCACACAGCAATGTGTCATACATACACACGTTCGTCTCGACGAGCTATACAACATACCAAAAGATTGGCACTATCGGAAATTTTGGACTTAAAATCGATGTTTTGACGCCTTACTATAGTCTTATGTAATTTTGGGGGTTTTGAAGTCAATCTGAAAAAAATGAATACATTTCATATCCACACGTTCGTCTCGAAGAGCTATACAACATACTAAAAGACGGGCGCTTAAAACCTATTGGTTTCCGAGTTATCGCACTTTGAAAAATCTAGCATTAGCATTTGTTAGCATTAGCATTTGTTGAAAGAAAGTAAGGTTCCAGGGGTCGCACAGCAATGTGTCACACATCCACACGTTTGTCTCGACGAGCTATACAACATACCAAAGGATAGGCACTATCGGAAATTTAAGACTTAAAATCTATGTTTTGACGCCTTACTATAGTCTTATGTAATTTTGGAGGTTTTGAAGACAATCTGACAAAAATTAATACATTCCTCATATCCACGCGTTCGTCTCGAAGAGCTATACAACATACTGAAGGACGGGCGCTTAAAACCTATTGGTTTCCGAGTTAAAGCACTTTGAAAAATCTAGCAGTTGTTAGCATTAGCATTTGTCGAAAAAAGTAGGGTTCCAGGGGTCACACAGCAATGTGTCATACATACACACGTTCGTCTCGACGAGCTATACAACATACCAAAAGATTGGCACTATCGGAAATTTTGGACTTAAAATCGATGTTTTGACGCCTTACTATATAGCCTTATGTAATTTTGGGTGTTTTGAAGTCGATCTGAAAAAAATGAATACATTTCATATCCACGCGTTCGTCTCGAAGAGCTATACAACATACTAAAGGACGGGCGCTTAAAACCTATTGGTTTCCGAGTTATCGCACTTTGAAAAATCTAGCAGTTGTTAGCATTAGCATTTGTTAGCAGTAGCATTTGTCGAAAAAAAGTAGGGTTCCAGGGGTCACACAGCAATGTGTCATACATACACACGTTCGTCTCGACGAGATATACAACATACCAAAAGATTGGCACTATCGGAAATTTTGGACTTAAAATCGATGTTTTGACGCCTTACTATAGTCTTATGTAATTTTGGGGGTTTTGAAGTCAATCTGAAAAAAATGAATACATTTCATATCCACGCGTTCGTCACAAAGAGCCATACAACATACTAAAGACGGGCGCTTAAAACCTATTGGTTTCCGAGTTATCGCACTTTGAAAAATCTAGCAGTTGTTAGCATTAGAATTTGTTAGCATTAGCATTTGTCGAAAGAAAGTAGAGTTCCAGGGGTCGCACAGCAATGTGTCACACATCCACACGTTTGTCGCGACAAGCTATACAACATACCAAAGGATAGGCACTATCGGAAATGTAAGACTTAAAATCTACGCCTTACTATAGTCTTATGTAATTTTGGGTGTTTTGAAGACAATCTGAAAAAAAAAATGAATACATGTCATATCCACGCGTTCATCTAGAAGAGCTATACACCATACTAAGTCGGGCGCTTGAAACCTATTGGTTTCCGAGTTATCGCACTTTGAAAAATCTAGCATTAGCATTTGTTAGCATTAGCATTTGTCGAAAGAAAGTAGGGTTCCAGGGGTCGCACAGCAATGTGTCACACATCCACACGTTTGTCTCGACGAGCTATACAACATACCAAAGGATAGGCACTATCGGAAATTTAAGACTTAAAATCTATGTTTTGACGCCTTACTATAGTCTTATGTAATTTTGGGGGTTTTGAAGACAATCTGACAAAAATGAATACATTCCTCATATCCACGCGTTCGTCATATCCACGCGTTCGTCTCGAAGAGCTATACAACGTACTAAAAGATGGGCGCTTAAAACCTATTGGTTTCCGAGTTATCGCACTTTGAAAAATCTAGCAGTTTTTAGCATTAGCATTTGTTAACATTAGCATTTGTCGAAAAAAAGTAGGGTTCCAGGGGTCACACAGCAATGTGTCACACATCCACGCGTTCATCTCGACGAGCTATACAACATACCACAAGATAGGCACTATCGGAAATGTAAGACTTAAAATCGATGTTTTGACACCTTACGTCTTATGTAATTGTGGGGGTTTTGAAGACAATCTGAAAAAAAATATAAATGTAATATCCACACGTTCGTCTCGAAGAGCTTTACACCATACTAAAAGACGGGCACTTGAAACGTATTGGTTTCCGAGTTATCGCACTTTGAAACATTTAGCATTAGCATTTGTTAGCATTTGTCGAAAAAAAGTAGGGTTCCAGGGGTCGCACAGCAATGTGTCACATCCACATGTTCATCTCGACGAGCTATACAACATAGCAAAAGATAGGCACTATCAGAAATGTAACACATAAAAATCTATGTTTTCACGCCTGTA
Source organism: Nannobrachium achirus (assembly GCF_963921795.1). NCBI lineage: Eukaryota > Metazoa > Chordata > Actinopteri > Myctophiformes > Myctophidae > Nannobrachium > Nannobrachium achirus. The sequence continues at coordinate 5,920,930 of NC_137821.1, read as the reverse complement.
ATTTTGGGGGTTTTGAAGACAATCATAGCATTTGTTAGCATTAGCATTTGTCGAAAAAAGTAGAGTTCTGTAGTCTTTTGTATTGTTCGGAATCCTATTCACTGACATCGACACTGGTGTTTAGTGGTATCTCTTGTGGTCTATCTGTTCTAGTTCTATATCAAAGATTTTGTGTTCTAGATATGTGTATTTATAGATATAGAACACATAGAATTTAAAAATAACAGACATAGCACATGTAATGTATAGATCTAGTTATAAATTAAATAAATAAATATCAAAACATGCATTAAAAAATGAATCGCAATCAGCAGGACACCGCAGGGAATTGAACCCCATCCTAGTAAACCAGGAGTGCCACACCAGCGTCTTTTGCTTCTTGACGTATTTACAGGTTGAAGACAAACTTAACTATTAGTCTTTTACAACACTGCACGTACACATCACATGAGACGGCGCGCCTCCGTCATCTCCACCAAAAACGAACACTCCTTTACAAGAACCGAACTGAACCCTGGTGGTTATAGGATTCACCTCAACCAGTTAGAAAAGAACATTTCCAGATCTGACTAACAATAGAACAGCCCTTTCACAGACATCAAGACCCCAGGGATCAAAGTGCTAATGGTCCAGAAAGACCAAGTCCCCCAGACCCATCATGGCCTCAACACCCTAGGTGCTAAGACACGGATGCAAGAAAATATCCTTACATTAAATACATACAATCAAAAGATTTAATATTATATGCAATAATAAAAACTTCAAAATGTTATAAATACAGAAATCAAAGAAATCCATACATGCATACAAAAATGTATAAAAAAATAAGTAGCAGTAAAAACAGCAGATACAAGAGCACAAAGTGACATGTTTAGTTTGCACATCTGCCATTTTCACCAGTCAGTCATGGGCAGATTTCCCTTTTGGGGCTCGAGCTAAAATGCCTTACAAAATCACTCCCAATGTAATGAGGTGAACAGTTGCCTTCAACAACAATACACCAGAAACAACAGTAGTAACAGTAGCTGCAGTTTGGTCTGTTAAACGCTCACCCTTAAGGACGACTTCACCACTTTCGGAGACTGACTGTGCCATTTTATAATATTATACTTTTATAATTTATACTATAAATATTATATATGAAGATAGTTTGAGGTCCAGATGGTCCCTGGACATCTTTCAGAACCACTACAGTAATACTACAAAAATAATACTACAAAAGAAAGCAGGGCACCGCAGGGAATTGAACCCCGTCCCGGTAAAACAGGAGTTCCATACAAGTGCCTTTTGTTTTTTCTTTTGTTTTTTTGTTGAAAATCATACATTTTGGTAAAGTCACTTCACATTTTGCAGTATGCATTTATCAGGCCATTTATACAGAGTAAACGGGTGCATGGAATGTTTAGAGACAGTTTACCAGTGATTCTAGTTTACTGAGACACTACACTAACAAATAGCAGTTTAAACAATACAATAGCAAAACTATGCAATACAAAATGACACATTTGTGTTGGATTTTATAATTACAAACGAAAAATACAAATTAAATAAAAATAGTAAGAGGCTCTGCAGCAAAGCGGTTGGTCACAGAATTCCTAGAGCAGCACAGCTGTAAAGTTGGAGATAATGAGCCTATTGCTATTTCATATAAGTATGTTATAGCATGCTTCAAAAGAATATTTGAGGTTACAATAAATTAAAAATAAAATCACATGAAACAATACATGGAAGTTAAAAGCAAAAACAATGCTTAAAGGGACAACTTATGGTGCTTGGCAAAACAAGTGCAATAATTTCCAATTGATATCAAGTGTAATAATTTCCAATTGATATCATCTATCACAGGCTAGTACATGTGATTATGCATTAATTGAGACATGACCAAATAGAAACCACGAAAACAAAGAAAAGAAAAAAAAGTACAAGAAGTCACCAATTACCCACCTATTAAAACAAAGTACAAATACGATAGTCAAGTTCACAATCTTTGCAAATGGGTATCCTCACTTGTCTTGCTTAGCTGCCTCATCTATCCTCATCACAAAATAATTTCATCCATTTACCAATTTAGTTTAACATTCATTTTGTACAATTATTAGGGTAAATAGTCTATATTTAATTAAAATAATAGTACAATCCTATGTAACTTTACACAATATCATGGAAAACAAAGTTATGAGATGCATAATACGAATCAATCAATAAATAGAGCTTGAAAGAAATGAATCTCCACAAAGCCTGTAGCTTTGCTACATACATACATACATACATACATGAAAACAAGAAAAAGACTATTCACTTAATGCTTAAGGAAAATTCCTTAGACAAACTAAGAACAATATTTATTTTACATTTTGTCTGTGCTTATAAAGTTTTTGAAGTGCTAAAAGGATAAAGTACAGCAGCAAATGTTTGGGTCGTAGGGCCATCGTCAGTTCCTCGCCTACTGACCGCCGTGGTGTGACGTGAAAATGATAAGAGATAACGCAAATCACATTACGCAACGCAAGGGGCGCACAATTATACAAGACATGAAATCGCATCAATCCACATCACATACCCCTAACCTCCCTAGCCCTAACCCTATGTTTGTATGTGATGTGGACCAAAGCTCATTCATAAATGTAAAACGACGCCGACACATCAACCCACATCACATACTTGGCCTAGAGTACGTTGGCATGTGGTGTGGACTGGCGTAATGAAGCTTTCCCCGCATATTATATTTGGTGTCATAGCACTGACCGTGGTCCTATGACCTAAACGTTTGCTGCTGCACTTTTTACTGTGAGCACTTGGAGCGCTTTATGAACAAGAACAAAAACAATAATAATAATCTTAGGTTTCTTAAGGCTTTTCTTTTTCCAATATTTTTTTACCATCATTTCAAAAGACAAATAACATTTACAGATTTATTCATTTATTATTATTTATTTTGAACATATTCCAAGCAATTCCATAGACAATAATGAAAATGAGAATATTGAAAACAGCAGATCTACCAGCTAAGCTTGTAGATCTGCTGTTTTCACTAGATCTCATGGAATAGTCACATGTCTCTTGGATCTCCATCTAAAATGTTATGAGACTCTGATGTTTACATCAGAGTGTGTTTTTGCCATGGTTTGTTTATTGTTCATTTCAGATCCATAAGTGAATATTCCTCCGGGGGTCAAATGGCATTATTCAAATTAATTACATTACATACATGCAGCACTAGGGGTGTAACGATACATTTTAATAGCGATTCGATACATATCATGATACACGGTTGACGATACGATACATGGACGATATTGGTTCATTCATGGCGATACGATACGATTCGGTTCAATGATTTAAAATCGATTTAGTAACTATTTAGAAAATAAATTAAATCTGTGTAAAAGGTGTGGATAGTGCAGGTTTTTAAGGGAAACAGGTATTATTATGCATATAAATAAGTAAACACAGCGATTATCTGCCAAATACATGGACATTATATATTGACAAACCTGCACCTTGACATGAACCCAGAGATTACACACATTTATCGATAGACCAGTGTAGCTATATGGAATGGAAAAGTAATTAAACCCCTCCTTTTAATTTTTTCTTCTTAAAAATGCTAAATTCAATGCACAAGAAGGTAGTATCGATACAATCATTCTTTGCCCTGCCGATTCGATACGGTACAAAATAAAACGATACGATTCGATTTTAGCTGTTTTCATTTCGATATACTTCGATTTTTTAAGTTAAAAACGATATTTCGATAGTTACTATATCGTTACACCCCTATGCAGCACACATGGAACATGTTCCATTTCATGAAGTTTTAAAAAAAAACTTTAAAAAGAAATCCAATGATAAGAATAAGTGAAAATAGATTTACAAGCTCGTTGTGAGCTTGCAAATCTATTGCAATATTTTCTTTACAATTAAATTTTAAATTACATACAAGAAGCAAGAATAAATAGAACATGCCATTTCATGAATTTAAACAAAACTAATTAAGCAATAAATTAAAAACTATTTGTCACAGTGAAAATGGTAAATAAAATGGTAAATGGTGCATTTATATAGCGCTTTTATCCAAAGCGCTTTACAAAATGGACTTACAAGCTCGTTGTGAGCTTGCAAATCTATTATGCCCAGCTACCAGGCACAAATATCTAGATCTTACAGCCTACGCCTTAGACAAAGTGGGAAATATATCTTTATTACATTGTGTTGGTGCTCATGAAGTGTTCTAAGAGCTAAAAGTGAAAAGTGCAGCAGCAGATGTTAAGGTCGTAGGGCCATCGTCAGTGCCTCGCCTACTGACCGCCGTAGATTATGAAGCTTTAGCCACAAATAATGCATAAATCACATCAATGCACATCACACACTGGCCGCATAGGGGCAATATGTGATGTGGACTGACGTGGCGAGCTTTCCCCGCGGGCGACGCAACGCAAGTGACATGAAATGATAAAGGACAACGCAAATCACATTACGCATCGCAGTGGCGTAAAATGATCCAAAACATGAGATCACATCAATCCACATCACATACCCCTAACCTCCCTAGCCCTAACCCTATGTTTGTATGTGACGTGGACCGATCGAAGCTTTACTCACAAAACGACACTGAGAAATCAATCCACATCACATACTGGGCCTAGAGTACGTTCGCATGTGATGTGGACTGGCGTGATGAAGCTTTCCCCGCAGATTATATTTGGTGTCATAAGCACTGACCGTGGTCCTATGACCTAAACGTTTGCTGCTGCACTTTTCACTTGGAGCACTTTATGAACAAGAACAAAAATGTAATAAAAAAAGTTTAGTTTTCTTAAGGCTTTTCTTTTTCCAAATCATAATTCTTTTACCATTATTTCAAGACAAATACAATGTATTTACTGATGTATTTTCTTCTTTTTTACATTTATTTGAACATATCCAAGAAATCCCATTAAAAATAATGAAAATTAGAATATTGAAAACAGCAGATCTACCAGCTAAGCTTTTAGATCTGCTGTTTTCACTAGATCCCAGGGAATAGTCACGTCTTTTGGATCTCCATGCTAAAACATTATGAGACTCTGATGTTTGCATCAGAGTGTTTTTTGGCCATAGTTTGTTATTGTTCACTTTAAATCCATAAGTGAATATTCGTCCGTGGGTCAAATGGTAACATACATGCAGCACAAATGGAACATGTTCCATTTCATGAAGATTAAAAAACAAAACTTTAAAAGAAATCCAATTTATTGCTTAAAGAAATACATGAAAATAGATGTACAAGCTCGTTGTGAGCTTGCAAATCTATTTTAATCTTTTCTTCACAATTAAAATTAATTAAAATTACAAGAAGCACAAATGGAACGTGCCATTTCATGAAGTAAAATAAAACAGAAATTAAGCAATAAATTAGAAACAATTTGTGAAATGTGAAAATGGATTTACAAGCTCATTGTGAGCTTGCAAATCTATTATGCCCAGCTACCAGGCACAAATATGTAGAGCTTACAGCCCACTCCTTAGACAGACTAGGAAATATATCTTTATTACATTTTGTTGGTGCTCATAAAGTGGTCTAAGTGCTAAAAGTGAAAAGTGCAGCAGCAAATGTTTAGCTCGTAGGGCCATCGTCAGTGCCTCGCCTACTGACCGCCGTGGATTATCAAGCTTTAGCCACAAATAATGCATAAATCACATCAATACACATCACACACTGGCCGCATATGGGCAATATGTGATGTGGACTGACGTGGCGAGCTTTCTCCGCGGACGACGCAACGCAAGTGACGTGAACGCAAATCACAATACGCATCGCGAGTGACGAAGAAATATACAAGACATGAGTATCACATCAATCCACGTCACATACCCCTAACCTCCCTAGCCCTAACCCTACGTTTGTATGTGATGTGGACTGAAGCTTTACTCGCATAATGTGAAACGACACCGACACATCAATCCACATCACATACTGGGCCTAGAGTACGTTCGCATGTGATGTGGACTGGCGTGATGAAGCTTTCCCCGCATATTATATTTTGTGTCATAGCACTGACCGTGGTCCTATGACCTAAACGTTTGCTGCTGCACTTTCCACTTTGAGCACTTGGAGCACTTTATGAACAATAACAAAAATGTAACAATAAATATAAATCTTAGTTTTCTTAAGGCTTCTTTTCACCAATCATATTTTTTTTATCATTATTTCAAGACAAATAAAATGTATTCACATATTTATTCTCTTCTTTTTTTACATTTATTTTGAACATAATCCAAGAAATTCCATTGAAAATAACAAAAGTGTTAATATTGAAAACAGCAAATCTACCAGCTAAGCTTGTAGATCTGCTGTTTTCACTAGGTCCCAGGGAATAGTCACATGTCTTGTGACTTAAACGTTATCAGACTGGTGTCAGAGTGTTTTTTGCCATGGTTTGTTTATGTTCATTTCAGATCCATCGGTGACTATTCTTCCGTGGGTCAAATGATATTATTCAAATGAATTAACTTATATACATGTATCATAAATGGAGCACTGTCCATTTAATGAAGTAACAAAATAATTAAATAAAGAAACTTTAAAAGAAATCCAATTTATTGCTTAAATAAATAAGAGAAAATAGATGTACAAGCTTGTTGTGAGCTTGCAAATCTATGTTAATCTTTTCTTCACAATTAAAATTAATTCAAATTACAAGAAGAAAGCACAAATAGAACGTGCCATTTTATGAATAAGTAAAACAAAACTAAAAATAAGCAATACATTAGAAACAATTTGTGAAATGTGAAAATGGATTTACAAGCTCATTGTGAGCTTGCAAATCTATTATGCCCCGCTACCAGGCACAAATATGTAGATCTTACAGCCCACTCCTTAGACAGACTAGGAAATATATTGTTATTACATCGTGTTGGTGCTCATAAAGTGGTCTAAGTGCTAAAAGTGAAAAGTGCAACAGCAAATGTTAAGGTCGTAGGGCCATCGTCAAGGCCTCGCCTACTGACCGCCGTGGATTATCAAGCTTTATTCACAAATAATGCATAAATCACATCAATACACATCACACACTGGCCGCATATGGGCAATATGTGATGTGGACTGACGTGGCGAGCTTTCCCCGCAGACGACGTCGCAAGTGACGTGAAATAAGAGTCAACGCAAATCACATTACGCATCGCGAGTGACGCAGAAATATACAAGACATGAGTATCACATCAATCCACATCACATACCCCTAACCTCCCTAGCCCTAACCCTACGTTTGTATGTGATGTGGACTGAAGCTTTACTCGCAAATGTGAAACGACGCCGACACATCAATCCACATCACATACTGGGCCTAGAATATGTTGTGATGTGGACTGGCGTGATGAAGCTTTCCCCGCATATTATATTTTGTGTCATAGCACTGACCGTGGTCCTATGACCTAAACGTTTGCTGCTGCACTTTTCACTTTGAGCACTTGGAGCACTTTAATAAACACATTTTTCTTAGTCTTTGTCTTAAGCCTTTTCCTTAGGCAGAGAGAATTTAGGCAATAGGCATTTAGCAGACGCTCTTTTAATCCAGAGCGATTCAAAATAAGCAAGGACATCAATGAGGCAATACATCAAATGCATAGAAATGGTAATCTATAATACATCAAATGCATAGAAATAGTCATCTAAAATATATCAAATGCATAGAAATAGAAATCTTAATGCATCAAATGCATAGAAATAGAAACTCGAAATCTTAATGCATCAAATGCATAGAAATAGAAACTCTAAAATACATCAAATGCATAGAAATAGAAACTCTAAACTACATCAAATGCATAGATACAGTAATCTAGGATCATATGTAAACCAAGTATAAACAGTAGATTAACAAACAATCATATGTACATATAAACTATACACACTATAGGATGTCAGGTCAATGACCTGACAACAGCATTCATAACATGATATATTATATGTTAGCCTTTGAGATAGAGACTATGGTCTCCATGTTTTGTTTTGTTTCTTTACTGGTTAAATAAATGTTAAATAAAATATAGAGGAAATGTTATAATTAACACCATTTATGGGTGATTGTAAGTAGTAACTTCTCTTCTAGACTTCAAAATTCTTCTGAAAATGACGAGCAAGAAATGACAAATGCAGCAGTATTCGCTCTTCTCTTCTGCCAAATTACGAGCATCGTCCGAAAAATATAAATACAAACTTCTCACAAAAATGCACATCGCATACTGGTTGTACGTGATGTGGACTGACGTGATGAAGCTTTAAACCGCAATAAAGCAACTTTTGAATGATATCAATGCACAACATACTATGGATGAGATTAATACACAACATACTATGAATGATAATACATACAACAACAGCAGAGAAAAACTAAGTGATCATTTGATCACTTGGTTTTCCTTTGAGCATGAGCAGCCTTACATCACTTCCTGTTCTGACCCTAGCCTGAAAGACACGAAAGAGCCGCAATCGGAAATAAATTATCAAATCATGATTATAAAAGACACAAATCATGATACGCCCGCGGCGTACCATGATTTGTCGATCACGATACGCCCGCGGCGTATCGTGATGTCTTTTATAATTCATTATTCTAGTACTGTGAAACGACACAAGACACGATGTGAGTGACGACACGCATCACATCCCTCCACATCACAGACTGGGCCTAGACTGAGTTCGCATGTGATGTGGACGGACGTTAATGATGGTCGCCACCCCGCGCAATCACATGGGACCTACCTTTAGTCTCCAGTCTTCACGAGTGACGGGCAACGAACGCGAACAACGCGAACCGACGTGTAACGCTGTCCCGCCACCCGCTAAAACGCAAAAGACGCAATGCAAATGACGCCATGAAACCATTAATGGCGCCATTATAAAACCATTATATGTATACTGTACCCTATCACTATATTAGTATATTTGTATACTGTCCCTGTCACTATATTATAAAACCTAGTTTACACATACTGTACGCTGTCACAGTATGTGTATAATATAGTATAACTAATATACTGATCCCTGTCACTATAAGTATACTAGGTTGTATAATATAAACAACCTAGTATACATATACTGTCCCTGTCATTATATTACAAAACCTAGTATAAGTATACTGTCCCTGTCAGTACGACAAATGGAACCAAATGGACCCGTGGAGGGTCCATTTGGTTCCATATGTACACAAAACCTACTGGTGAAGAACTGGCGCAATACAAGTTGCAAGGTAAGAAAGAAGAAAGAAAGAAAATATACATATATTATTTTTGTTTTTGCCTCAAGACACAAGGAGATTTATTAAACAAAGGATAGAGAAAAGAAAAGGGCAGAAATTAAAGTCTGAAGGTGGGTTAGAAACCTTGTATGTCCAAAACTTATATAATAAAAAAGAACATTAGAATTATATTCAATCCATTGGAACACAAGCTCTTGTGAACACTTAATCAGTTCGATATTTACGAAAACACCACTTACAATTTACCAAATTGTTCCGAAATCTATGCCGATCTATGCGCTGTGAGCTTGTAGATCGACTACGTCTTCTACTTTAGTGTGTGACACTGCAGTAAGGAAGTCAGGACATTAATTTAACAAAAGAGGGTTGATAAATGGAGACAAGGTTTCTTCCCGACAGCCTCAGATAAACATGGCCAACAGCAGACTCTACTCACTACACACTAACCACTACACACTAACCAAGGAAGCAAATGACAGAATCATCATTTGCATTCCCTGTTAGTTTAGCACTGCCCTACAGTGGTTTTCAACCCTTTTCACATCAGTGTATTCAGCATTTGAGCCACGGGCCAGCATTTGATGACATTTAGCCTCTCAGAACCAGATAATGTTATCATTTAGATAAGATTTTGCCCACAATTGCTGTGTTGATGTTGGTGCCATAGGAGAGCAACCGTTGATCAAAATAGCAATTCTTCTACATTCTCTCATTGTAGAGCCTAAATTAAATCCATGTTTAATAATACAACACTTGAGAGCGTAACATGAAACCAAATGGAAAGACTTAAACCTCTACAAGGGTCCATTTGGTTACAAACTCTCCATTTAGCTGGGGACCACCTGGAACCCCCTCAAGGACAACTGGTGGTCCCCGGACCACTGGTTGAAAACCACTGCCCTAACAGCATAGATGGCTGTAAACACAGTGTTAAGGAGGCTACATGCTACCATGTTACCTGCAAATGCCGCAAGATTATAAAAGACACAACTCACGAATACGACGCGGATCTCAGTGTCTGGTGAAACTACACGAGACACGGCGTGAATGACGACCCGCATCACATCCCTCCACATCACAGACTGGGCCTAGACTGAGTTCGCATGTGATGTGGACTGACGTTGATGATGGCCGCCACCCCGCCCGCGCGGTCACATGACACAAATACACAACGCAGCAAATACAAGACTCGGGCAAACGACGCGCTGCAAGTGACGTGAAACGAGACACGGCGCGGATGACGACCCACGGTATGGTAGCACGTAGCATGTAGCCTCCTTAAATAAGCAGTAGCAGCGGGAATCAGAAAGCTCACCCAGCCACAGACCTCCATCATGTTCTTTATCTCCTACCTCCCACAGGCTGCCAGAAGTTGAGTTCTGAAATGACAGGAGAAAAAAAGGCAACATTTAGTCTTTAATAGCCAAAGTATAAAATAGTAGTTAAAATGGTTAATATAAAAAAATACACTATGCTTTCCTGGTTTTAATGGGTTAATTGTATTCGTTTTTCACTTTTAGGCCTTGTAAACAAAAGTAGCAAAAGGCAAAAACCACAGACAATAATCTTAATTGTGGTTTCCATAATCGTCATAATCGTTACCATGTTACACACAGGTTCATATATTTTCATACATTTTCACCTACGAGGCTCAGTGTCGTGATGAGACGCTTTGAGCTTGTAGATCTACCATGTCCACTCTTAACTCCATTATTAATGCATTTTGTTGAAAGCATAAAAGTTATTAAATTATTTATCATTTGTCATATCTGCCTTGTGCAACTTTTGTTTAAGAAGCCTAATAGCCCAAACAAATACACATTTGTATTCATAGTGGTCCAATGTTCAATGTCAAAAAAACAATTCGCAATCATTTGTGTGACAAAGGATATAGTTGTTCTCAACCAAAATTACTTTCTCTATGGATGTACTCCCCCCAAGCTGACTTGAATTCATGGAAATCCTTAGTCAGGGGTCTTCAACAGGGGGTCCGGGGCCCCTAGGGGGTCCCCAGAGTTACTACAGGAGGTCCTCCAAATCTTCCAATCCTTTTTATATTAACAACTTGAACCCTAGTGTCCATATTCTGAGAACTGTAGCCAAGAATAGCAGATCTACAAGCTCACAACGCCTCACGCTGCAAGGCGTTGTGAGCTTGTAGTTCGGCTATTTTCGGTAAAGAGGATTGGTATTGAGGGGGAAAAGAGCAGACTAAGTACAGAGTAAAAGGTCAAGTGTATAGGTAATGACGGTTCAAGAGGTTAATATCTGAAAACACAAATTGATATGAATCCAAAATACACTGATGATTGTGCTGTCAAACAATGAAACGATATGGAATCTATGAACAGGTTGTGGGGGTCCCTGCTTCATCTCTCTCTCAACTAAGGGGTCCTTGGCCTGAAAACGTTGAAGACCTCTGTCCTAAGTCAATCATTTGAGGAGACCATCTCTCCATAGGGAACGCAGCAGGCTTTGTGTCTCCATAGAGAACCACTGCTGGTCAAATTATTGCCTTAGGAATGCAACAAGGATTGAAAACAAAACGAAAATAAAAGTGAACTAAGCCTTTAATCGTCAACATCACTTATGTTGGAATGGTGACAGCCCTAGTTTACAGTTAGATGCAATTTTTTTTTTTTTTAATATGTTGAATCTAGAGTTGCAACACCAACCATTGACAGCCCACACAGCCAAACATAAAGTCTGATTGTATTACACAGGGTTCCCACACATCTTTACCAATTAATTTCCAAAAAAATGCAAAAACTTTTCCAGAATATTTAACCCGACTTCCAGGACTATAACAATAATTCAGCTCAATGACGAGTCGCTTACTCCTATGTGCAATGCCCAAAACTTTTTCAGGCCGTGACCCCCGAAATAATCATATTTGAACTGGGGATCCCAGACCACTGACGAGCACTAAGAGTAGAGGAATTTTGTAGAACACCGTTTTATTGTGAAAATAGCAGATCTACATGCTCACAATGCCTCGCAACGTCTGCCTCTAACATTTGGAAATAGCCGATCTACAAGCTCACAGCGCGTCGCAAAGAGATTAGGTAGAGTGAGAAAAAATCTGTTATGTTATTTCCTGGTCTGTTCTACCAAAAGGGTTTAAATGGTACCGGATATGCAGCTCGGCAAATAAAAGGTCAATTGATTCCAATTCATGACAGAGGAGAATTTTGCGATAAATTACATCTCCACCTGAGTGTTTTTTTAATCAGGATAAACGATAACAGCGATGGTCCCTTCCCTGTCCCTTCCCAAGGGTACGCACTGGCATTCGCACAAGCAGTAGCCGATCTACAAGCTCACAACGCGGCGCGAAGCGACGTGTTGTGAGCTTGTAGATCTGCCATTTTCGCTAGTCTGGGTCCCGGGCAAACGTCCAATTTCTCTTTTGGGTCTTGATAAAAAGTTTGAGAACCACTATTAAACAACGTTAAAGTCACCAACTTTGCAGCTGTACGGAAAGCTTGTATTATCATCTTTCTTTCTGCAAAGTTTGATCCATAAAAATCTACCATAAAACATGTCATGAGCTCCTTTCTGTCTATAAAACTCAGTGCAGGAAACGCTCTTTTTCAATAAGGAAACAGTTTGTACACACAGGACCACCCAGTGATTTACAACGAGCGCCTCCAAACTCCTACACTTCAACAACATCTCTGGCATGGAATTTCTTGACAGAAAGAAGCTCATAAAATGTCTAAGATTGATTTTTATCAAGCTAAACTTTGCAGATAGAAAGGATAATATTAGGTTGGTGAGTTTAATTAGGGCTGTGACTTTAACTGATTAATTGCGATTAATTAATTACAGAAAATTTACGCGATAAAAAAACATTACGCATTTTAAGTAAGCAATTTACCCCGAGTGAGAGGACATTATGCTCTCATAATGTCCGCAGTGAGGTTGTTATCGGACGAGGCGCAGCCGAGTCCGATAACAACCTCACTCAGGACATTATGAGAGCATAATGTCCGACCCCGAGTGGTAAATAGCTTTTCTACCACTTTTTCCCGTATACATGAAAGAAAACACATAGTTGTAACTTGCAAGGATCTTAAGTTACAATCATTATTGCCTATAAAACTTCCGCGAGACAGCAGATAGTTCCACAAACAACATCTTCTACTCACCAACAGATGGCGCCAACTCCATACTAATCCATGCGTCTAGCTTACAGCTAAGCTAACGTCAGTTAGAAGTACCGTTCCGGCCGTAAATAGAGGCTGTTCGCTTCCAGAAAGGCATAGGTTCAGAGAAAAGGGGCTTTAAAGTTGGCGGATTGCATTGGATCCAAATAAATCGGCGACTATAGCATGCACGTTAGTAAACATAGGACCGTTGCCACCGTCATTTGTTGGTTGGGGGAAGTCCCCGGATGTACACTGAGGCGCATTGATCTCGGACACACAACTTTGCGGCAGTTGTCCTCTGATAACCTCCGGAATTTAGCCAATCAGAATCCAGTATTTGAACACGTGACTCGAAAAAGTGGTAGAATCACACTTTTTTTTTGCACCACAGAACCTTCAGTTTCGGGCATACCGATCATAGCGATGCACCAACCAAGAAGAGACAACAAACGCAAAGGGAGAAGTAGCCGATCAGAGCGCTTTGCTTGGCCCAGTGGATGCGAAATTTTGATTTAAAAAACCCACTTGTTGATTCACTCGTACAACAAAATGTGTTTTACTTTACTTTACTAAAAATATACTGTATATACAAAATCTAGTTTACAGTATTAGTCGCCGTGTGTAATCCAGGTACGTACCTTTCCAAGCCTTGCGCCTCTCGGTTGAAGATAGCTGGTAAGTAGAGCCACGTAGGTTGTAGGGCCCCCTATACGTCCCTGGCACCATACGCCTCGTTACTCAGGGTGAGAGCGTGCGTTGGCACCGTTATGCGTTTCAGCTCTCAGGGCTTCGCTGCGTCGACTCCAGCAGGTTGAGAAGGTTCTTGGTGTTCCCCTTCCTGAGTCACAGACACTCCATTACCAGCTATCTTCTGATGACTCCGTCCATGGAGGACCTTATGGCTGAAGAATCCATACAGCGAGTCAAACCCCGAGTCACAGCTAGAAGAAGACATGACTCAGCGTTTTAAACTGGCTGTATGAAGTTTAGTCCGCTCTGCAGAAGGTCACCTGCAACACACACACACATACAACATTAGATTGGTCTTTCCCCCACATTTTATACATATTATTGTAGAATTACTAGGATAGGCCTTTAAGATAAAAAAAATGATATTGTTCCTCAAGTCTTTATCTCAAACAGCCACAATCTCCACAAATGTATACATTAATATAAAGTGTAAATCCCAAAAGCCACAGATAATGTTATGCCACCACACGGACCCGTTGTGTTCGGTAAACTAATATTCTGTATAATTCAATAAATCAATGTTTTAATCTGGTAGGCCTGAACGCAAATCTGGGCCACTTTAGATTTGAACCACTTGAACCATTATTTAATGTTTTAGCTATTGAAAAATAGCAGATCTACAAGCTTGCAGCGCGAGTGCCGCACTGCGAGCTTGTGGATCTTCCATTTAAAAATTAACATTTGTGCAAGTCTTTGAATATGTTTCATCCGATTCTAATAAATGTCTTCTAAATCCTTCTAAATCAGTGGTTCTCAAACTCTTTCATGTCAAGGACCCCCAAAATTACATGTGTTTGGCTGCGGACCCCCATCTTGAAATATGGTGCTCCAGGGACCACCCAGAAGCAAAGATTTGAGTTACACGCTTTAAAAAAAGATATATAAAGACTTGCAAAATATATAGGCAATAGGCTAAATATAATAATCAACTTTTCAATCATAGCAGATATACAAGCTCACAGCATGGCACCGAGTGCCGCGCGGCGAGCTTGTAGATCTGCTATTTTTGGAAACCATTTTTCAATAGTTAAAGCATTAAATAATTCTAGGCCTAAATGTCTTAAACCCAATGGCGCTGCAGGTGGATGCCGGCCCGGTACTACACCCCAGGTAAACCAGGAAATGCAATGACAGTCATAGACGGGATTTAAACATTCTTTAGCGAACTATACTGAATATTACTATACTAGATGCAAAATAGACCAAAATCTAATCTTTGCTTCTGAGGGTCCCTGGAACAAAATATTTTACGATAGGGGTCCATCCGTGGAACAAAATATTTTGAGATGGGCGTCCGCGTCCAAAAACACATTTTGGGGGTCCTTAACCACTGATAAGCACGTTCTACAAATGTGAATGTATCATATCAATCCCAACAGTTTTCTGAAAATAAACTTATGTTGCCATCATGTCAAAGACCCCCAGCATGATATGTATTTGGCCACGGACCCCCATCGCAAATATTTTGTTCCAGGGACCCCCAGAAGCAAAACATTATTTTGGTCTATTCTGCATCTAGTTTAAGACCACAGACCCGTTGGGAAACAAGTTTGGGTCGGCTTTGTTTTCGGTCGGCTTTTCCTGTAACCAGTTCCTTTACACCACTGCACCACTGCCTTATGGGTCCATTTGGTTTCATCAAGAAGAAGTCTACACAACTATAGAATGTAGAAGAATAGTTGTTTTGATAAATGTTTGCCTGTCATCTCTCCTATGGTAGTCTACAAAGTCACCAACATCAGCATGGAGGAATTTGTGGACAAAATCTCTCATCTCACCCTGAAACATGACGGCGTCATGCATCCACCTCATCCTTACACGTCGTGAGGAACACAGCAGGCAAAACAAACGTTCACATGTGCTTACCAAAGCCTACTTTGTATTAGAATCGTTACCGTTCAACCAGAAAGACATGCCGCTCCTGTATCATTTAATAAAAAAGCATTTTTATCCGATCGTTTTCTGTTTTCCCTTGCATTTCCTGCTTTCAGCAATCGTAGAAGTGAACGGAGATGCCGCAACTCTCCACTAGAGGGCTCTGGGGAACACCAGGAAATGCGAGGGGAAACAGAAAATGATCGGATGGATAGAAATGCTTTTTTATTAAACAACAGGGGAGTGGCATGTAATTCTGGTTGAACGGCATGGATTCTGACACAAAGTAGGCTTTGGTAAGCGCTTTCTTTTTGAAATGTGAACGTTTGTTTAGCCTGCCGTGGCTCTTCCAGTCTTCCTCGCGACATGTAAGCTTGAGGTGGATGCATGACGGTGGTGTCGACACGGCCGTCTAGAAGGTGGGACGTTCGCGAACGAATCGAGTCTTTTGAACGGCTCTTTGAAATGAACGATAGGATTCGGTTCACAGTAGGGAGCCGTTCCTTTCTAGTGAACAGTGGTGGGAAAAGTACTCAATTTCTTTACTTAAAGGAGTAGTTCACCACTTTTCAACCTGTCTTCATATAATAGGTCCTCACTAATGTTCATAATAAAATAGCACAATTTTTTTCTATTCAGTCTGGGTCTCATAGGAGAGCTGTCAAATCCTTCTACCGGTGACATCATTGTTTGACAAAGAAAATTAAATAATATTTTTGAAAAATAATATTTAGATTTTTACGAGAACAATGGCTTCCACTTTAACATTGCAACTTTTTCAGGAATAGAAAGCCTGCAGTTTCTATTAGCTTGCATTTCCCATTGATGATGTCACCGGTAGAAGGATTTGGTCACCAGCACTTTCGCCTATAACATATTCGCCTACACGCATTTGGTCCTTTCGCCTGGCATTTTCGCCTTGGAGGAGAGTCTTTTCACCTACCTGTCTGAGCCATTTCGCCTACTCTCAATTCTGCTGTCAGACTGTCCATGTTTGCAAATTATCTCTTTGTCATTTAAATATTATACTAGTGACTGTGACAGTGGTGTCAAGTGAATCTAACAGTTTACTTGACATTTATTATTTACATCACATTTTATTCCTAAAAAATGGCAAAATAGTTTTTTATGCCTGTTGACAGGCAAGGTTGATTCTATAGGCTATTTAGGTGTAGCATATCTTATATAGACCTATAGCCTATATATGTTGTATAGCCTAATGTTAAAACAATATAGGCCTACAATACTGTTCATTTTACAATACTGTTCAATACTGCACCAAAGAATGTATAGTATCGGGACATGGATTAATTCATTATTTGGGCGCACCTGATTCCAACAGCTCTGTATTTGTGTGATTACTATGGAGTGCATAGGATAGCCGTGTGTAGGTTTGACATGTAACACCACTGTCACAGTCACTCTAATATTTAAATGACAAAGAGATAATATGAAAACATGGACAGTCTGACAGCAGAATTGAGGGTAGGCGAAATGGCTCAGACAGGTAGGTGAAAAGACTCTCCTCCACGGCAAAAGTGCCCCGCGAAAAGACCTGGCGAAAATGTTATAGGCGATTATGCCTGACACCGAAGGATTTGACCCACCCACAGCTCTCCTATGAGACCCAAACTGAGTAGAAAAAAATTGTGATATTTCATCATGAACATTAGTGAGAACCTATTAGATGAAGATAGGTTGAAAAGTGGTGGAGTGCCCCTTTAAGTAAAAATATCAATACGGCAATCAAGTAGAAGTTTGGAATGTTAATGTGTATTGAGTAAAAGTAAAAAAGTATTGGTATCAAAATGTACTTAAAGTACCTACCAATAGAACGTAGGCTACTCATTATGCAGAATGTCCTGTTTCACAGGTTTTCCAATGTGTAAAATGTCGAAAAATCATTTGAAAATAGCTGATCTACGACTACAAGCTCACAATGCGTCGCGACACATTGTGAGCTTGTAGATCTGCTATTTTCAAATGGCAGGTATTTAGCCTATATGTCCGGAATAACTATACTGGGTTGAAGTTATTTGTAATTATAATCCAAATCTACTAACTAACTCGTAGAATGAGCCAGTCTTTTGAACGGCTCTTTGAAAGGAACGGATCCCGGAGATTCGGCTCACTTCAAAGAGCCATTAATCCCATCTCTAGGCCGTCGTGTTTCAGGACTAAAAATAATCTTACCAACAACCAGTGGTGCAGTGGTGATTCAGTGTTTGGGGGGGTCGCGAACGTCGCTCGACGCCTACTATAGCCTACAGGCAGGGATGGATTACCCAACGGGCACAATGGGCCCAGGCCCAGGGGCCCCTGAGCTAGGGGGGCCCCTCAGCTTGAGCCACCGTGTGACCGCGTCCCTGTTATTAACGTTGCGCTATTTGCCAGACTCTATTTTATTAGTTCATCTAAAAAATAACCCCAAATATTCCTAAAACACCATGATACATATTATACTGTAAGTGTTTAGCTCCTCAGTTTATCTATAAGACTTCAAAACAACAACAACATTACATTTTCTAATGTCCACGCATTACAACAATGTAGTGGTAGTCCGATTAATCTAAATGGGCCCCTCATTCATACCATAGCATCATATACTGTAACTTGACTGTATGGTCCTTTAAGTATGTGTTACCACCAGCCTTACCTGGCTGCCTGGGACAAGTCAGATTCTTTGCATAAATAAAAGCCCTATCAAATGTATAGGGGCCAAACTCTAGCAATAATGTATTATTAAAATATAAATAATAATATATCTAAAGTCAGCACCCAATTTTATATAAAGTATTGTTAGATTTTCTTATTTTAAGTTGCTTTAGCAGCTAACATAAGCATGATGAAGAATGTTATCACACAGCATAGAATAACTTTGAACCTGGCACCACTGTTTGTAGGGCAGAGGAGAGGGAAAATAAACCCATCCAAAATGTTTTCAAGAATATGTTATCTACACACATATTGTGTGTTATAGTTACGGTATAACTATTCAAGGGCTCTTTTTTTGGGACTTTAAAAACTCTATTTTTTTTTCTGGCGCGGCTTCGCCGCACACACGGAACACACACCATCGCTATGTCGCTGTGCGGTCGTAAGAAGGGGGGCCCTTTGCATTTTGGGGCCCAGGGGCCCATTTTTTCATAGTCCGTCTATGCCTACAGGTCTATTGATATGCAAATAAGCTAGATTCTTTGTTAAACAGTTGTCGATGTGATACTTAAAGTGTGGTTCCTGAGGAAATAAGCCTCGGCTTTCTAGGATCTCCTTTTAGTTGACCTTGTACCAGTGATTTGTACTGTCATGAAACTGTATTCTATTGCAAACTTCTAATAAATTCTTCAATCAATCAATCAATCAATCAATGAACTTCGGTGGGTGCGAGACCCCGACCAAAGACTACTGCAACACTGACAACAACAACATAAGTTTTGGGTGTGAGAGGCTAAATGTCATCAAACGGTGGTTTTGTTGCTCAAATGCAGAATAAATAACGGAGCTGAAAGGCAATAAATCATTAAGAGTTCAGCTTCTTACCTTCTGCAGCAGCGTTCCTCCAAACCGTTCAAAAATAACAAACCAGACCATCTGCACATGCGCGCTATTTAAAGGGCTCTGAAGCCCCGCCTACTGGATCCGGTGTGTGCGCGTGCGTGCATGTGCGTGGTGGACTCAAATCTTTTTTTTGTTATTATTGTAAATTGACATGCATTCGTAAAAACATCACAATATATTTGTGGGAAAAAAAAAATCTCAGCAACTTCCTGGTGCTGACGTCAGTTTTGCAGGGGAAATTAATACAGAAATAGCTGGACTTAAAGCCAATAAATCATTATTTCAAACGGTAAAGTAAATTATAATGCTTTGTGCCTTTTACTAGCTTCTGTTAGGATTAGGGTTTGAAATAATAGGCATTGATTGGCTGTGAGAGATCCCCCACACTGTGTTGAATGAGACAGTGTATAAATTATAGTAGGCCTATACTGATCTGTATTAACAAAAGGATTAGGAGAGCAATAGATAAGAGGCTGAGTAGGCTAATATTAAAATATAGCAGGTTACAATATCTTGATCACAGCAGGGAGCCTGAGCAGTCCAGAGGACCCTTGGTATACACTATAGACCAGGGGTCAGCAACCTTTTTGAAACCAAATGCCATGTTTTTATTTTCTAGATAGTCAGTGAGCCATGTCAACAACATACATTTTAATGTGCACATGGCATCCACATGTCGTGCCGTTTACAACCTGCAGGGGGCATAAGAGGACACTGAACAGATAGCAAGCTGATGATCTGAATGAGTCAGAGCACACTGATGATGATGATGATGATGATGATGATGATGATGAGTTCAATAAGAGACAAAATCTTGCTTTTCTTTTCCTACTGTCCTACTGTCTGTAGTTACCAAATCTTTATTCCCTCTACACCAGACTTCTTCAAAAATAGCTGATCTACAAGCTCACAAGGGGCAGGTGCTCTAATATCATCAAAAGGGAACATGTTTTAACTCCTGGTTGTTCTTGTTATGCTCTGTACATATACTGTGTATGCATGTATTTATTAATCTATTAAAGGAATCAATGAGTGAATTAATCACTTCATAAAAGTGACCAATAGAAGCTAGCTATATGTATTGATTACTATGATCTTTCTCTTTGTAAGGCATCAGGGCTCAAGCCCACTGTAAATATTTCTAAAACACAATGAGAGATTTTATCCACGGATCAATGCAGTCAACATGACAGAAATATGATGTTTGATGCACGCCACGGCTACACACATTGCGTGCTACACACACACACACACACACACACACACACACACACACACACACACACACACACACACACACACACACACACACACACACACACACACACACACACACTCTGCATATCTCGACTTCTTGGAAGTGTGCACGTGACTCTGCATATCTCGACTTCTTGGAAGTGTGCACGTGTGTGTGTGTGTGTGTGTGTGTGTGTGTGTGTGTGTGTGTGTGTGTGTGTGTGTGTGTGTGTGTGTGTGTGTGTGTGTGCGTGTGTGTGTGTGCGTGCGTGCGTGTGCGTAAGTGTAGAATAGTTGTGGTGTTTCTCTGTATCTCTGCTTCATGCCACTCAAAGCGTGACAGAGTCGTGTGGTTTTCACGCTTCTGACGTACCGAGACATCGAACAACCAAGCTACAGGAAACATGGTGTGTGTGTGTGTGTGTGTGTGTGTGTGTGTGTGTGTGTGTGTGTGTGTGTGTGTGTGTGTGTGTGTGTGTGTGTGTGTGTGTGTGTGTGTGTGTGTGTGTGTGTGTGTGTGTGTGTGTGTGTGTGTGTGTGTGTGTGTGTGTGTGTGTGTGTGTGTGTGTGTGTGTGTGTGTGTGTGTGTGTGTGTGTGTGTGTGTGTGTGTGTGTGTGTGTGTGTGTGTGTGTGAATAAGAATGTTCTTTGGTCCACTCTTTGTAGAAAAAAAGGGGGAAAAATCCTGTTTCTTTGTGTCCCTGTTAGGGCAACCACACTAATTAAAAACAAAACCTTACAACTTCTCTCTTAGAAAAATAGTTTTATTTTAGCTAAATAATAAAATATGAATCAGAATGATCTAGCAGAGCAACATTACAACACGCAAAACAAGTGGGCTACTAAAAACATAAATGATAAAGTGATGCATAGATAATAATAATTATACTAATAATTATCCTTGCATACGCAATGGCTGTCTTTTCTATAGAAAGAAGCAATTAGCTTTCAAATTCACTTTCCTAGAATACAATTGCAGTCATCCAAGGACTATAAAAAGATAGTTTATAATGATTAATAACCATGTTCTTTTTAAAAGATTCACTTCAACTACTGTCACGCACGCACGCACGCACGCACACACAGTATGTGGTTTTCTTCATAGAAGTCTAGCTTGTCTCCACTTCCTGTGCAGAATTGCGTAACTCAAAACTAACACTAACACACAAAAACATGCAAGTAATCTGAGAGTATGGTGTCTATCCTTCAGACAGTGGACTGTGTGACAGACAGAGAGATAGAGAGTATGGTGTCTATCCTTCAGACAGTGGACTGTGTGACAGACAGAGAGATAGAGAGTATGGTGTCTACCCTTCAGACAGTGGACTGTGTGACAGACAGAGAGATAGAGAGTATGGTGTCTATCCTTCAGACAGTGGACTGTGTGACAGACAGAGAGATAGAGAGTATGGTGTCTACCCTTCAGACAGTGGACTGTGTGACAGACAGAGAGATAGAGAGTATGGTGTCTATCCTTCAGACAGTGGACTGTGTGACAGACAGAGAGATAGAGAGTATGGTGTCTATCCTTCAGACAGTGGACTGTGTGACAGACAGACAGAGAGATAGAGAGTATGGTGTCTATCCTTCAGACAGTGGACTGTGTGACAGACAGAGAGATAGAGAGTATGGTGTCTATCCTTCAGACAGTGGACTGTGTGACAGACAGAGAGATAGAGAGTATGGTGTCTATCCTTCAGACAGTGGACTGTGTGACAGAGAGAGAGTATAGTGTCTATCCTTCAGACAGTGGACTGTGTGACAGGCAGACTTCTGATCTCCTACACGGCTACCTCCATGATGACATCATCATCTCTTCCCTCCCTCGCATTGGCTGCAGCTGAGAGAGAGAGAGAGAGAGAGAGAGAGAGAGAGAGGGGGGGGGGGGGATAAAGATAAATATCAGCTAGACCAGCAGTCGGCAACCTTTTTGACGTGAAGTGCCATGTGTTCATGTTCTTGATAGTCAAATGAGCCATATCAATATTGTGTTTAATTATTATGACACCACCTTACCATTTCAGTCTGAATGAATATGTAGATTATGTGTCATTTGTATCAGATGTGAGGGGACTTCATTTAACTGACTAAACCGTTTTTTATTATTATTATTATTTAATCTTAACTAGAGTAAAATCCTCTCTCTCACACTTCTGCCAGTGTGCCAGTGATCACCCTACCCTGTGCCAATGCTGGCACCGTGCCTAAGGTTGCCTAGCCCTGAGCTAGACATTACAGCAAGTGTTTATTTACACTGGGACGAGCCCTCCATACTCCTGTCCCATTGCACAGGTTATGTTCCTACACACACTTGGTAGGACGCAGCCTACCAAGCCTACCCAGCCTACTCAGGCTGTGACCTTTGAAGTGCTAATTAACCCTTTGAGCTGAGACTGCTGCTTACTGTTGCATTGCTACTCTCTCATCTTCATCTAATTCACAGATGGTAGTCGGACTTACAGTGCAAATGTTCTTAACAAAAAAAACATGTAAACCAAACAATAAAGTTGATTAACTTAATGTGCAACACACACTCAGCAGTAAACAAACCAACATAAAGTGTATGTGTATAGAGGGTTTCTGCACATTTCTAATAATTGATGGACTTTTTAATACCTCTGAAATGACAAATTTAACACTGGCCAAATTGTCAAATATTAGAGGCAGAAATTGTGAAAATAGCAGATCTACATGCATGTTTTGAGCATGTAGATCGGCTATTCTCACAATAGAACCGTGTTATACAAAATCAACTCTTAGTGCTCGAAGGATAGGCTTCTACAAGCTTTCAGCTTCAGCCTATTCCTTTTGATCACATGTAACAATGACTAAGTGGATGTATGACTTGTAAAAATGTGAGTGATCAAATAAACTAAACTCGTCAGGGTGGGGGGGGTCCCCAGTTAAAATATGATTATTTGGGGGGTCGCAGCCTGAAACGGTTGAGAACCACTGCAATAGGCAACGCTGTAACATAAACATGCCTCTCTCTCTCTCTCTCTCTCTCTCTCTCTCTCTCTCTCTCTCTCTCTCTCTCTCTCTCTCTCTCTCTCTCTCTCTGTCACACAGTACAGTACAGGTGGTGTGTGTTGATATAAAGTATAAAAGGTTGTTCTCACCTGCAGCTCTAGCTCTGGCCCTGGCTCTCACAATGGAGATGTAGATGAAGGTGGACACCAAGTAAGGAGTGAACACGGCCAGCTTAATGATGGCAGTGGTCCAAGATATGAGGGGGGGAGCAGCGGAGGTGGGAGAGGAGCTGGGAGATGGAGGAGAGGAGCTGGGAGATGGAGAAGAGGAGGTGGGAGACGGTGGAGGTGGGGAGACAGCGGGAGAGACATCTGTAAAGCGAACAATGTTCTTCAGTAAAGAATTGATTTCAAAATACTGATCACCACCTACAAGGCCCTCAATAACCTGGCTCCCTGTTATCTCTCAGACCTTGTCAAACCCCATGTTCCCTCCTTCACCCATAAAACAAAAAAACTCACCTGGGGTGACAGGGCTTTCTCAGTTACAGTCCCCACCCTCTGGATTACCACTCCCACCCTTGCCGTGTTCAAAGCCTCCCTCAAAACCCACCTCTTTAGACTTGCTTTCTCCACCTAACTCTAAACTCCCTCTCTGCTATTTTAAATTTGTCTTATCTTATCTATAAAGCTTTTCTTTTTCTTTCAATTATTTTCTTTTGTGAAGCAAATTTGGGTACCTATAAAAGCACTATATAAGTTTGATGTATTATTATTATTATTTAGTAAACCAAAAACTGCTTTATCTTAACCGTCAGGGTTCATCAGCCTGCCTGCCTTTTGGCCAGATGGACATTTCTGCCAAACTCTTCTCTCCTAACACTGCTGCTTCACTGGGCCTTATTGTCTGTGTCCTAAGCTTGTTGCATTCAGAAAATGACTTAGGCAATTATGCTATGAAGCTGACTAGTTTGACTTAGGCAAAAAGTGATTTTCTAAAGCAGTGGTGTAAAGTAACCAAGTAGATTTACTACAATTTTGAGGTATTTGTACTTTACTTCAGTATTTCCAATTTCCAAAACTTTTACTTCTACTCCACTACATCTCACTGATCTCAGATCCAAATATTGTACTTTTAATCCACTGAATTTATTTGAAAATTTTAGTTACTTGTTACAGATATAAATGATTATATTATAAAACATACATTAATCCACTTTAGCCCTACTTAGGCTCTTTGAAAATAGCTGATCTACAAGCTCATAACACATCGCATTGTGACACGTTGTGAGCTTGAAGATCTGCTATTTTCAAACATTTTGTACTTTTACTTTTGGTACTTTAAGTACATTTTGATGCCAATACCTTCGTGCTTCTACTCAAGTACATTTTGAATTCCGGACTTTTACTACAGAGTATGTCTATTATACCATATTGATACTTTTACTTAAGTAAAATATGTGAGTACTTTTTCCACCACTGTTCGAAAGTAACAAGCATTCTGATAGGCTGAGAATATATAGGCAATCAGCAGTGCTAGGAGTATACAGTTAAGGGCTGTTCACACTGAGCACTAGAACTAGAGTATAACTAATTTATAAAAAGTATAGTTTTAAAAACCGTTATATATTCAAGTGGATGGCAGTGTTCACACTGACTATTAAAACAATACAATGGTGAACGTTATCTTTATCATTACTTTTATCTTTATCCTGCCCAGTGGGAATGGTGCTTTAGGCAGATGTAAAAATAAACATGACTTTGGGCAAAATAAGTGTATTTTGAATGATTCAAAAAGTCAAAATTGTATTTCTTGTTTCCTGAAAACCTTCAAAATATGATGCCATTACACCCATGAGGCTAACAGAATATGAACAGAATCAGAACTATCCCTAAAAATACTACTACTAGTGCTGCGGTCCTCAAAGTGGGTTGACAGACTTTCAGGGTTCCTTCAGGGTGGTCCAAAATGGACCATAATAGGTCTGCAACTACAGAGAGTGTATGAATGGATCCCAATTAGACTCAAAAGGTCCATGTGGTTCCATTTCTGCACTCTCACCATGTTGATAATAGTCAAGTAAACCTCAAGTGTCACCTGTCACGTCCATCCTGCTCTCTGGTGACGGTCCACGGCTGTGAACGATGCACTTGTAGAACCCTTCATCAGACTTGTAAACACTGTGGATGGTCATCTGTCCTGTAGACGCTGCCTTGAGGAGGGATCCGTCTTTATAGAAGTCAGCTGGGAGGTCAGAGGAGGGGTTACCGCTGGTCTGGTCTTTGGACAGGCAGCGCAGTGTGACATCACTTCCCCCCGCCACAGGAAGCACTGGACTCTCCAGGATCACGTCTGTGTCTGGAGCAAATCAAATCAAACTTTATTTATAAAGCACATTTACAACAATCCAACTTCAATCAAAGTGCTGTACAACAAAACACGAAACCATCAAAAACAACAACAATGCAGACAAAGACAAAGTTAGGATTAAAAAAAGGTTCAAAAACAACAAAGACGAAATTACATCAGATACAACAAACAGATCAGACCTAAGTTATGTGACTAAATGCTAAAGAATAAAACAGTGTTTTAAGCAGGGATTTAAAAGACAATGGAGTTTGCACTGCTGATAAAGAAGGGCAGGCTGTGAGCCTATAGGGTCTACTCTAGAGCCTAGAACAGGGGCGAGCAGCAGAGGGCCTTCATTACACACTGATTACTGAATAAAGTGAGACAACATTGGACAACTAGTCTAGTGTGGCCAAACTGTTGCCTCTGACAACGTCTGATATCTCTTTTAGATCTTGACCTGAACAGTTTGGGAATCCACTGCTCTAGACTGTCTAGTGCAGGGGTCAGCAACCTTTTTGAAATGAAGTGTCATGTTTTTATCAGTTTTGTCAGTGTACCATGTCAACATACATTTTAATGACACACCATCAAAAATTCAGACATATTGTGATTGTCAGGACATTGTTATAATTATCATTAGACTCATAAGAATAACCAGCTATCTACCTGACTCACTCCCCAGTCAAAGTTCAGAATTTTAATGAATGTAGAATTATGTTCACATTTGATTTTAAAATCAAAATCCTCTCTCTCACACATCTGCCAGTGTGCCAGTGATCACCCTCCCCTGTGCCAATGTTGGCACCGTGCCTAAGGTTGCCTAGCCCTGGTCTGGTGGAATGTCAAATACGTACCAGAGGTCTTAATGCTGATGGAGCGGCTGAGTTCTCCTGACTTGGACTGACACCAGTAAAGTCCACTGTCCAGACTGTACAGGGTTATGGAGCAGGAGGAGCCTAGAGAGAGAAAGACAAAGATACAGGCTTATTTTAGGCCCTGCACGGCCCTGGCCCTCCCCTGGCCTGGCCCATAGAGAGAGACACACAGCTGCCTACAAATCCAGGCCCCAAATTGAGACATAGCGGCCCCACTCCGGGTAAGGGAGAAGGGAGTACGGCTGCCAATTTAATCCTTATGAGAGGCATCGTAAAATACCTTAATTTCACTGGTTGACTACTGAGGATTTGTGTGTTCTAATTAAGTGTCCCATCTGTTTGATTTGTCCTTTTTAATGTGACATAACTGCCATCGCAATATACAACCCACAACATACTTTAATATGCTTCATCAGTGAGTCAAAAGTGCTAGCATTGGAAATCTTAAGTTTAAGTTGCCGCACGGTACACACGTTACTGACAGATCCCTTTTCACCAGATACGCTTGTCTCATTTATTTTGGGAAACGATCGCATCATGCTTCTTCCATCTTGCGTCTTGCAAGACTTGTTTTAGTTTAACACTAACCTGCAGAATTCACTCTGTAGTCGAAAATGTCTGCATTTTAAAAGTCATAAATGCGTGGCAGTAAAGCCAGTAATATCACAGAGAAGCGACCGGTTTTCTGTCTACCGTGTCCCCTCTGCTCTGTTTAACATTATGGGTAACCCATTCAAGTGTCAAATTAAATGTGACACACATCATGTATTTAGAAAACAAGATAATAAGTTGAGTCTTCAGTTCATCTAAGATTCTTTTAAAAGTAGGCTATGTTGCCCCATAGCCTAGGATCCCAGCAAACATGCCTCATTCACATACAGTCAGTCCATGTGTCTGTCCATACCTTCAGTGAAGCCCCATTCACATACAGTCCATGTGTCTGTCCGTACCTTCAGTGAAGCCCCATTCATAGTTGCAGGTTCCGTTGCCCTTCCCTCTGGTGTGTCTCCTCACAGACCACTCCTCCTCCTCACAGCTCAGTGAGATGGTCTCATGTTTGAAGAACTGAGACCTGGCAGGACTGACGGTCAGAGACACTGAGAGAGAGGGAGAGAGAGAGAGAGAGAGAGAGAGAGAGAGAGAGAGAGAGAGAGAGAGAGAGAGAGAGAGAGAGGAGAGAGAGAGAGAGAGAGAGGATGAACACAGGGATGAGAGTTAAACCTTTTTGCTGATATTGTCCAAAACTCACACAATGGGTCCTTGGACTATTGAGATTTTCCCTAACACAGAAATGTCAAATGTGATTTGGGAGGACTGAAAAAAAAGCACCAGAAATGTTGCTAACTAAAGATCCCACTATAGTCCATACTACACCCAGAATGCAGTGCATGATGGAAGTATAGTCTGTCTCACCATCTGGTTGAGCAGCTCCATAGCAGACCAGGAGATACAGCACTGTGAGGAGAGACAGACAGACAGACAGACAGACAGACAGACAGACAGACAGACAGACAGACAGACTTTATGTGGTGAAAACCAGAAGGAATCCATTGTTACTCATTCAAGTTCATGTACATTTAATCAACTCAGCTCTCCATTTGGTTCAATTCTCGTCACTTTTCAGAGCTATTCAAGTTCATTTCAATAATCTTACAATTTGCAAAGTACATGATCACAGTTCAATATTTAACCAGTGGTGTGTTCTACCTGATACATGGGTCTACGCCGCATAATGTAAAAAAAAAAAGAAGAAAAAAAAAGAATCAGAAAAAGTGTATGCCATCGTGAACCTTTCAAAGTAGCGTATCTGATAGGCATTATGTATGCGCTGGCCACATGAATGGCCATGGATCATAAAGAATTCTAGAACACACCACTGAGTCTAACAACTATGACAGACGTGGGTTTGATGGTTTGGGTTCAGTCTAAGTCGACCTCTACAGATAAAGTCAAGTTGTGTGGTGAGGAAACATGGCAGGTGTACGTTTCATTTTCCATTCGCTGCAGATAAAACACTAAACCGTGCATCCAGCACTATAAGATAATGTTTGGTAACAAAGCAAAGATTTCTGATTTAAATACATTTAGTGAAAATGAGTGCAAAGCACATTAAAGGAGTAGTTCACCCCCAAAATGACTTTTTTCCTATTGATTACTCACGCCATGGAGACTTGAGTTCAATAATATGTTTTTGTATTTGTCGCATTCCTAAGACAATGATTTGAATACTATAAATGTACCCTCATTGATTGCGGATGAGTCCCATCCGTATGGGGGTAAATTCACTATAATCATATTTTTGTCTTAGGAATTCGACACATAAAAAAGAAAGAAAGGAAAAAAAAGAAAGTAATCAATAGAAAAAAAGTTATTATTTTTGGGGGTGAACTACGCCTTTAAAGAGTAGTTCACCTATATACAGTTTAATAGTTAAAATCGTTAAACTAAAATAAGATTGAAATAAAGAACTCACATGACGCTGAAAGTTTCATCTTGACAAGCTGACTGTCTGACAGTGGCTGAGTGAGATGTTGTGTGGTTTGACATACATAATATGTACCCTCCACTGCATGCTTACTGAAGGGTCTATTTCCTTTTTGTAACATACGCACGCACGCACACACGCACACACACACACACACACACACACACACACACACACACACACACACACAAGGGTGGGATGATTCGTGTCTAGAAACCACACGAATCTGCTATTGCAAGAAAAGGAAAAAAAACAAAAAAAACAATGCCTATACTTCTGTGCCTTAAATGGGTGTGTATTAGCAGCCAATGATGGCAGGCAAGCAAGTGCAGGTTCGCTAGAGTGCAGAAGGTTGATCGAAGATCGGGGGGGCACCTGTCTAGTGCCTCCCCAAAAACATGGCTGTTACCATGGTGGTGACACTGTTTGGTATCAGTGTGATGTCAGCATGCAGACAGACGGCGGACAGACATTCTCTAAATTAATAGTTAGATATATTTCGAGTGAACTATCCCTTTAACAGTCAATATTTCCTGCACTATTCCTATTAGTATTTTGTTTTCTTAGAAAACAAAATACAAACTTACATTTTATGGACTATTAAATACATTTAGGTACATTATGGCCTATAAACGTAGATGTGATCAAGTGTCTGCTGGAGGTTTAAAGCGGATACGGAAACTGTGTCTGCATAGTATGTGTAGGCCTATGCATTCATATAACCGGTTACAGAAGGCAGACTCTAGACCGGATCACACTGGTTCATTCCATTGAGTTCATTCTGAAACCCTGTCTTTCTGCAGGGTCGCCTGGAAAGCCTGGACTGGTTAACAGCGACATCTACTGGAAGACTATGTAATATGTCAGAGAAATCCACATGAAATGGAAAGTATTCCTGTTAAACTACAAGTCTGACTAAATCTGTTCACACATGTAAAGAAAGATCATGGCGTTCCACTCGATCTCTGTGAAACCGTGGATGTGGATTTATGTCAACGTTCTCCTGGTAATATGGAGCAGCTGTTTCAACACATCTGTGACAGGTAAATGTTAAGTTATATAAGTTATAAAGTTACAACTTGTAGGCAGCATACACGGCAGAGTAACACATAGGGAGGGGCTGCTAAAGTTGTATGGTCTATAACGTTTCTACTACATCACATTTTAGGAGGGATTTTTTTTAAAGAACATGATTTGCCAAGAAAAGTTTTGTAGCAAAAAAAAAATAAATAAATAAGAAAATCCCTCCTAAAACTTATGGTAGAAACTTTATAGGCAGACTATACAAATAATAGCAAGTTAAAACCAGTGGGAGGACAAGCTTGCTGGTAAAACATACACTATGACCATTAAGGACCCCATGGGGTAGGAGGGTAGAGAGCCTATTGTGGGTCAAGGAGGCAAGAAAATAAAAGTGAATGAAAGAGGGTAGTTTGGGACATGAGCTTCAGCCGCAAAGATGACTGGCTCAAGTTGCTCGCCTTTTTTTTCCCTCAATTGTTTTCTCTTCACTGTGTGTGTGTGTGTGTGTGTGTGTGTGTGTGTGCGCGTGTGTGTGTGTGTGTGTGTGTGTGTGTGTGTGTGTGTGTGTGTGTGTGTGTGTGTGTGTGTGTGTGTGTGTGTGTGTGTGTGTGTGTGTGTGTGTGTGTGTGGGGGGGGGGGGGGTGAAGTTTGTCCTCACACCACCTCTGATGTCACTGACAGCCAATCACAAGACATTATGTGACTGTTGATGATGACAGCTACCTGTGGGGGAAAGTAACTAAGTACATTTACTGCACGTAGGTAGCCTACAATTTAGAGGTATTTGTATTTGTAGTATTTCCAATACTTTTACTTTTACTCCACCACATCTCGGATCCAAATATTTTACTTTGATTTATTAGAAAATAGATATCTTACTTGTTACTTTGTAGATTATTATTATTACAAAACATACATTAACCACTTCAACCCTATACATTTCCACTTTATGAAAACAAAAAGCTCACAACGCGTCTACTTTTACTTTTGGTACTCTAAGTACATTCTGATGGCTATACTTTACTCAAGTACATTTTGAATACTGGATTTTTTATTTCTACATTGCAGTATTGATACTTTGACTTAAGTAAAACATAAGTACTTTTTCCAACACTGACAACATAGACCAGGCTTTCTCAAAGTGCGTGTCGTGTTACCCTGTAGGGTGTGTCTGCTGTAAGGATAATGGAGATGGAGGGACTTTCAGCAGCCCTCATCGGGCCATGCAGTCTGACTGGTTTTGTGGCTGCTAACGGCAACATCCTAACAAACAAACACAACTTGCTTTTTAACCCTTAATGAACACTTCACCCATTCATGGTCTAGCTTTTCATCTCTATAATTGGTTCTCAACGGGTCTGAAAATTAAGACCCGGACAAACTGTGCCCAACTGGGCCTGGCCAGAGGCTCGGCTTGGCCTGAACATATATGGCCCTGACTTTTTTTTAAATATTTTTATCCCACGGTTTTGCAACCCATTTTCTCACCCAGTGCCAACTACCTAACCTGTAGTCCTGGTTTCCGCTCTCCCCCTACCGTGCCAGGGAGGTTGGGGAGCACCTGGCTGGCTAGGGGGAGGTAGTATAAAATCACACCCGTGTGAAGTGGAGCTGTGTGTGTGTGTGTGTGTGTGTGTGTGTGTGTGTGTGTGTGTGTGTGTGTGTGTGTGTGGATCATGTGTACCGATTTTTGTGACATTTGAAGAAAATATGTAGGAAAAAGAGCAAAAAGTGTGTTTTGGAGAAAATTCAAGATGGCGGAAAATCTATCCTGGCGCAAATGGGCGTGGCCTATATGGGGAGATGCGTCTTGACCCAAGGAATCCAGGGAAAAAAGAATTTTAATTTTCCGATCTACGGTTCAAGAGTTACGGGGCAAAACGTAAAGTGGGCCGTTATAGCGCCACCATGAGGCCGAGTGATGTAATTATTTTTCGATTCATTCTTAAAATCATTATGAATCTCCTCTCCGAGGTTTGAAACTGTAGCTCCTATGGTTTACGAGAGAAAAATACTTGAAAGTGATTTCTTGCATTGTCCCATTATAAGTCAATGGGGACAATTAAGCGTCGTTTTTTGCCGATTACGTCGGCATGGTAAGGCGGATCGGAACGAAAGGTAATAGAACACCATTCCCGGCCGAGCCGCACATTTTGATGTATATATTGCGCGAGTGGCGTAAATGGTGCGGCACTAGTTACGCGCCGAAGTTCAGGCTACACACACACACACACACAGACACACAGACACACACACACACACACACACACACAGACCCACACAGCCACGTATAGGGAGCTGCACACAGCTCCAAAAACCTAGACTACTGCATGTTTTTGTGAGGGCATATACCCTAGGTCCAGGAGACACGGGGAGAACATGCAAACTCCACACAGAAAGGCCAACCCCACCTATAGGGTGTGGGCGCTGATGACGCGGGTGGAGGAACACGCCCACAGCGTCCCCCGGCGGGAATCAAACCCAGGACCTTCTAGTTGTGAAGCAAAGCGCTAACCACTGCGCCACCATGCCCCCTCAATTACCATATTTTTACCCGAAACCCCCGAAAATGTGTCATTATGCACTTAATGGACTCAAAGTCGCGCATCCAAAAAGCTTTGACCTGAGCAGATTGGACCTTCTGGTCTGGAGATGGATGAGAAAACTCATCAGGTGACAGATCATGTTGACAACTACAAAGAGCAAGGTTTCTCAAAGTGGGTTCCTGGCACCCTAGGGTGCCGTGACACAAGTCCAAGGGGTGCCTCAGAATACTTTGATAATGTTTGGAATTTATCAACATCTCTTCAACTCTTATACTTATAGTGAAACGGACCTGAGTTGAACTGTGATCTTTTTCAGCCTATACAGTACACCATGTCTCTTCACCAAAAATAGCAGATCTACAAGCCCCCAGAATTTGAGAACTGTAATAATTGGTCCTCCTCACTAATGCTCATTATAAGATGGCATCATTTCTGCATCTCAGAAGAGGGCTGTGGACATCATCTTTGGGGATTTGTACATTTTGAGCTGGTTTAAGTTTTTACTTTTTACCATTTTTAATGTTTTAATTGATGCAAGAACAAAGGCTTCTATTACTGCATGTGAACATTAGTTTAGTTTTTAGTTTATTCTTTTCCTTTTTTTCCCCCCACAAACGTAACCCTGACAAAAAGGTAAATATGCCAATCTGTAGTTGTTTTTTTTAGCCTGTATGGGAAAACAAACAACAACATCCAATCGATCTGCTATTTTCCGGCTTTAGGCTTAAATGGCAACAAACAAAACCACATGCAGCATTCATAAAAACACCTTTTCTAAACTTCAAGCTCTGGGAATTCTCCCTGACAACTCATCCAGACGTTCACAAGAGACAGTGTTTCATACATGTGCAGTCTGTGGACATGGCAACGAGCTGATCCTCCTTTTTTAGTTGTTAAGCTTGAAGTACTTTTGGAATTATAAGCCTCGAAAAAGAACCACTGATAAAATAATAATAACAATAACAATAATGAAAATGTATAAATAACAAAAAAATAAAATAAAGACATAATAATAAAAATAACAATAATGAAAATTTATAAATAACAAAAAAATAAAATAAAGACATAATAATAACAATAACAATAATGAAAATGTATAAATAACAAAAAAATAAAATAAAGACATTATTGAATGCATTATCAGGCCGGCTACAGACCTAAAGGCACAAAAACGAGTGCGTGTCGTGTGGGGGAGGCGGGGGGCAGGCACAGCGCAATGCATTCCGGATGGGAGTCGAGTGGTTTGAAGTCGAGTGCGAGTCGTGTGGTGTTGTGTGGTTGCGTCCAACTTGCTCACGACTCGCACTAGACTTCAAACCACTCGACTTCCATCCGCAATGCATTGTGCTGTCTCTGCCCCCCGCCTCCCCCACACAACTCTCACTCAACTTGTGCGTTCCAGTCTGATTGCAGCCTCAGGGACCACACACAATACCTCCACTCCAGTCCCCCTGACTTTCAGCACCTCCGCGCAGCCAATCACAAGCTTCTGCTGCCTTAACCCAGTTGCCTTTTTGATAAACACTGAGCTGAATATTCCTGCTAAAATCACTGTCCTGTTCCTGTCCTGACATGACTTTAATCAGAAGCTCATCTGCTCTGCTTGAAACACCTACACAAACACATTCCTGTTTAACACGTCAGTGCAGCCTCTAGGCTGTGTGTGTGTGTGTGTGTGTGTGTGTGTGTGTGTGTGTGTGTGTGTGTGTGTGTGTGTGTGTGTGTGTGTGTGTGTGTGTGTGTGTGTGCGCGCGCACGGCGTGCTGTGTGCCTGTGTGTGTGTGTTTTATTGTGTTGACATTTCAAGGAAGAGTTTATGAGTGTTGTCAACTACAAATTGTTGCATGCAAAATACTGTAATCACCAACACGTTTAAAAAACACAATGTAGCCTACACTAATGTACAACTTTAACCAATTGGACCCTTACAGGTCTGTGACTCAGAGAGTGTGCAATGGAACCAAATGGACCCTTACAGATCTGTAATGTTTGCCAATGTGAAAAAAATAAGTAAAAGCTAGAGCTAGGCTACAATGCCTAGTGTGTGCCACAGTGCCACTGTCAGGTACAAAATCTCTGCTCACTTTGCACACACATACTCCTTGGATGGCAAATCACAACCTCCACCCCTCATTTCTCACATGGCCCACTTCTAGCACCACCATCAGGCCGATTATTGCAAAACACTTTTTTGGACACTGCTCCTACAGATTTTGGCCTAAAATCACACAAATCGGTACACAGTATCTCTAAAGTCATGTCATCAACATGGATCTGTCCCATTTCTCATATTCCCTCCTGATTGGCTACCTTCTAAAGTTTGTGTATGCGACCTGGCGGTCGCTTATCTCCTGATTAGGGAGTCTTACTGGTATAGTAACGCATCTGACACTGACTGCTATTCTGTGCAAAATCAACAAGATTTTAAAATAACAGATAAGTGCCATTCTGAAACGTAAAGATAATTAATACATTTCATTGAACAGTTGCATACAAGTGTTAATGTACAGCAATTAGTCTTAGAGTTAGATTTAGTCTTGGTCTTTTGAATAACACACAATTAGTCTTAGTCTTCTGAAATAGTTTAGTCTAGTCTTATCGACTAAACATCAAAATGAACACTGCACTAGGTCGAGAAACAAATGCCATCCTTTTCACATTGGCCTATTATAGCGCCACCAGGAGGCCACAATAACCTACCTGACCTGGTGGAGAGCTGCTTCAGTTAGAGCTGAATTCTTCATCCTCTGTTCATGTCCTGACATGACTCAATCAGACAGCTCATCTACTCTGCTTGCCAACAGAGAAACAAACACGGGGAAATCTCGCTTTTGTGAACGCCCATCATTTCGACAGGAGGGATAGCGACTCACTTCACGGAGGTTAAGGTTAGGGTGTGGGTTAGAGTTGGGTGTCGAAAAGATGACATGTAGTAACAGCAACACACTCCCACAAACACATGACACGTTTATCCTTTATCGTTCAGGCCCTGAGGCTGCTCGCATGGTGTGTGTGTGTGTGTGTGTGAGACATGTGTGTGACGTGTGTGTGTGTGTGTGTGTGTGTGTGTGTGTGTGTGTGTGTGTGTGTGTGTGTGTGTGTGTGTGTGTGTGTGTGCAACTACATTGTGGGCACTTGGGGAGGTGGCCACCTGGACAACTGGGCACTAGGGGCATGTGGGTACTTGAAGAGGTGGCCACCTAGACCTTAGGAGGAGGAAGGAAGATAAGAAGATACAAGATAAGTAACATGAACTCTAGTCATGTAGGTAAACAGTGTTCCAAGAAAATAATTAAGCACACGTGTGACAGGGCAATATAATTAAACTAATATAGCCAGACTACGCCACGTAGGAAATATTTATCTTAAAACCAATTCAACTATACACCCTTGTACAATGGTAACTTCCACACAGTCATTTTACAATGACCAGGCAGAAACATGTTTTAACAAAAAGTATCACATCAGCTCTTTATTAATTACATCAAGTTATTTAATTAATCTCATCTATTTCATGGTTTAACAATAAAACAGGAATAGGGCAGTGTCATCAATGGTGAATCCACAATAAAACTACTTAGCATTTACAGTAGGGGGCCAGTGCTGGGGAGGGGGAGGGGAAGGGCGACCCACCCACTGCAGTGGCACTTCCAGCAAACCAAACACAAAATAATAGCAAAATACATCAAAAGGGAGTTACCACTACCATGGGCGGGCATCACCTGCCCCAAAGGAAGAGCTCCAGCACCTGGCCTGCAATAGAAATGACAGTATATAAATACTTGCAGTGAAATATAAAGTGAGATTAACCTAAAATCTTCAACTACTGGATAAAAACCTAATGGCTATGCAACCATTTAGTGCTGAGTCTTCGCCGGCGATTCATGAATAGGAAGATAGAGAGTTGTGTGTTGACCGAGTGGTAGAACCACGATCGCAAAACAGCAGTTGCCACCGGCCCTGAAATGGCAAGGCGACAAGCAGCCATGTTATACAACTTATACTAAAATATAAAGTTCAGAAACAAAGCAGTTCCGAAACAATAGCAGAGAGATGCACAATGAACCTACCGTGTTTGCTTGGGCAGCACACACAGTTGTACTGTCCACAACGGCGAACGCCAGGTAGAATTAGTAATACTGGAATACACATAAAGCCCATGTTTACATTCACGTTGGTGGAGACACCAAATGAACACACTATAATGCAGAAGAGGAGGACAGCCAACCTGCCTGGTGTGCGTGGCGATTTAGCGCCGCACGCCAGAACAGGAGCTCCAGAAGGAATGGTTTATTGCCATGAGCTAAAACGACAAACAAGCGGTAATGATGAAGTTTACACTACAGGGCATACAAGTCATTGCTT
This sequence comes from Nannobrachium achirus, assembly GCF_963921795.1. Taxonomy (NCBI): domain Eukaryota; kingdom Metazoa; phylum Chordata; class Actinopteri; order Myctophiformes; family Myctophidae; genus Nannobrachium; species Nannobrachium achirus. Next base: position 5,883,508 of record NC_137821.1, on the reverse strand, counting down.
GAGCAGCAAAAGGGAAACATACCTTCACACAAATGTAGCTGAAGCCCAAAGGCCAGCGTGAGTTGGGGGACACCTGTAGTGCTGTGCATGCTGCACACACACCGCCAACCTGGAAGGCGCAGCACCCTCAAACTTCAGAGACAGACAGCTAACTCGCAGCTGAAAGCCATGCTGCCTAAATACTGCTCTCAATTAGCTCACTAACAAGTGGGAGGAGGATGGGACTTGGGAACCAATGCCCATGCTGCTACAAATGCAACAAAATCAAGTCAATATTCACCATATTGGCCATTCTATGGAGGCTGCCATTTTCTTTTACAGATGGCGCTAGAGAGTTTTTCTCTGTGTGCTGCTTAAAAAAAACATCTTTTCACTTCCTCCCAGGTAAGGAAGTGACATGGAATTGTCTGTTGCCAGATTTTGCCAAAGAAATAAGCACAACAGAAGCAACTAGAGTAGGCTAATATACTACTTTACATTTGAAAATAGCAGATCAGCAAGCTCACAATGTGTCACATTGCGACACATTGTGAGCTTGTATATTTGCTATTAAAAAAATATTGAGGGGAAAAAAATATTTTGAATATTTTTGAAACATTTCAACAACATAAATCTGTGTGGAGGTCCCTGGCACCACATATTTTCAGATGGGGGCCTGCGACTGTGGACAAATATGTTAATCTGGGGACCTTGATATGAAAAGATTTGGGAACCACTAGTTTAAAAAATATTAACTTAAGTAAGCCCAATAAGCAACTATACTATTATTTTTTAAAAGACACAAATTGCTTATTATAAGCAGACATGGCAACCCAGGTACATTGAGAGCACAGAGCCCATAACGCCAACTACTGACACTTTAATGCAAGGACAACAGGAAACCAAATGATGTTTTTCAGGCCAGCTTTTTCAGCGTCCGCCTCTTTCAGGATATGAACAGGAAGCCGGGGGCGGGGCCAGGACTATGGTGAATAGCAGGCAGGCCGACTTAACCGCTGACAAGCAAACAGCATACATCTGAATAAAGATCAAAAATACAAGTTCAAGATCTATACTAAAACCTTTATTTTTCATTCTTTCTTTCTTTCTTTCTTTCTTTCTTTCTTTCTTTCTTTCTTTCTTTAGGACAACATCAGGTCAAAGGGTCTCCTCAGCCAGTGAAGGCCAAAGAGGGAGATGATGTCATCCTTCCATGTCACATTGAACCATCTTTCAGCGCGTCCAAGACGACGGTGGACAGGATGACGGTGGAATGGTCCAGACCTGACCTGAAGCCAGAGTATGTGTATCTTCTCCAAGATGGACGTGAAACCACTGCCGAACTGAACCCGTTGTACAAAGACAGGACGCGCCTGTTTCCTGGGGAGCTGCATCGTGGTAACATCTCTCTGAAGCTGACCAGGGTGGAGCTCTCAGACAACGGGACGTACAAGTGTTCTTTTCCACGCCTGAATAGCAGCAGTTTGATCGAGAGAAGCAGTAAGATCCAGCTCCTTGTTGGTAAGATTTACTGTCCAAAAACATGGATGGGAAAACACCAAGGAACAAAAGAGAAGCAAACATGGATTGTATTAAATAGTTTTTTGAGCAAGACTTCTCAAAATCAACTCCCATTTCAGGCCGCTAATAGGCCAATCTGAGGTTTGACACAAAAGAAATTGCAATAGTAATGGTTCAAGGTTTTTTATGATCCTTAGGGTCATCCAAAAAACATGTTAAAGAGTCCCATTATATTCTTAGTGGATTCAGGTGAATTCAGGGAGTTCAAGTTTGGGTCCCTTCACAAGTTCACTTACTATACAGGAAAAAAAAGACCCCAAAAGAAATCTTCTTTATAGCATGTGAGGGGTCTAACCAGGGTTTTTCATTTCAATCTTTTTATTTTTTCATTTTTCATAAACTGACATGACATGACTCACTTAACTCACCACAATCAACAGTTGACTTTCACATTTGGACTCACACCCATATAAACATATAAATATCATCATCTTTTTACACTCATTGCCTCCCAAAAATAAGATACACAGTCTTCAGGTAGGGGGTTAGAATTTTCGTCCCCCCTTTCATAGTTCTCTAGTTTTTCATGATTCTGAATCCATTGCAAGCATTTGTTTTACACAAAAAACATTTCTCTGGCTAAAAACTGACACCACAAAACTGAGCTGACCTCAGAAAAGTGATGACTCATCACTAAACCATAGTTTTGTGCCCGAAGGAATGTTTGTGCAAAACAAATGCTTGCAATGGATTCAGAATCCCTAGTTAGAACCCTCACATGCTACTTAAAGAAGATTATTTTGGGGGGGTCTTTTACTCCTGTATAGTAAGTGAAGGGACCCAAACTTGAACCCCCTGACTTTACCTTGAACCACTAAGAATATAATGGGAAACTTTTAACATGTTTTTTGATGACCATGAGAAAAAAAAAGAGAAAAAAAAAAAACCTGGATGATTACTATTGCAATTTCTTTTTGGTCAGGCCCTTTTTTAGCTTAATAAGTGGCCTCCAATTCTAGTCCCATATTGCACAGATCAGATCATTTTGACCCAATTTGAAGTGTGAGTCACAGCTGTAACACTGCTACCAGGCAAGCTTTCTTTGGAATGACCAGCAGAGTTTTTTCTGAGGCTCATAAGGGTCATACACCCTATACCAGTGGTTCCCAAACCTTTTAGCTCTAGTCTAGACCCAAAAGAGTGAGACATTTGCCCGGGACCCAAACTAGTGAAAATATCTAGCTTCGCGCCGCGTTCAGCTTGTAGATCGGCTATTTTCACTACTTCTTAATTATTCTTATTTTTAATCAATTGAATTTGTTCTAAAATGTGTGTGTATATATATATATATATATATATATATATATATATATATATATATATATATATATATATATATATATATATATTATGTATACATACACACACACACACACACACACACACACACACACACACACACACACACACACCATCTTAGCTGTCCATCGTGTACGATGATGACGCTTGCTCCAGGGTAGGGAGGGGGAGGGGGAGGGGGTCAGCGGGGTTGTCGTTGGTGCCACTTGATGTGGCTGTCGAGGCCGATGCGTGAGCCGCACATCCGTCCGCAGATAGGGCATGGGAGACCCGTCGTTGGGGGAATGTCGGCTTCCCTCCGGTGTCGCTGGGCACGCTTCTCTGACCGCTTTCGCTGGTTACTGTCGCTTAACTGTGAGACTGCCCTTGCACAGGTGACCCGCCATGCTGAGCGGTCAAGTGCCAGGGTCTCAAGTTGCGTGGGGTTGATGGCAGCACATTTCAGAAGGTCCTTGGTGTAGTCCTTGTATCGCCTTGTTTGTCCACCGGCGGCACGCTTTGCGTTGTGCAGTTGGCCGTAGAGGACTTGGCGGTGCAGGCGGTGGTCAGGCATGCGGATGGTGTGTCCTATCCACCGTAGGTGTCTTTTGGCCACGGCTGCTTCCATACAGCTGGATTCTGTGCTGGCCAGAATTTGTCTTCCCAGGATAGGCCAAGGATTTTCTGAAGGCAGCGGATGTGAAAGGCCTCCAGATTTTTAAGTGCCGCCTACAGTATATGGAGTCCTTGTCTCTGCCCCATAAAGCAGTGTAGAAACATACTGCATTGTAGACAGCGACCTTGGTGCTGACCTTCAGGTTGCGGTTTTCAAAATCCCAGGTGTCCAAAGGCCGATGAGGCACACACACACACACACACACACACACACACACACACACACACACACACACACACACATATATATTTATTCCTGATTTTTTCTTTTTTTTACTCAAGTCATGACCCATAGAAATGTGTCTGTGACCCACAAACGGGTCCTGACCCACTGTTTGGGAAACAGTGCCCTACAGTGCATCGGTTCTGAAACCTTTTCATGTCAAGGACCCCCACATTGATATGTAAAGGGCTGCGGACCCCCATCTAAAAGGCACCCTCGGATGAGAAGATTTATGTAATAACATGTCCTTCCTTACCCGTAGGCCAACCTTACTCTATTTTATAGTCTGGATGGATAGCCAACATGTCAGGTTGAATGTGAGGCTTGACCAGTCCTCAAGCTTGCATACAGGCGCTCACTTCACATGGGCAGACAGACAGACATTTGGAGAGAGAGAGAGGCGGGGGTGGAGGGGAGGGAGTGAGAGAAAGAGACAGAGAGAGCGCTAACTCTGGAGTTTCAGAAGCCCTTTCTCCCATAAACACAGACAGATACACAGCGACTTGGATGATAGATAGATAGATAGATAGATAGATAGATAGATAGATAGATAGATAGATAGATAGATAGATAAACCAGCCGGGGTTAGCTTAAAGTTAAATTTCATCCGTTGTCCTCAGGACATAAAACAAGAAACAAGAAACAAAAAACAAAACGAGACTAACAAAAACAAGATCAGAACAGTACAGGGCTAAAAACAACACAACAAAAACAAAGGTGCTAACGACTTTCACATCACGAGTAACTGAGTAAGCATGTCTGGGGTCTCACAGTACATGGTTGGTTCTACAGACTCCAACCTTTGCACACGGATAGCTCAGATTTTAGCTTATTTTCTTATCTGCTTCCCCTGCCATTACTTGCACAATGTACAGTTGTATGAAACAATTTCTTTTGTAGAACAGCCAATCCAAACATATACATGGATCTCCATATATGGGTACTGGTCCGATATATGCCCATACATGGAGATCCCTGATGTCTCAATATACATGGATCTCCATATATGGGTATCAGGGATCTCCATATATGGGTAAATGGAATCATGTCTCCCTGTCTTTCAGAGGAGGATAAGTCCAGAATGTTGGAGGGGAAAGGACCAACTGCAGGAGTGACTGCAGGGATTGTTGTTCCATTGATTCTCATCATCTTAGTGGCAGCAGCACTGGGATATTTCTACTGGAAAAAGAAGCAAACTGGTAAGACTTGAACTGATTTGTTGAATACTTTAGATTTCAAACGTATCCTTCTCCAATATTATTCTATTCCATTCCATTCTATTATCTACTATATGCCGTTTTATTTTCCTCTCTGTCACCTGCGTGTCCTGTGTGTGTGTGTGTGTGTGTGTGTGTGTGTGTGTGTGTGTGTGTGTGTGTGTGTGTGTGTGTGTGTGTGTGTGTGTGTGTGTGTGTGTGTGCGGGTGCGTGTGCATGTGTGTGTGGCCCATGTAGATAACTTTTGACTGATAATATAATTCAATATGTCATAATATTTATTTGTTAATTGATCAAATATCAGGAGAAGAGGAGGCACCGGAAGCTGAGACCATTCCTATGAAACCAACAAACGGTGATGTCTGTTTGTTTGTGTGTGTGTGTGTGTGTGTGTGTGTGTGTGTGTGTGTGTGTGTGTGTGTGTGTGTGTGTGTGTGTGTGTGTGTGTGTGTATGTGTGTGTGCACGTGCGCGCGCACGTGTGCGTGGGTGCATTGGTGTAAAGTAACTATAAGCACATTTATTAAAATACTGTAATTAAGTAAAATGTTTAGGTAGTTGTACTTTACTTGAGTATTTCCAACTTCCAATACTTTTACTTTTACTCTACTAACTCGGATCCAGATATTGTACTTTTACTCCATTTCATTTATTTGAAAACTTTATTTACTAGTTACTTTAAAGATATAAATCATAATATTATAAAACCTAGTGAGCATTGTGAGCTTGTAGATCTGCTATTTTCAAACATACTTTAGTACTTTGTTGCGTGCTGCATGGTTCAGAGAAAATGCATGTCAGAGAGAGAGATTACATTAATTTTGTGTCGGGCTCTGGCTTATGATGCAGAAACTTGTCAGGCTTTAGCAGGACCAGGATGGACTTTTGGCCCTGTCCAGGCCTCTAACGAGGGAGATCTGTAACAAAATTACCCTAATTAAAGTGAAAATTGATTTTCCGATATGTATATATGTCACCGGATGTTAGAGAAACAGGACGGCCGAGAAACGGAGCACTCGCGGTGCCGCACGGGGCGGAACAAGCGGTCGCCCACAACAACGTCCTCCAGGCGGAGCCCATCGATTGTCCACGACATTGCAAGCGGCGCGAAGGCCAGCGGACCTTGGTCCTGCTCTTCGCCCCCGAGCGCCGCAGGCGCGAGTGGCCGCGAAGAGCGGGCCAGGGCCGCGCGGCCGGCGGAGCGCCGCGCGAGTTACGAAGCCGTGGTGAATGCAATCGTTATATTTATGCCCAGGCCGTAAGGCCTGGGCAAGCCCAAGATAAACGCTCATAGTAAGCTAATGGCTAAGCTAATGGCTAAGCTAATGGCTAAACACCGCCCAGCTAGGCTAGTAAATAAAGAAAGGGAGTCGCAAACGAGTGACGTCAGCGCCTGCACTAGTGAATGGCTGTCTATGGGCTGTCGTCGCCATCTGGTGGTGATTAGTGTGTGGTGAACGAAACAAGCGCTCTTACAATGAACGTCCTGAGTTACCCAAACATGCTGTAACATATATATTCTTTAACATTGTCCAAACACACGAATCCACCCAGCCCCAGCTGTGTGTGTGTGTGTGTGTGTGTGTGTGTGTGTGTGTGTGTGTGTGTGTGTGTGTGTGTGTGTGTGTGTGTGTGTGTGTGTGTGACTGACAATATAATCGAGTATTTCATAATATATATTTGTTATATTGATCAAATATCAGGAGAAGAGGAGGAGCCGGAAGCTGAAACCATTCCTATGATGTCACCAAAACCACGGAAATGGCGCCCAGTCAGTGAAAGATGGAGACCACAGTTGGAGAAACTTATCAAGGCTGATGACTGTAACATTACCAAAGTTGGGAGTCTTCGGTTCATTAAAGATGATGAAATCGCAAAGGGAAGTGATGGAACTCAAGTCTTTGTGGGGTTAAGGGATGATGGCACTGAAGTTGTGATCAAGAGAATGTCTAGACTCGACCTCAAAGTGCTGGCGAAGGAAGAAGACGTTTTACGTCTTTCAAAGCTTGAACATCCTTCAATTGTGCGATATGTTGACGTTGCAGAGGATAAGGACTTTGGTTACCTTGCTCTTCAGTTGTGTGACTGTGAATACACCCTGGAAGAATACATCATTCGACGCAACCTATCTGAACTGGATAGGAAAAGGCTTGCAAATCAGGTTCTCGGAAGCTTAAGTGTTCTTCATGGTCAGAATCCTAAAATTCTCCACCGGGATCTCAAGCCCCAGAATGTCTTGATTGGTAAGCTACACTGTAGGGAAATACAGACTTCTCTGTTGTTGTCCATTCTTTATGGAACTTGGTAAACCTATCTCTGTTGTCATGGGATCAAGACATACCTTTCAGTGCTCTTGAAGTTATTGATCTACCTGATTTACATTGCAGATATTCAAAACAAGGCAAGATTGGCATATTTTGGAAACAGCCGGCAATTAGCCGAAGGACAAACAACCTATTGCACAAGCAGTAGAGGTTCAAGTTCATGCTGGACGGCAAAGGAGACTTTGGAGGAAAAGGGCGTCATCAGATATAAAAGAAGCACTGACATCCAGGTAGTTTTTATTTTATTTTATTATTATTATTGTTTGAGACAATTTAATGAATGACAACAAGACAACCATTTTCCTACTCATTTTCTTGCACTTTCTAAGGTGGCTGGGATGTTGATATACTACATCCTGTCTGGAGGACACCATCCGTTTGGTACTGGCGTTAGATGTGAAAGCAACATTCTGGATGGAATCTACAACCTGGACCTTCTTCAAGATGTGGTTGCCAAGGATCTCATCAAGAAGATGATCAATGGAAACCCAGAGGAACGGCCAACAGTGAAGGAGTGCTTGGCTCATCCTTTATTTTGGTCAAACGACAAGTATGATAGAAACAGTCAAACATTTTCCACTCACATATTATTATTCACTCATTCCCTGGATATCAAAATGTTAATTAATGTAATACTTCTCAGTTTGATCCAATGGTGAGGTGCTTATTGTATATCCTTAATGATGATGTATTTTCCAGGAGAGTGGAGTACTTGAGTAGGATTGGAAACCAAAAGGAAGCTGTGAGCTGTCCAGATGATGACATGGACGCTATCAGGAAGTTGGACCAGTATGCTGAGCAGGGACAGTTCAACACGTGGAAGCACAAGGTGAGTTTGATTTGATTTGACGTCATACAGAAAGAAACATTACATCATGTTCATCGGAGGGTATGAACGTCAAGAAAAAAAAACACAATAAAGTCTTGCGACTTATTTCCATTGTGGTCTGAGACAAACAACACTGCTTTAACCCTTTAACAGTTCTCTCAACCAAACGGTAGAGCACATTTTAAGTCACTATTTCTCATTGAAAACAATGCTGAGATTACTCAACCTTATTCTGCCATCTCTACCTTTTGGTTGAGGTGTTTGATGGCCAATAATATCCACCTGAGGGTGCAGTGACTTCACACACCATGCTTTCCAAGTCATGTGACACAGAGGAAATCTGACTGACCTATGAAATCACTCCTGACAGCTGGTCTCTCTCCTGCAGGAATTTCAAAGCTAGGATGATTATTTTTTACATAATATGTAAAAAATAATCATCCTAGCTTTGAAATTATCATCATCATCATCTCAGAGATGTTACTGAACATATGTAACAAAATGCAATAGAAATAAATCTAATAATGGTCAAATATTCTTTTTTGAAAACATGCTTTACCAAACGGTAGATGTGTCAGTTGATGGTAAAGGTAGTGCAAGTAAAACTAAAGTATTACAAACATACTATTTACTATGAACAATTACAACTTCTATAAGTAAGATTTTATTCTTGTTTAAAAAATATGCTCTACCAAACGGTTGAGATGTCTGTTAGTGGTAAAAGAGTAGTGTCTAATCAACAATACACACCTGTTCACATTTTCAACCCTAATTATCAAAGTTCAACATATTCTCTAAAGTTCATCATCTGTAATTTGTTTTGTCACTAATATATCAAGAAAATGAAACAATAGTTTTGAATTTTCCCTTATCCAATCTTCAGATGTATGTCCCCAAAATACAAAGCAATGAAATCATAATGTATGGTCCATCTTCATGTCCAGTTCCCACCCGAGTATCGTCAGAAGATGGATGCAATGGAGTCCTACCCTGAGAACTCCTTTGGACTGCTGCGCTTCATCCACAATCTCCATGAACTCCAGTAAGTTGAACTACAGAACTACAGACAGAAGTCACTCACAATCTGAATCAAATAAAGAGTAAAGAAGTGGGGTTTTCAGAAGGGGCAGAGTTGCAAGGTGCAAAAGAAGAGAAGAATAATGGCAGGGGTCATGTCTTCACCATCAGATGTGTCTTTGTGTTCCCAGTGCTGAGGAGGCGGCTGGTGTTGACCTGATGGAGATGTTTCCTGGTCTGTTTGGATGTGTTTACCAGTTTGCCCAGCAGCAAGGCTGGAACTCCAAGATCCCCCTGAAGAACATGTTTCAAATACAAGATGTCTTCACCAGTGCAGTATGAAAGTCCACACTTTAAAGAAAGATACTTTCTCTCTGTGACTAATTTCTGTTTATCAAAGGGATATTTCACCCCCAAAATGTTTTTCTTTTTTCTAACGATTACTCGGGGAGACTTTTCTTTTCTTTTAGTATTTGTCGCGTTCCTAAGACAACAATTTGAGGAGACTCTTTGTGTCTCCATAGGGAAAAAAGCAGGCTCTTTGCATCTCCATAGGGAACCACTGCGGGTCATCACATTTTTGGCAAAGGAATGCGACAAAAACAAAAGAATATCCATGATCTTTCCATGGGATGATTAATTAATATAACTAGTTTGGGTAAATTATCCCTTTAAAGAGCTTGAGAGACGGGGAGACTGCTGTTACTGAACACCCTCTCTATAGCAATGATTACTATCACAATCAGAAGCGTAGCCAGTGCTGCGCATCTCGAGCAGCTGCCCACCCAACAGAACATATTGACAAATGGCGGCCAATGTGCTATACGTTAATGAAATGCCACCCTGCTTCTTCAATGCAAAATGGCAAAATGGCAGCAGTGTGAATATGGTCAATGGAGCCCTTGCCTCGCTGGTGAAAGACGGACCAAACATTTTCAACATTAACCCTACGTCTGTCTCTGGTAAATGGTGAATTTATATAGCGTAATTTATTCCAAAGCGCTTTACATACTGTAGATTGTGCATTACATTCACCCATTCACACACACATGCATACACCGATGGCAGAGGAAACCATGCAAGGCACCAACCTGCTCACCGGCCATATACAATACAATTTGAATACTAGGCGTTAAGCTACTAATATAGACTGAATTAATTAAAGCAGATCATGGTTGTATGATTAGAATTGTAACAGCTGAAATCATTAATATATTCCAATATTAACCTGCGGGCCGCATTAAGTGAAGGTGAGGGCCGCATGTCGCCCCCGGGCCGCCTGTTGCCCATGTATAGTTTAGACCTTCATCAGGCTACTCTCCTACCTTTATCCATAAACATAGACTGATGAAGTTCTAAACAGACCGAAACGTTTTGCATTTGAAGATGGTGTGGGAGAGTTCTTTTCTTTTTCAGTAAGTCATGGCTGAAAACATGTGAAAAGTGTGTGGGGGGGGGGGGGGGGGGGGGGGGGGGCAGAAATCATCACTTGACATACTGAGGTGATACTACCTGGGAGAGTCTGCTGTTTCCTCTCCCAGGCTGACACGGAAAGGCTTATGCATGCTTTTATTATTATTGTAATGCTCTCCTATCTGGTGTGCCGAACAAAGAAGTTGCCCTGTTACAACTAGTTCAGAACGCAGGCAGCACGTGTACTAACAAAAACTAGAAGGAGAGCACACATCACACCCATTTTAAAGTCACTCCACTGGTCGCCTGTTAGATTTAGAATTGATTTTAAGGTCCTTTTATTGGTTTAAAAATCATTACATGGAAATGCACCTGCCTACACTATATCTGCAACGCTCTCTGGGTGTGCCTGGCACCGGTCTTCTAAGTCTTCCTGTGGCAGAAACTAGGGGGCACGGAGAAGCAGCCTTCATTTTTTATGGTCCTACACTGTGGAACAGCCTCCCCGTAAACCTGCAGGTCACAGAATCCATTGGCAGTTTTAAACAAAAACTTAAGAAACACCTTTTTAGCATTGCTTGTTTTTTTGTTTTTTTATTATAATTTGTATCTTTATTTGTATCTCTATTCGTATTTCTCTCGTCTGTGTTATGCTTGATTGTTCTTGTTCCTTGTTTTTAAATGATTTTTGATATGAAGCAAATTAGGCTGCACTTTTATTAAATGTTCTATATAAATAAAGTTTGTTTGATTGATTGATACATTGATTGATTGATTGATACATTGATTGATTGATTGATACCGTAACAAACTTCAATCGTAACTACAGCTCTGTCATTGAACCATGACTTCAGCTCCCATTTAGGCCTGGGAAGCATCTGTGTCACTTTATGTTTTAAACACTCTTACCATTATTTTATACTTTGACAAGAATAGCAGATCTAAAAGCTCATAGCATGGCGTGGCACGTGCAAGTCTGTTATACTATGATGTCAAGTGGCAAAGAACTGTCAGCCTAAAAAACCCTTGTGTCGCGTGTGAGCTTGTAGATCGACTATTTTGTGCCACATGACACTGGCTTGTAACAATAGCATTCATATAGCCTGTTAACGTGTAAACTGATTGTATGAATGATTACAGTTCACATATTTCATAATTAAGATTTAAATGTTACTTTGATTGATTGATTGATTGATTGATTGATTGATTGATTGAATGCTTCATTAGTCAGAAATGTAAACCGTCAGGCTAAAAGGATAACACAAAGAAGTCCTGCAACTTGTTTCCATCGTGGTCCTATTCACCTTATTCCTGGCCCTCTAGGGAGGCTGCCATTGCCTTTTACAGAGGGCGCTAGAGAGTTTCTCTCTGTGTGCTGCTTTAAAAAACACCTTTTACTTCCTCCCAGGCTCAGTTTTACTACTTTTACTACTTTACATTTGAAAATATCAGATCAGAAAACTCACAATGTGTCACATTGCGACACATTGTGAGCTTGTATATTTGCTATTTAAAAAATACTGAGGAAAAATAAAAATACAATATTTTGAATATTTTTGAAACACATATCATTGATTGCCATTTTCAAAATGGCCGCCAAGTTCCAGACTGCCACGTTCTTAAATTTCTAGTGCACAGATCAATTTTTAGTGCACGGATCGTGCACGCCCATGCCTAGATGATGCATATGATGATGCACTACATATGTGTAGTACTTTTTAACAGCTTTCAAACAAAAGAATCCGCTTGGAAATCCGTTCAGGCATTCATGAGATAGAAGCCTTCAAAGTCAGACAAAACAAACACTGCCACCTTCCTAAATGTCTAGTGCACGGATCAATTTTTAGTGCAAGTAAATCGTTACCAAGAAATGTCTTCGCCAAAGTGTTTCTAAAGGTGTGTAATAATATGTACTAAAAGGTTGAAATTCAACTCCCGGGGGAAACCTCATTAAAAAAATGATGCATGTTTGCGTCCCATTAACTTTACTATACAGGAAAAAAAATACAAAAAGAAAATGCTTTAAGTAGCATGTGAGGGGTCAAACTAGGTGTCTTTCATGATGCTGAATCCATTGCAAGCATTTTTTTTGTAAGAAAAACATTCCATGGGCTACAAATGGCCCCTACAAAACAGTGAAAAGTGACGATTCATCATTTTGTGGGTCCGTTTTTAGCCCAAGGAATGTTTCTCATGCAAAACAAATGCTTGCAATGGATTCAGTATCATGAAAAAACCCTAGTTTGACCCCTCACATGCTACTTAAAGCATATTTATTTTTTGTATTTTTTTTCCTGTAAATTAATGGGACACAAACACAAATCAGTTTTTTTAGGTTTCCCCCGGGAGTTGAATTTCAACCTTTTCGTACATATTATTACACACCTTTAGAAACACTTTGGTGAAGACATTTCTTGGTAACAATTTACTTCTTAGATTGGTCAAATATCTTATAAAATCCCTTCACTATAAGCAACTACACTATTTTTTTCTTTTTTTTTTAAGACACAAATTACTTATTATAAGCAGACATGGCAACACAGAACACCATCTACTGACATTTCAATGCAAGGACAACAGGAAACCAACTTCTTTCAGGATATGAACAGGAAGCCGGGGGCGGGGCCAGGAATAAGGTGAATAGTATATATTAAGTTTATCAACAATTGCCACAATAATCTATATCATCAACAAATACAAACATGGAAAGTCCTTTCCATTCACGGCCAATGCTGTTTTTTTTTTTACCTGTATGCTTGATCTGCTGTGAGAAGTTATCAAACAACAAAACAGTTATGTTCATAATATTATATTGTAATGGAAATAAAACTTAAAGCACCTAATAGTGCACTGCAAAGTCATGTGGTGTGATGTTCTCCAGTCCATGGTGATCCTGCGGCAGGGAATATTTTGACATGAATGAATGTTCATTTACATCTATTTGTAATGTTATATTTTGTATTTATTTTCTGGTCCGAAATGGCTCTGTTAAGTGCTGACATTTAAAGGTTCTACAACCATCATATTGTTTATGTCCCAAAAACGTTTTTCAAAAGGTTTGAGGCAAAATTACCACTCCTGAATACAGAGCCCCTGTCATTTCTGCCTGACTTTCAGAGCATTTTCAGCTGCAGTACCACCTTGTCCTGAGTGGGAGGACTGCGCTATTGAGCCAGTTTTGGCCCCACCCTCCTCCCCACTTCCTGCTCAGGCCTGCCCACCCCTCCCCAACGCGAGTTTAGAAACTCTACGCTTGCTAAGGGAAGGAGCGCTCGTTTTCAACAGCGTCGGCAGGTTAGCTACTCACCAGCGTTGGCAGGTTAGTTTTACTGAGGTTAGGGTTAGGGTTAGGGTTAGGGTTAGGATTTATAATGGACTGGTTGTATTTCAGGAGACAGAGGACTGTTCTATTGCTCTGGCCTATGAGGGATCTCTGTCATCCGTCATCACTGATTCAAACTTGAACCACAATAGTGTTATTACTAATAATGGTCATGATAATAATAATGATAATACTAATACTACTAATGGTAATACTAATAATAATAGGAGAAACCTCCTATAACCCACTGATGGGCATGAGTGGTAATCTGTATGAATACAAAAAGATACAAATGAAAATAAGAGACTGTGCAAGGCAGGGACGTCAAACCCCCTGAGTCCACTTGAAACTAGACCGCATACCCAGCAGTCATCCACCATCCCAGTAAAAAGAACAACAAGAGAGTTAGGGTTAGGGTTAAGGTTGGGGTTAGGGTTAGACTTAGAGTTGGGGTTAGGGTTAGAGTTAAGGATAGGTTTAGGTTTTGGTGCACCTCTGCCGCGGTCCAACTGTCCAAGTGACTACAATGGAGCGCTCCCTACCTCCGGTTCAGCCAATCACAAGCTTCAAAATGAGTGCAGGGCGTGGCTTTCCCTTAGCAAGCGTAGAAGGCATTTGACACCGTGGATCATGTCCCCCCCCCTCCCAGTAAGCTGTGGTGTTCCTCAAGGTAGCATACTGGGACCTCTGTTGTTCCTAATATACGTGAACGACATGGCATCTGCTTGCGACTGCAACCTGTTCCTGTTCGCGGATGACTCGGCTCTCCTAGTCTCGGGCAAGGACCACTTGCAGGTTGAAAAGACACTTAACTCTGAATTGAGTAAGATCTGCACATGGCTTAACGACAACAAATTATCAATTCACCTGGGAAAAACCGAGTCCATCCTCTTTGGATCAAATCATAACCTCAAAAAGGTAGATGACTTCACAATCAAAGTGGGTGACAAGGTCATAACACGAAAAAACGAAATCTCTTACTTAGGATGTATCCTTGAAGCTAATCTTTCCAGCGAAAAGATGACTTCAAAAGTAATACAAAAAATCAACCAACGAACTCGTTTCCTACAGAGGATCGCCCCAATGGTCAACTTCAACACACTGAAGACCATAGCTGGTGCAATAATCCAGCCCCTCTTTGACTACGGAGTCCACGTATGGTATCGTGACGCCCCACAAGCCCTTAAAACTAAACTTCAAACAGCCCAAAATAAACTAATTAGGGTCCTGCTTAACCTTCCCTATCAGACTCACCTCACCGCTACTCACCAGTTAAGAGTGGGGTGGCTCAGAGTAGATGACAGAGTACAGCAACTTGCAATGGGCCTGGTGTACAAGATACACTACACCACTATGATACCCAAGTACCTGTCAAAATACTTTATAAACGTTAAGGATGTCCATAATTACAACACCAGAGGCAGTGCCACAGATCACGTTCAACCCAGAGTCAACTCAAAGAAAGGGTCGAACTCGTTCTTCTGCTATACCACAAAAATGTGGAATGCCTTACCGAAGGCCATTAAGGAGTGTGGATCACTAGCATCCTTTAAAATTGCCCTGAAAAACCACTTACAGGCAGCAGCCGTTCGCAACTGGTAAAAAAACCTAGCCCAACCCTACCCTCCCTGCCCCTTCCTTGTATATACTTGAATACTTGTATATTCCTTGTATATACTTACTGTTTGTTTTAGATTTACTGTATATTCCTTGTATATACTTACTGTTTGTTTAGATTTACTGTTTTCTTTTCTTTTTTTTTCCCCTTTTTCTTTACATATCTACTGCATAGTACTGTGTTCCATTTGTCTGTCATTCAATGTTATATGAGATACTTAAATGGTTTCCTGTTGAAATAAGCTTAGTCTTTTCATGGATCTCCTTTTAGTAGACCTTGTACCAGTGAACTGTACCGTCATGAATCTGTACATTTTCCTATGCAAACTTCTAATAAAGCCTTCAATCAATCAATCAATCAGAGTTTCTAAACTCGCCTCCCCAACCCCCACTCAGCACATCACAGCACAGCACAGCAGTAGCAGTAGGTCCCTCCCGTGATGTCATGGAGTAAATCTGACAGCCTGTTCTGAGACCTGCTTACATATATCTGCCCATAAACTGAGAAAGACACAATGGTCACTTTGTGAGGATAGGAGGTGCAAAAAAATAATAAAATAAATATATATATATATATATATATATATATATATACAGGGGTTGACACTAAGGTCTCAGAGGCACTTGCCCATCGGGCAAGTACAGGTCATGTTCTACTTGCCCGAAGGTAATGCCCACTTGCCCGAAAAGTAAATCGTTCTTTATAAAATGATAGGTACGATTTTAATTACCGCTCAATTTAACACTTATTTCTTTACTTTCTGGGCCTGTGCGATAAAATGTCATACCTCAATACCTCCAAATCCAAATAACAAATACTTTAGCTATGATTGAATAACACTTGTTATTTTTTATTTTTAAATGTAGCAACAGTAAAAACAGCACATTATAGGTAAATAGTGCTCTTATTTTACATTCCACAGACCAGAAGACACAGCGCACTGGCCACGTTCAGGTGTTTAGACAGATATCTCATGTTTATAGACATTTGTGTCCCCTCTCAAATGAGCACTTGCCCTGTCGGGCAACCTGAAAGCCAACTTCACCTGCCCTGACGTTTTATTTACCTGCCGGGGGCAGGTGGGCAAGCCTTAGTGTCAATGCCTGTATGTATATATATATATATATATATATATATATATATATATATATATATATATATATATATATATATATATTAATATATATATTAGGGCTGGGATGCAATTAAACATTTTAATCTAATTAATTACAGGCTTTGTGATTAATTAATCACAATTAATCGCATTTTAATCACACATCGATATTTGACCTGAGAAGCATTTTTTTTTTCAAGTAAAACATTTTGTGTACAAGTGAATCAACAAGTGAAATCTAAATTTCACATCCACTAGGCCAAGCAACGCGCTCTGATCGGCTACTTCTCCCTTTGCGTTTGTTGTCTCTTCTTAGTTGGTGCATCGCTATGATTGGTATGCCCAAAACTGAAGGTTCTGTGGTGCAAAAACTAAGTGCGATTAAAATGTGTTAATTTTTTTAAGCGCGTAAATTTTCTGTAATTAATTAATCACAATTAATCAGCTAAAGTCCCAGCCTTTATATATATATATATATAAAATAGGAACATTTTAAATTCATGGTGTAGTCCCTTTAAGGTTGCTGACCATCAGGATAGGCAATCAGGATTGCAAGGCAAGGCAAGGCAATTTGTAGTTTTGTTTCCCAAACAGTACTGGGCCATGCATGGAGTGACATTTGTGTCTATCAACCAAACTAAAGGAAAAACAACCTTGATTTTTTTACGTCAACAAATTTAAGTTCTTATAATGTATGGCTATCATTGGACCTTATATTAACAGGAGATATGCTGTACATGACCACTTCCACATAAACATTAAAATGTTCTTAGAAAGCTAAATCTGGATTGAGTATTGTGCATAAAATGTCATAAATCACATTTTTAGGAAATTTTGGTTGTTGTGAAGGAGTTATCTAAAATGTTATAATGTGAAATCAAAAACATTTTACATAGCCTATCTACTTTCATGGATACACTGTTGAAATCTAATGTGGCCACGCCCACCAGTATGCCTGGTTGTCTGGTGGGTGGTGACCCAGCTGAGGTTAGCCACATCCACAGTGTTGGGTGAATGGTAAAAGGGGAGGGGATGTTTTTATGATGTCATTAAATCTGTGTTTTTCAGCTTTCAGTAAGTATACCAAAAATACACAGGGAAGACAAATCTGCACATTATAACCACACCTGGGTGTCTATTAGAGTAATGTCAACTCCATAGACACATACAAAACAGAAAAAGTACAAAACTATGGCACCATCTCTTTAATATGCATTCATCAGAAAGTTGTAGAAAGCAGATCTGATGCATGTGATTTGATTTCTGTGCATGTACAATTTCACAATATCTCAGTTTAAAGATTTAGTTTTTCTGGGCATGAAGGGGTTAATATTTAAACATACATAACTATTAAATCTAATGCACTGTACATATCCAGTTTCATGGATAAACACTGTAGAAAGCAAATTGTATGCATTCCAATCAAGTATTTTGCATGAAATACCATAAAACTCTATTTTGGGTGGATTTTTAGTGGTTTGGGTATTAAGGGGTTAATAACATAAAATGCTCAAGGGATAACACATGGGCACCCTCTTGAATCCTTAAAAAGTGAACCCAAGCCACAAGAATCAAAAGAAGAAAAAAAAGTTTACAGACGAAACCACGTTCAGCCAAAAATCACCCTCTGGCAACCGGACTAACAGTGAACTCTACTGGCGAGACTATTGGTCATTACTAAAAGTCCATGGGTGAAATCGAAAGTAAAAAAACGGTATTCAGTAAACACGTTTAGTCACTTTGCGTACGTCTACAGCAACACTGTTTGATTGGCCATTACAACACCTACAATGGTATTCAGTAGGGGTGTAACGATATAGTAAATTAATCGAAAAATCGATTTTAATTTGCAATGATCTACTATCGTTTGCAAAAGCAAAATATCGTACCGCTTTGACTTTGTATCGTATCGTTTTAAAATACAGATAATCGGTAACGAATCAATTTGCAATGCAAATGCAAATATGCAAATAATCAATTGTATGGAAACTAAGTAGGCCTATTTGTGCCTTGTATTTAGCAAATTAGGGAAAATTAAAAAGAGTGGTCTAATTACTCAATTCCATATAGCTACTCTTGGTCTATCGATAAATGTGTGTAATCTCTGTGTTCATGTCAAGGTGCGGGTTTGTCCATATATGTTGAAATATAATGACCATGCATTTCCTAGAGAATCAGTGTTTACTTATTTATATCCATAGTAATACATTTTTGACACGTTTCACACAGATTTAACTTCTTTGTTAAATAAATGTAGTTACTATTATCGATTTTAAATCATTGAATCGAATCGTATCGTATCGCCATGAATGAACCAATATCGTCCATGTATCGTATTGTCAACCATGTATCGTGATGCATATCGTATGGCTATTAAATGTATCGTTACACCCCTACCCTAGTATTCAGTTTAAACAGGTTGGATCAGATTCATGTGTTCATCAGTCAGTAGGCTACCGAGCAACAGGAAATGATACCGTCTCTCTCTGTCTCTTGTTTTTACTTCTAAAGTCACGGTTTGTTGTGTAAAACTAATCAACCATGTGGATTTATTTACTCATTGTCCTGGTGACTTGGACCAGCTGTAACACATCTGGAACATCTGCAACAGGTAAGATGTTAATAGTTTACATGACAGAACTTATACAAGTTACTTACAGAGTTACTGACAGGGAAGTGGCGACTGATAAAGTTTAGTAGAGGAGGTGAATATGAGGTTGTAAATAGTGTTGGATTTTGATTTGGTTGACTACAAAAGATTTGACAAAAATGTATGGGCTTTTGATTGATTGATTAGGCTAATTGATTGATTGATTGATTGATTGATTGAAGACTTTATTCAGTGGTGTGTTCTAGATTTTTTTCTTCTTTTTTTAGGACATAATGGGCTCTCAACCGGTGGTCCGCGGACCCCTGGTGGTCCGCGGAGGTATTGCTTTATTAGACATTTGCATAGAAAAGGGTACATTTTCACTGGTACAAGGTCAACTAAAAGGAGATCCTAGTAAGCTTTTCGACCGAAACCTTTATGTATCTGTATCTCATATAACATTGAATGATAGAACACAGTACTAGGCAGCAACAAAAGAAAACATCTACAATAGAAGGGTCAGGGGGAGGGTGTCAGGGGTGACGATTTACACCCATAATCATTTCGTCATACCCTTTCTATTTAAGTCATACTTTGACAGAATACTTCCAGTCGGTTAATAATTGTGATTGCTAGGAATTTTCCTTATCTAACTTAATCTTTACTATCCCCATCTGTATTTTCTGAGAAATTACATTTGGACCAATTGGTAACCATTGGCTGGGAAAGAGTTGAGCTACTAATCCAATCTTAGCTCTAGACCTCAGAATCCCCTAATTTGTGAATTCTAAACCGGAAATCCACCTTAACAGAGGGTAAGTGGCTGGGCTATAGGTTTGTTGTTTTTACCAGTTTTCAGTGGCTGCCGCCTGTAAGTGTATGCGTGCGCTCGCGCACGTGTGTGTGTGTGTGTGTGTGTGTGTGTGTGTGTGTGTGTGTGTGTGTGTGTGTACAGATAGTCATTCATTTATCACCTCAAGACAATAGCCACTAGCAACACATTCCTTAACATAAGACGCCACGCAACATTACCACAAAAACATCTATTGAAGTCCACTGTCTTGCTGCCCCCAGCCCCTCCCACGGTACCCAAGCGTATCCGAGCGTATCCGATAGAGGTTTCGCGAGGGCAGACGCTTTCTCTATATTATTATTATTTTTTTTCACAGCATAGGCCTCAGGCCTGGCGCTACGAGGGGGCCTGCTGGGGCATTGCACCCTCAGTTGCAAGTTGTGCTCCCTCAGTTTATATTCTATGTAAAGTCAAGAAAATATCAAAAACAACACACATATTGGCTGAATATTATTATTGTCATAGAGATTACAATAACAGTATTGAAACACAGTTGCACCCTATATTAATTATCTGATTATTATTATCCGCAGCTGGTGCAGCAGCGCAACTCCCGTCTAATCTGCAATTTAAAATCACCTAAACCACAGCGCAGTAGCAGCTGGCATCTGTTGTAGGTATTATAGATAATAAAAAGAATGTTCATTATTACTAGCCTATATAAAAAATATGTGCCCCCTCAAAATTTTCAACAGCCCCCTTGGTCATCAACAGCTCCCTTGGCCTATCAGGCCGGGCCTGATAGGCCTACTACGTATAGCCTACCCCGTATCATGGTAGAACACACCACTGACTATTAGAGGTTTGCAGAGGAAAGGGTACAGTTTCATGACAGTACAGTTCACTGGTACAAGGTCAACTAAAAGGATACACCCAAAAAAAAAGCCTATGGCTTCCCACAGAACCTTAGACCGAAAACGTAAACAAACCACGTGAGCTGTGGAAGTTACTTAACAATTAGTCTCGCGTGGCCAGACTGTTGCCTCCACGATTTGGCCAAATGCTCCCGGCATACAGTCTGGCAAACCGGGGAAGAAACGATGAGTGCGAGATAAAGCGGATGTGACGCAACCGCTCCCTTGGTGCAGTAACAATAACATGTCCTGCTGGAAGCGTTAAGTCTCCTTTCAACATTTCTGGGGGCTTTATTTCGTCTTTCTCTGGTGTTGTTGGTGTCACCTCCATGATGTTTTCAAACGTTTTCTTAAACTATACACCCATAACAAGAATAGGCAGCTCGAATGACTTTGTCTGAGCTATTGTGTTTCTGTTATGTTTCCAATGGGACTACAGTTCAGTGCAGCACTGGCTACTTCCGATACTCGCCGTTCGGGAGCTGCTATTCCAGACTCTATATAGCATTCGGAGATTGTGGAATAGTTGTCTGGCTACGCGAGACTACTTAACAATCAACTAGGCTGCAGTTCAAAACTGAAAACCATATGCCACAACATACACATCAAAACAGCCGCCACCTTTATCTCAGACAAACTAGAGTTCTCAAATTCTGGGCCTAAAATGTATGCTAATTAGTCGGTCCGGCTCAATGAAGAAATTAATTATATTTTATTATTATTTTATTACTTTTACTCTGTGATAAGTTCTCAAATTCTTCCCAAACCCTATTGGGCCAAATAGGGCCTAAAATGTATACTAATGCCAGTCAGGGCAGAGCCTTCATTTTCATGACCGTTGAGAAGTCTAAGACAAATAAGACAAAATAGAATACGATATGACTTCCGCTTGGTTCCAAGATTTATAGTGGAAGTGCTGTGTTTAATGGAAGTTACGTCATGCGGTGCGGGTCTGTTTACATTCCCCAGCAAAAAAAACTAAAATAGATTGTAGCTCTTAACTCGCTCTTAGTAGGTGTAACATCACAGGAATCAATGTTTTTGTTTGTATACTGTTTGTTGCGAGCGCAACCGACGGAGCATGAGACGTAGACCAGATTTTTTTCCAGAGGGGAATATGTTTGCAGGAACACCACACTGTGAAAAAAATACAACTTTCAGGAAAATTCACTACTTATTCACTACTACTTTACCACCATAGCCACTGGTTAATAAACTGTCCTCCCCATCTGGGCAGTAGGGGAGAGTGGTGTAAAGACAGACAATATTTGTAGATAGAAAAATGCTTAAAGGGATATTTCACTTTCAATTTCTTTTTGGTAATTATATCGTAATCAGGCTTTTATGAACACCCTGAACAGTTTTTAATTAGCTTGATTCAATATTTAGATATTTGATGTAAATATTACCAGGCCCTCCAGGCCCAGGGCCCCTCCCCACACATTCCCATTGTAACTTTAAACTCCATTTTAACCATGATAGATTCATTAAAAACACCCATTATTTTTCTCATATTACCCTCCTAATACGTGAGCAGGCCATGTGTTTTTGATAACTTCTTTCATTTATTTTAATAATTATTTGGGAAAAAAATGAAAAAGGTTAATGAAAAATCTATCTATCTATCTATCTATCTATCATGGTTAAAATCTATCTATCTATCTATCTATCATGGTTAAAATAGAGTTTGAAGTTACAATGGGCGTGTGTGTGGAGAAAAAAGCCCATAAGGTGTTTCCCTGTTGAAAGTGGAATATCCCTTTAATGTATACTACAAACAGCCTACGGACATGGTATGGAAGTCTGTCTCACACCCATTTCTAAGCTTCACTTTAGCAGTTAGTCAGGTGGAGAAATATGAAAAAGAACACACAAAATGCTTGGCCTTTCAGGCAAAGCTGCTATAATAACACTGAAAAACTAAAATATGACATCCTCACCAATGCCACAGATAAGATCACCAAATACAATTAGAAAAGGAGCCTGCTGTTAAATTCAGTCAATAAGATCAGTGCCGGATTTATATGACATGCGGCCCCTGGGCAAGGGGAAATAAAGAGGCCCTCATGCGCGCGCGAAGTACCGCGCACGTACCCCGCCCTCCTTGCCGTTCACCAATTATTATTTGCTGCTTGGAGTTTTCACCAACCTGACTGACTTTCACCATGGAATACCTGTCCGTTCACCAGTCCTTTCACCCACCTGGCTGTGCCGTTTGCCCTGTGTGTGTGTGTGTGTGTGTGTGTGTGTGTGTGTGTGTGTGTGTGTGTGTGTGTGTGCGTGTGTGTGTGTGTGTGTGTGTGTGTGGGCTTGTGTGTTTGTGATGGGGTGGGGGTATTGTAACCCATTTTGTGGTATTGAGGAGGTTCAATTATATTATAAAAATCACACCCGCGTGAACTTAGCGGTGGAGACTGTGTGTGTGTGTGTGTGCGTGCGTGCGTGCGTGCGTGCGTGCTTGCATGCATCAACAGCACCTCTCTGGTCACACAACGGTACTCAGGCTACATACAGAGAGACAGACACGCATACACACACGCTGTCAGGGCTGACGCCCTGTGGTATTATTATTATCATGGTTATTCTTATTATAATGGGGAGTAACAAAGTATTAAGGACTGCTGGCTGCCATCCATCTACGATATTCCCTGACGTTGTGGGTGGGGGGGAGGCGGGTTCAGGGGCCCGCCAATCCCTGCAGCGACAGCAGAGACGGAGAGGACTCGGATGGGTGGAGAGCGATGACCAGGAGTGACGACCGTGGTCGGGGAGACGTCCCCGCCCTAACGTGCCGTCATAAAAGGGCGACACTCGCGACACCACGCCGAGAGCCTACTTAGCATTAGCCTCCCCACCGAGCTGCATCTTTCGTTTTGTGTTCTGGATTACTGCTTGGTTGAAACCCTTCGGAAAGGTTATTTTGGTTAAGTTGTGTATTTTTCGTTTCCTTATTTGTAGCTTATTATTTCGTTTCATTTGTTTTGTTTTGTTTTGTGTTTTGTGTAAGAGCCAATTGTTTGTTTGTGCCATGGCTCTGAGCTGTTGGCTGCTCGCTACAATGAGCTTACTACTGCCTACTCATCTTCATCTCATGTAATGTAGGCTGCTGAAGTTTCATAGTAATATATACACCCTTATTCTAGATACAAGTGATAATACCAACTATATATTTTTTTTTCCCAACTGACTTTTACCTTTATATAAAGAAAAGAGACGTTTTGTACCGCCACACTAAAACTTGCCTACATTGTAATAAATATTCTCTATCTTTGCAATTTGGTTTCAGTGTGATAATGTATGTATGTATTGACCTGATCCCTAGACCACTTTTACGGGTCGTTACACACGCATACACACACGGCCACATATAGGAGACGGAGTGACCATCACTCAAAAAAAAATGTTGTCGGATTTGTGCTGTGCTTCCCTAATCCCTTAAATCGACTTGTGAAACAAGATTACAGCAGGCCATGGCCCGTGCCACAACAAACGTTCAAAGCTGACTAGTATCAGTACACTGACCGTGTGTGATTTATTTCTTTCATGTTCAGGTGTGAGGCTGGTGGGTGGTGTTGGACAGTGCTCTGGCAGGGTGGAGATCTATCACAACAACATCTGGGGAACAGTCTGTGATGACTCCTGGGACCTGAATGATGCTGAGGTGGTTTGCAGAGAGCTGGGCTGTGGGACGGCACAGGATGCTCCTGGAGGTGCCCGTTTTGGCCCAGGGACTGGTTCAATCTGGATGGATGACGTGGGTTGTTCAGGAAGTGAAAGGTCTCTCACTCAGTGCTCACACAGAGGATTTGGTGTACAAGACTGTAGTCATAGAGAGGATGCTGGTGTGATCTGTACAGGTAAGAATGGATGTCATATCTCTCATTTCAAATACATTTGTGTTTATTTAAAAGAGTCCAGGTCCAACACTCTTTCTTTCTTTCTTTCTTTTCCTGTGCCATACAGACTAAATAAACGGGTAAGACGAACAGGAAAGGACTAGGTTTTGTATATTAAAAAAAAAGTCTGGGTCTTCCAGCCAGGTCCAACACTCAAAGCTCCTACATCTGGCTTTGTCTGTTTGTTTGTTTGTCTGTTTGTATGTACGTAATCAGAGGTGGAAAAAGTACTAACATGTCTTACTTGAGTAAAAGTATCAATACTGCAATATAGCAATACTCTGTTACAAGTAAAAGCCCGGAAAGTACTTGAGTAAAAGTACAAAAGCATTGGCTTCAAAGTGTACTTAACTCTCATACTGCCAGATTATTTATTTATTTATTGGGTCTGGTGCCATCAAAAAGCGGCTTACCTTTGCGACGTTATAGTAGATAGACAGACAGACATTTATTTATTTATTTTTATTTTTTTGGGTTGTGCAATAGTGCACTTTGGTCTGCCAGGCAGCAGAGGGCGGCGTCATGCGAGAATGAATGTGAATTGTCCTGCTATGTGTTGCCGTACATTCAGAGCAGTCACTGGCTACAGAGCCTTACAGCCAGAGGAAATCAACAAGGAAGTGAATTGTTCTCCGTTGATCTAACGCATAATGGATTTTTTACACCATCACCGCGGAAAATGTGTTTACAGTAGACGGCCGCGCGACCCCTCATCAGCTTACAGTCATCAGACGAACGAACCGAACGAGCGCCGTATTGGCGGAGAGGTCTTGCGCAATCGGGCGAACGTGAACGTTCGAAGCGGTGGGAGAGTTAATGTACCAAAAGAAAAAGTAAAAATTGTTTTAAAATAGCAGATCTACAAGCTCACAACGCGTTTAGATGCAACGCGTTGTGAGTTTATACCTAGGCTATTTTCAAATAGCCTAGGTATAAAATAGGGCTAAAGTGGATTAATGTACATTTTATAATATTATAATTTATATCTGCAAAATAAGTAGTAACTAAGGTTTTCAAATAAATGCAGTGAAGTAAAAGTACAATATTTGGATCCGAGATGTAGTGGAGTAGAAGTAAAAGTATTGGAAATCAAAAATACTCAAGTAACGTACAAATACCTCAAAATTGTACTTACAGTAAAGTACAGTACTTAAGTAAATGTACTTACTTACTTCACACCACTGTACGTAATATGTACGTACAGTATGTCCACACTTGACCCATTGGCCATGCTTTGTGGGACTCTTAATGAAATTGTGAAGTCCAAACTCAGCAGAGATAAGAGAACTGCACTTCCCAGAGTGCATCAGAAAAAAATGGCCGCCCCTTGATTGGGTGCACCTGAAAAGGAGTGGAAATGATCATTCATTCAAGCAAACAATCTCCAGGGAGAAGAGGCTCCAGAGAGGAGAAGCTTCAAATACAAACTTCAAGTTCCATTCGATGAATTCAGCCCAAAGATGCCAATGGTCTGTTGAATGTTTATCTACTTTATAATGTTTAAATGCTGCTTGAATGTATTCATGTTTGGCTGCTGGGGTTTAATTTGTTTAAAAAACATTGCAGCATTCAATTCATTTAGTTTTGAAAGCCCTTTTTTGCTTGAAGTTAAGAGTCTAAAGGGTTAAAAGGTTAAAAGCTGAAATGTTTAACATTAAAAAGATTTAAAATGTAAAAGGTTAAGTTTAAAAGTAATGTCATTGACAAGGTCTGATCTCCAAGCTCAGATCAGTTATCCTTTTCCATTTAAAGGGCTTTTTCTATGCTCAAATAAAGGGCTGAAATGGGCTATTTCATTTAAAATGTTGACTTTAATGTCTAAAAGCATTTCATTATTTGAATGACATTTATGGTTGGAATAGTTAAAAACACTGTTTAAAATGGGCTTCTTTATAAAGAAATGCTAAAAGTATAAAAACAATTGGAAGTTAAAAATGCTCATTTAAAAGCTTACTTATTTGGAATTGCCATGTTAAAAGGTTTAAAGTGAAAAGGGGCAGATTTACAAGCTCGTAGATCAGCTATTTTTGTTTATTCCTTAAATGGCTGATTTAATTGAAACATGTATTTAAAATGTTGACTGAATGTCTAAACATTTAGGTGATTCAGTAAAGTGTTATCATTAAGTCTAAACATTTAAGTGATTTGAAAACAGTTTATAAAACAGTTATACTGTACTTATACTGTACTGTAATGTTTGAAAACATTTGCCTGAAAACATTTAATTGGTTTAATGTCTAAAAAGTAAAACATTTAAATACTTAATTACTTACCTTTACCTTAAACACTTTGAATTACTTTACTTGCCTTTAAATAAATTACTTACCTTAAAAGCTTAAATACTTGCTGTTTAAAAGCTTAAATACTGTTTAAAAGGTTAATTATCTTAAATACTTACCGTTTAAATACTTAACCGTTTTAAAAGCTTACTTATTTGAAGACATTTAAGTTGACTTTTGAAATCGTTGTTTAAAAACAGTGATTAGAAGAAATGCTATAATTTGTTGTAAATGACATGTTGATAACCAATCTTTCTTTCTGTATTCGAAGGTTTTCAACCTGATTATTGACCCAGACCAATCAACAAATGAAGCCAACAAATCAAGAAAAGTTGGAAAATAAAGAGTTGATTTGAGTTTGGAAATCTTGAGTTGCGTCCTTGTGTCCTTTGGAGCCAGAATCAGAGTGTGACTTGACAGTTGAAAACCACTGCGGGCAGCCTGGACCTGAGGATAAACGGCTTCGGATCCAGAAACAAGCTGTTGATGCGGAGGACAATTGAAAACCACTGCGGGCAGCCTGGACCTGAGGATAAACGGCTTCGGATCCAGAAACAAGCTGTTGACGCGGAGGATGAAGATGGCGGGAGATGACTGGGAGAAGAGGGTCAAGCAACTCAAAATTGAGAGGACTATTGCAAAAAGCTGCTTCGCCAGTCAAGCCAAATATATGGAGAGAAGAGCAAGCAGAATGCTTCAATCTGAATTAAAGGAAGAGTTCACTGAACTTTCAGACCGTTTCAGAACAATGCTCAAAGTCAATGATGACTACAAGGTTGGGCTGCAGGCTGCAGAAGTGGCAGTGGAAGAGGCAGACCTTGTAAAAGAAGAAGAGACAAAGCTGGTGGAAATAAGAGGCATTGTACAAGCAAACTTGTGGTCAAGATATGGCAAGAGTGAGCTTGAAATGACAATCATTGCAGCAGAAGAAGCCAATGATTATGCGTACTACATACCTGTGGTAAGTGTAAATTTGGAAGGATATGAAGTGTTCCTAAATATCTTGGGCAAGAGGATGAAGGAGGCCATATCAGCAATGTCCATATGGGAAAGATGGATCCCTTTGGACTCGAAGAAAGATGTGGATAGGAGACTTGAGGCCCTGAGAACATCCCACTACAAGCTTGAGAAAAGAAAATATGAATTTGTCACAGCAAGGTGGAAGCATGATTCCGGAGCAGAGAGCGAGGAAGAAACCACGCCAGCTCAAATGGTGGACATCATTACGGAGGAGGTTCCAGATGATCCTTTACCTTGTGACGATGACGCCCAAAATGCCCTGGACGTCGACTTGGATAAGCCCCTGGAGGACAGTGACGAGTTACTAGAAGAAGCCCTGAAAATAAGCCCTGTGGAAGACGTGGATGCTGCTGCCCCACTAGAGGCCAAGGAGAGTGAGACTCCAAAACAGTTAAAGTGTGAGGCAACATCATCCAACCAAGGTGTGCTAACTGGTGAAGAAGTGTTTGACAGCTGTCCAGCTGCACCCTTTGAACTCACCACCATGGACCTGCTTGGCCCTCATGAAGTGAAGGATGAGGCAAAGTGGGAGGCAACCACACCCAAGTGGGTGAAAGTGGATGTTGGGGTCAAGAAGAAAACAAGCAGCCCTGCACTTCCAGAGCAAGACAGAGGTGAGGAGGAGAGTGCTGGGCCAAAGAGTGCTGGGCCAAAGAGTACTAGGCCCAAGAAAAGTGCCAAGCTGATGAAACGCATCAAGCTGACGAAATACACCAGGCTGAAGAAGAGAGCCAGATTCAAAATAAACAGATTCAAGCAAATACTTATAAAATTCAAGAAAAACAACTGGCTTCAATTCAGGAAAGCTGAAGTTGACACTGCACGGAGGATTGCTGATCACAGGATCACAATTCCAACAACTGAGGCAGTCCAGCTTCAGAAGGAGGATGTGGCTCAGACCAAAAAGATGCCTGACATCGCAGCTAAAGCAGGCACTCCTGAAGACCAGAAGGAGAAATCCACATGGCAAAATGGACCACAGTTCCTGAAGTCGCCAGTGGAGGAGTGGCATATGGTTCCAACTGGAGAAGTAAGAATGACTCTGCAGAAAGAAGACCTACTGAACACTCAAGCAGCAGAGGTAAAACCTGAATCACACCCAACTCCAGGAACCAGCCCACGGCTAAAAAGGCCAACCAACACAGACAACAAGAGCTGTAACAAAAGTAAGAGCTCCCAAGCTGTGGCTGAAAATAAAGTTCAAAACCCCACAACAATCAGAGTGGGAGGCATCATCACCCAAGCGGGTGAAGATGAAGAGTGTGAGGCTCAAGAAGGGAACCAGGGCTAAGGAGAGAGTGATACTCAAAGATGTACAGCTTCAAGAAGAGAAGGCCAGGCTGAAGAATATCAGGTTGAAGAGGATGGAAAAAGAAAAGACTGAGATTGTGTGAGCTCTCTGGTTATGGAAAACCAGGAGCTCAAGTGGGAGGTGTGAAGTCCAAACTCAGCAGAGATAAGAGAACTGCACTTCCCAGAGTGCATCAGAAAAAAATGGCCGCCCCTTGATTGGGTGCACCTGAAAAGGAGTGGAAATGATCATTCATTCAAGCAAACAATCTCCAGGGAGAAGAGGCTCCAGAGAGGAGAAGCTTCAAATACAAACTTCAAGTTCCATTCGATGAATTCAGCCCAAAGATGCCAATGGTCTGTTGAATGTTTATCTACTTTATAATGTTTAAATGCTGCTTGAATGTATTCATGTTTGGCTGCTGGGGTTTAATTTGTTTAAAAAACATTGCAGCATTCAATTCATTTAGTTTTGAAAGCCCTTTTTTGCTTGAAGTTAAGAGTCTAAAGGGTTAAAAGGTTAAAAGCTGAAATGTTTAACATTAAAAAGATTTAAAATGTAAAAGGTTAAGTTTAAAAGTAATGTCATTGACAAGGTCTGATCTCCAAGCTCAGATCAGTTATCCTTTTCCATTTAAAGGGCTTTTTCTATGCTCAAATAAAGGGCTGAAATGGGCTATTTCATTTAAAATGTTGACTTTAATGTCTAAAAGCATTTCATTATTTGAATGACATTTATGGTTGGAATAGTTAAAAACACTGTTTAAAATGGGCTTCTTTATAAAGAAATGCTAAAAGTATAAAAACAATTGGAAGTTAAAAATGCTCATTTAAAAGCTTACTTATTTGGAATTGCCATGTTAAAAGGTTTAAAGTGAAAAGGGGCAGATTTACAAGCTCGTAGATCAGCTATTTTTGTTTATTCCTTAAATGGCTGATTTAATTGAAAACATGTATTTAAAATGTTGACTGAATGTCTAAACATTTAGGTGATTCAGTAAAGTGTTATCATTAAGTCTAAACATTTAAGTGATTTGAAAACAGTTTATAAAACAGTTATACTGTACTTATACTGTACTGTAATGTTTGAAAACATTTGCCTGAAAACATTTAATTGGTTTAATGTCTAAAAAGTAAAACATTTAAATACTTAATTACTTACCTTTACCTTAAACACTTTGAATTACTTTACTTGCCTTTAAATAAATTACTTACCTTAAAAGCTTAAATACTTGCTGTTTAAAAGCTTAAATACTGTTTAAAAGGTTAATTATCTTAAATACTTACCGTTTAAATACTTAACCGTTTTAAAAGCTTACTTATTTGAAGACATTTAAGTTGACTTTTGAAATCGTTGTTTAAAAACAGTGATTAGAAGAAATGCTATAATTTGTTGTAAATGACATGTTGATAACCAATCTTTCTTTCTGTATTCGAAGGTTTTCAACCTGATTATTGACCCAGACCAATCAACAAATGAAGCCAACAAATCAAGAAAAGTTGGAAAATAAAGAGTTGATTTGAGTTTGGAAATCTTGAGTTGCGTCCTTGTGTCCTTTGGAGCCAGAATCAGAGTGTGACTTGACAGAAATGAAATCATAAAAAGCACCACACACTTCACACCGGGTGTGATTTTTTTTCTCTCATGTTCAGGTTCAGTGAGGCTGGTGGGTGGTGTTGGACGGTGCTCTGGCAGGGTGGAGATCTATCACAACAACATCTGGGGAACAGTCTGTGGTGACTCCTGGGACCTGAATGATGCTGAGGTGGTTTGCAGAGAGCTGGGCTGTGGGACGGCACAGGATGCTCCTAGAGGTGCCCGTTTTGGTCCAGGGACTGGTTCAATCTGGATGGATGACGTGGGTTGTTCAGGAAGTGAAAGGTCTCTCACTCAGTGCAACCACAGAGGATTTGGTGTACACAACTGTCGTCATGATGAGGATGCTGGTGTGATCTGTACAGGTAAGAATGGATGTCATATCTCTCATTTCAAATACATTTGTGTATATTTAAGAGTCCAGGTCCAACACTCTCTTTCTTTCTGTCTTTCTTTCTTTCTTTCTGTATTTCTGTCTTTCTTTCTTTCTTTCTTTCTTTCTTTCTTTCTTTCGCCCAATTCGCCAACTGTCAGTCACTCATGATAAGTTCTCAAATATATGAAAAAGAACACACAAAATGCTTGGCCTTTCAGGCAAAGCTGCTATAATAACACTGAAAAACTAAAATATGACATCCTCACCAATGCCACAGATAAGATCACCAAATACAATTAGAAAAGGAGCCTGCTGTTAAATTCAGTCAATAAGATCAGTGCCGGATTTATATGACATGCGGCCCCTGGGCAAGGGGAAATAAAGAGGCCCTCATGCGCGCGCGAAGTACCGCGCACGTACCCCGCCCTCCTTGCCGTTCACCAATTATTATTTGCTGCTTGGAGTTTTCACCAACCTGACTGACTTTCACCATGGAATACCTGTCCGTTCACCAGTCCTTTCACCCACCTGGCTGTGCCGTTTGCCCTGTGTGTGTGTGTGTGTGTGTGTGTGTGTGTGTGTGTGTGTGTGTGTGTGTGTGTGTGTGTGTGTGTGTGTGTGTGTGTGTGTGTGTGTGTGTGTGTGTGTGTGTGTGTGTGTGTGTGTGTGTGTGTGTGTGTGTGTGTGTGTGTGTGTGTGTGTGTGTGTGTGTGTGTGTGTGTGTGTGTGTGTGTGTGTGTGTGTTTGTTTGTGATGGGGGTATTGTAACCCATTTTGTGGTATTGTGGAGGTTCAATTATATTATAAAAATCACACCCGCGTGAACTTAGCGGTGGAGACTGTGTGTGTGTGTGCGTGCGTGCGTGCGTGCGTGCTTGCATGCATCAACAGCACCTCTCTGGTCACACAACGGTACTCAGGCTACATACAGACAGACAGACACGCATACACACACACTGTCAGGGCTGACGCCCTGTGGTATTATTATTATCATGGTTATTCTTATTATAATGGGGAGTAACAAAGTATTAAGGACTGCTGGCTGCCATCCATCTACGATATTCCCTGACGTTGTGGGTGGGGGGGAGGCGGGTTCAGGGGCCCGCCAATCCCTGCAGCGACAGCAGAGACGGAGAGGACTCGGATGGGTGGAGAGCGATGACCAGGAGTGACGACCGTGGTCGGGGAGACGTCCCCGCCCTAACGTGCCGTCATAAAAGGGCGACACTCGCGACACCACGCCGAGAGCCTACTTAGCATTAGCCTCCCCACCGAGCTGCATCTTTCGTTTTGTGTTCTGGATTACTGCTTGGTTGAAACCCTTCGGAAAGGTTATTTTGGTTAAGTTGTGTATTTTTCGTTTCCTTATTTGTAGCTTATTATTTCGTTTCATTTGTTTTGTTTTGTGTTTTGTGTAAGAGCCAATTGTTTGTTTGTGCCATGGCTCTGAGCTGTTGGCTGCTCGCTACAATGAGCTTACTACTGCCTACTCATCTTCATCTCATGTAATGTAGGCTACTGAAGTTTCATAGTAATATATACACCCTTATTCTAGATACAAGTGATAATACCAACTATATATATTTTTTTCCCAACTGACTTTTACCTTTATATAAAGAAAAGAGACGTTTTGTACCGCCACACTAAAACTTGCCTACATTGTAATAAATATTCTCTATCTTTGCAATTTGGTTTCAGTGTGATAATGTATGTATGTATTGACCTGATCCCTAGACCACTTTTACGGGTCGTTACACACGCATACACACACGGCCACATATAGGAGACGGAGTGACCATCACTCAAAAAAGAATGTTGTCGGATTTGTGCTGTGCTTCCCTAATCCCTTAAATCGACTTGTGAAACAAGATTACAGCAGGCCATGGCCCGTGCCACAACAAACGTTCAAAGCTGACTAGTATCAGTACACTGACCGTGTGTGATTTATTTCTTTCATGTTCAGGTGTGAGGCTGGTGGGTGGTGTTGGACAGTGCTCTGGCAGGGTGGAGATCTATCACAACAACATCTGGGGAACAGTCTGTGATGACTCCTGGGACCTGAATGATGCTGAGGTGGTTTGCAGAGAGCTGGGCTGTGGGACGGCACAGGATGCTCCTAGAGGTGCCCGTTTTGGCCCAGGGACTGGTTCAATCTGGATGGATGACGTGGGTTGTTCAGGAAGTGAAAGGTCTCTCACTCAGTGCTCACACAGAGGATTTGGTGTACAATACTGTAGTCATAGAGAGGATGCTGGTGTGATCTGTACAGGTAAGAATGGATGTCATATCTCTCATTTCAAATACATTTGTGTTTATTTAAAAGAGTCCAGGTCCAACACTCTTTCTTTCTTTCTTTCTTTTCCTGTGCCATACAGACTAAATAAACGGGTAAGACGAACAGGAAAGGACTAGGTTTTGTATATTTAAAAAAAAGTCTGGGTCTTCCAGCCAGGTCCAACACTCAAAGCTCCTACATCTGGCTTTGTCTGTTTGTTTGTCTGTTTGTATGTACGTAATCAGAGGTGGAAAAAGTACTAACATGTCTTACTTGAGTAAAAGTATCAATACTGCAATATAGCAATACTCTGTTACAAGTAAAAGCCCGTAAAGTACTTGAGTAAAAGTACAAAAGTATTGGCTTCAAAGTGTACTTAATGTACCAAAAGAAAAAGTAAAAATTGTTTTAAAATAGCAGATCTACAAGCTCACAACGCGTTTAGATGCAACGCGTTGTGAGTTTATACCTAGGCTATTTTCAAATAGCCTAGGTATAAAATAGGGCTAAAGTGGATTAATGTACATTTTATAATATTATAATTTATATCTGCAAAATAAGTAGTAACTAAGGTTTTCAAATAAATGCAGTGAAGTAAAAGTACAATATTTGGATCCGAGATGTAGTGGAGTAGAAGTAAAAGTATTGGAAATCAAAAATACTCAAGTAACGTACAAATACCTCAAAATTGTACTTACAGTAAAGTACAGTACTTGAGTAAATGTACTTACTTACTTCACACCACTGTACGTAATATGTACGTACAGTATGTCCACACTTGACCCATTGGCTATGCTTTGCGGGACTCTTAATGAAATGAACTCATAAAAAGCACCACTCACTTCACACCGGGTGTGATTTTCTTTCTTTCATGTTCAGGTGTGAGGCTGGTGGGTGGTGTTGGACGGTGCTCTGGCAGGGTGGAGATCTATCACAACAACATCTGGGGAACAGTCTGTGGTGACTCCTGGGACCTGAATGATGCTGAGGTGGTTTGCAGAGAGCTGCGCTGTGGGACGGCACAGGATGCTCCTAGAGGTGCCCGTTTTGGTCAAGGGACTGGTTTAATCTGGATGAATGACGTGGGTTGTTCAGGAAGTGAAAGGTCTCTCACTCAGTGCAACCACAGAGGATTTGGTGTACACAACTGTGTTCATGGTCAGGATGCTGGTGTGATCTGTACAGGTAAGAATGGATGTCATATCTCTCATTTCAAATACATTTGTGTATATTTAAGAGTCCAGGTCCAACACTCTTTCTTTCTTTCTTTCTTTCTTTCTTTCTTCCCTTCATCCACAGGGATTGGGGGGGGATCAATGACATCAACTGCACTCTCTGTATGTGGATGGGCATGTTGGCACTCTGCAGAGGTGCTACCTTGAGCCTTGTATCTCAGTGGCCAATCTCAGCGCGTCTTTTGTTTTTATTCCGCCAATCACATCGCGTCTTTTGTTTTTATCCGGCAAATCACAGCGGGTCTTTTGTCTTTATTCGGCCAATCACAGTGTCTTTTGTTATTGACAGCGCGTTTTCTTTCTTTTTTTCAGCCACTCACAGTGCAAATAACAGCGTTTTTTTTTTTTTTTTTCGGGCCAATCACTGCACGTCTTTTTTCAGCTAATCACAGCACGTCTTTTTATCCGGCCAATCACAGCTTGTTTTTCTTTCTTTTTTTTACGTGACATCATAATATCTTACTATGAAACTGAAGAAAAAATAGGCAAACCTACGTCTGTGTGTCCACGCTTACGTCATCCAATGGGAAAACCCTTTATTGTCGGCCAATCACAGCATGTTTTTCGTATTTTTTTTTCTGTCACTCATGGCGCACCTTTTATTTGGCAAATCACAGCAGATTTTTTTTAATTATTCGGCCAATCGCAGCATGTCTTTTGTTATCCGGCCAATAGGGTTGTTCGATATGGCCAAAAAATTAAATCTCGATTATTTTCTCTGAAATCTCGATTTTCGATTTCGATTTCGATTTCTGGGTAAAAAGAAAAAAGAAAATAACTTATTTCAAATATGTTGCTTTTATTTGAAAAAAATAACAAACATATGTGAATTCCCTTGGGAATAAAGTGCAAACTTCACACATTCACTTAACTTCACACAAAAATAAAGCCAAAGTTGTTCTTGATCGAAAAATTCCCTGAATTGGCAATAAAGTGCTGCAAACTGCAGTCCAACCAAACTTACATTTGAGATACAGTGAAAACCTTAACCTTAGCTTGGCTTAATGTAAACTTCACTTAGTAAACTTCACTTGAACAAAATAAAGTGCAAAACCTTTGTAAAATAAATCAAGTTTGAACAAAACGTTTCAAACATTAAACACTATAGCAAACAAAATGGAATTTGCAGGCAAAAAAAAGAGGTAGAGAGGTGCTGCTTCTGTAATGTCAGTCAGTCAGTCAATCTATCTGTCACATTACTTCTCAGTCAGTCACATTTTCACATTGTGTTTCAGTCAGTCACTTTTTCACATTGTTTTTCAGGCAGTCCAACTCCAAGTCCATCTGTCACATTGTTTCACTCAGTTACATTTTCACATTGTGTCCGTCAGTCAGTCAATCCATCTTCTGTCACATTGCTTCTCTGTCAGTCACATTTTCACTCTGTGTATCAGTCAGTCAGTTAATCCATTGTTTCACTTAGTCAGTCACATTTTCACATTGTTTTTCAGTCAGTCAGTCAATCAGTCATGTGTCTCAGTCCATCTGTCACATTGCTTCACTCAGTCAGTCACATTTTCACATTGTGTTTCAGTCAGTCACTTTTTCACATTGTGTTTCAGTCAGTCCAACTCCAAGTCCATCTGTCACATTGTTTCACTCAGTCACATTTTCACATTGTGTCAGTCAGTCAATCCATCTTCTGTAACATTGCTTCTCTGTCAGTCAGATTTTCACTCTGTGTTTCAGTCACTCAGTTAATCCATCTGTCACATTGTTTCAGTCAGTCACATTTTCACTTTGTGTTTCAGTCAGTCAGTCCATCTGTCATTGTTTCAGCCAGTCACATGTTCACATTGTGCAGTCAGTCAGATTTGTGTTTCTGTTTCTTTTGAGCTACTACGGCAGGTATTGGCAGGTTTACTGACAGGAACACAAGCCTGTCTACTGCATCTGGCTTGAGGTGTGCCCTGGTGCATGTGACAATGTTCCCTCCAACACTAAAGAGCCTCTCTGATGGGGAACTTGTCGCAGGGATTGCAAGGTATTTCTTGGCTAGCTTGCTGAGCCTTGGGTGGTTGTCTTCGTTCTTCTTCCACCACTCAAGTGGATCATCAGATGCTTTTATCACAGGTGCCAAGAGGTAGGTGTCAGCTCAGTTTTAATTCTGTCTTCCTCTGACATGGAGGGAAGGCCTGCATTCATCTTCTCCTCGAAGAAGCTAGCCAAGCTTCTCCTCTTCTTTGGTGGCGGATGAGGCCGAGCAGCAGCAGCTTGGCCTTCTGGTTCTCCTTCCTCCTGAGGCTCCTGCCGAATCTGCACTGCTGGGCGAGGCAGCGGCTCTGGTGTGGTCCTGTCACTGAGAGACAGCAGCTCTCTGACAGCTCTCGCTTTGATGTGCTCCACCTTGCCAGGGTCAATGTAAGTTGTGCGGAACCTGGGATCCATAAGAGAGGCCATGTCCAAGAGTTCATCTTTGACAGGGTCACTGTACTGGTCAGTCAAGTAACGCATAATCTTTTGTTTGATTGTTTTTGTCAGATCAGTGTCATCCTCTTCTGGCTTGAGGAAACTGTTCCTGAACAAGCTGAGCGTTGGTTTGACAAAGGAGACGGTCACGTAACTCTCTCCAGACAGAGCGTCAGTAAATTCCTGCAGTGACAGCTTTATTTATTGACGTTAAAACTCCAAGAGTTTGCGAGGTGGGCACGAGGTGCAAACATTTCTTGTCTGCCGCCAGGACGCGTGATACGGCTTCCTCTTGTTCCAGGAGACGTTCTATCATTGCTTGCCTGGATCCCCACCTGGTAGGGGACTCTGTGATGAGCTGCTGCTGTGGTAGACCAAGGTCTTTCTGAGCTATTTGCAGCTCTCTTCTTCCTTCTCCAACTGAATGAAAAAGAACTGACGATCTTCTTGGAGATCACAATGGCACGTTCAACCCTTGGGTCCTTCACACCATTCTCTGTATACAAAACAAATATAGAAGAAACAAAACACTGTGTGAGTGACTGTGACATCACATGGACTTAACTCACATAGAGGCTACATTAAATGTTGATACATTTAGGATTCCAATTAAAAAATAGCTAAAACATTTCAGAAATGAAATAAAAAAAGCAAATATAGCAGATCTACAAGATCAAAACAAGCTGCACAAACTACAACATATTTTGAGCTTGTAGATTGGCTATTTTTGATAATTTTGTGTTACATAGAATGACAAAGTAGGACATTCATTTACACCATTATATATAAAATACTGCAGTTTAGATTCTGCTATTAAGCTATATGCAATGTTGCCCTCTGGAATTATAGTATAAGTTACCCCTGATTTAAGAGTAGGACTGACAGTTGTGTGTCTGTATGTGCATTGAGGATTAAAATCTGATACTATTTAACTATTATGTTCATTGTTTAATTCATATAGCAAGGAAGGATCGACTTGTTTTAAAGCACTAAGCACTACATTAAATGCAATTATGAATTGCTAATTTAATTTGACACTTCACTTACCAATGGCATTGTGCAGTTTGTGCCCAAAGCACTGTAGGTTGGGCCATCCATTGACTCTCAGAGCCTTTAGAACATTGCTGCCGCTGTCTGTTGTCATGCAAACGAGAGGGTCTTCTCTCAGTTTCCAGCCCTCGAGTGCATCTTTCAACCCCCGAGCGATCTCATCACCAGTGTGGTCCTCTGGGAAAAAGGAGGTTTGTAGGCACTTGTTTTCCAGACTCCATTCGTTCGTGATGAAGTGCAGTGTCAGACTCAAGTACGGCTGCATCGTCCGACTGGACCACAGGTCTGTTGTAGCCGAGTAGAATGCCACCGCCTCCAGCAGCGTTGTCAACTTGGTGTGTGTGTTGTTGTACATGGAAGGTAACACGACGCTGCCGATATGTTTGTGGCCAGGTAGCTTGTAGCGTGGGTCCAAAACGTGCATCAAGTATATGAAGCCAGGCTTTTCAACCGTATATATCGGGACCCGGTCCTTTGCTATGTAAAAAGCCACTGCACCCGTAATTGTTTGCCACCGCTTTTCTGACCTGTCATATGGGACACCGTGTGAGAAAGCAGTCGCTATCGTTGTCTGCTTCGGCGGTTCCTTCTGTGGCCGTGGGTTGTGGCTTGTGGTTCCGGCTTGTGGTTCTTTTCGAGGTGCTGGAACAAGTTGGTCGTGCTGCTGTCTTTAGAAAGCACTGCCTTTTTACAGATTTTACATCGTGGACTGAGTTGCTTGTCATCTGAAGGGGCAAAGCCGTAATATTTCCAAATGACTGACCTTGTCTTTCCTTTTTTATCAACTAAAGTTTCACCCGAGCCGCCTCCCAGCGCCGACATGTTTGCGGCTAGTAGCTCTGTATGTGTTTACGCCTGCACAGTGCAGACAGGACTCTTCCTGTCTACGGCAGCTCGAAAGGCGCGCGCGCGGTGGCGCAGGAGAGTACCATAATAACCCTACTTAAAGGGAAAATCGATTTGACATTTTCCTTTTTTTTTAAATCGTCCAAAAGAAAAAAAACGGGTTTCGATTAAAAATCGATTAATCGAAAAACCCTACCGGCCAATCACAGCACGTCTTTTGTTTTTATTCAGCCA
The DNA here is from genome assembly GCF_963921795.1 of Nannobrachium achirus. Taxonomy (NCBI): domain Eukaryota; kingdom Metazoa; phylum Chordata; class Actinopteri; order Myctophiformes; family Myctophidae; genus Nannobrachium; species Nannobrachium achirus. The sequence continues at coordinate 5,844,115 of NC_137821.1, read as the reverse complement.
ATCACAGCACGTCTTTTGTTTTTATTCGGCCAATCACAGCGCGTCATTTGTTTTTATAATGGGGCATAAGGGCCACGAGAGGGGCCGTTAATGCCCGTAGCAGAGCATATGCCAGATGGGCATAAATGGCAAGCTTGAGGATTGGTAAACTGATTGGTCAAGTTTCATGTGACATCATAATATCTTACTATAAAACTGGAGGGAAAATAGGCAAATCTACGTCTGTCTGTGTGTCTGTCTGTCTGTCTGCACTTATGCCATCCAATGGGAAAACCCTTGAAAAAACAGAGCGACGTCATCATCACAACAATAATTAGTGTGGTTGCCCAAGCAGGCTCTGTGAGTCATTATGAAATGTGACAATCACAGTGCGTCTTTTATCCGGCCAATCACAGTGCGTCTTTCTTTTTTCAGCAACGTGACATAATGGACTATTAAAGCTGTTTTATACAGGGGTTAACAGTGGCTGCCGGTGGCAGGTAAATACCAGTTGTGGGCAGGTAGAATTTGCTTTTAGCTGGCCTGACAGGGCAAGTGCACGTTTGAATGGGGACGCAAATATATCTAGTTGGTTAATAGTATTTAAACACGAGTCAACGTGCGTTGTGGTCAGAGTGCTCTGTTCCTCCACTCTCTCCTTCCCTCCCTCCCATTATCTCTCTCACACACACACACACACACACACACACACACACACACACACACACACACACACACACACACACACACACACACACACACACACAGGCGAGAAAACGTTGGGACTATCTACTCTACTATATGGGGGGGGGGGGGGGGTGTATGTGTGATGAGTATGGCTCCATGCATCGCGATTCATATAAAAAATCAAACCCAAGTTTGAAGTGAGCGGTGGTGTGTGTGTGTGTGCGCACACGTGTGTGTGTGCCTGGCTGTGTGTGTGTGTGTGTGTGTGAAATCTATTCTGTGTTTTAGATCTATAAATTATGTGTTCTAGATGTATATTTTTCAATTCTGTTTGTTCTAGATCTATTAATTATGTGTTTTATATTTACACGCGTGTGTGTGTATGTGTGTTTGTTGTGTGTTTGTTGTGTGCGCACGTGTGTGTGTGTGTGTGTGTGTGTGTGTGCGTGTGTGTGCGTGTGCGTGTGTGTGCATGCATGCATGCATGCATTCAAGGCTGCGCAACTGCACCTCTCTTTGGTCACCCAGCGGTACTCAGGCTACATACAGACAGACAGACATGCATACACACACGGCCACGTACAGTAGGAGACGGTGTGAGTCGTTGTCGTACCGAAAATGATACGACACCGCCGAAGGGAACTCATATAGCCCGGTGGCGTTCCCCACTGCTTCCCTTCTTGCATTGGATGTTTATTTTGCGGCGCTTTGTCTGCTCTGGCCGTGGTCTCTGTCATCTGCCCAGGGACAGGAGCAGTTGTGCGGGGAGAGGCTATGAGAACGCGTGCTGTGTGTGTGTGTGTGTGTGTGTGTGTGTGTGTGTGTGTGTGAGTGTGTGCGCGCACGTGCGTGTGTGTGGTGAGACAGAGCCCGTCGGCCGGTCTCCCAGGCCACGTACAGGCAGCGGTACCGACCCAAATGGCTCGTTAAGTTATCTAACAGCTTGTTTGAATGTTCTATTCTTATTTTTTAACCAGAACAAGCTTATTTGGTAACTTATTTCCCATCTAGAGAAGCGTTTTTATATTATAGGTTTCCGAATGCGCTCCTGTTAAAACGACCTGTTTTCTCTCGTCGAAAGCAGGCTGACTGGCATAGAGTTGAGTGACAGGTACCTTGGACACGCTCATTTGCATAAAAATAAAGCTGCCTGGTTGTTTAGCTTGCTTATTTTTATAACTTTATAGCTGTAGTGTGCACACGGCTTATGTCTATGGTGTGCTCCGCACGGTTATTATGGTGACTTTCTAAACTACATCTGGGTTGAAGCCGGAAAACATAAAGTGGCCAAAAATTACTGGATTTTCCTCCAGGCTTTTCAAAATAAGAGCTTGGGACGCCGGTCAACTACGTATACAGGTTTATGTTTTCAGTGGTTAGCCCTTAAATCCTACTGTATATACACTACTTTGTGTAGTTGACAGAGACCCCCAGCAGTATATACTATGGTACTGCATACATCTATTAAAATACATTAACATTAAACATTAAAATCTCTACATTAAACTCATTGTTTTGTTTTTAGGAAATCGGGTGACCGGGTCTCCTCAGCCTGTGATGGCCATAGAGGGAGATGATGTCATCCTTCCTTGTCACATTGAACCTCCTGTCAACATGGAGAATGAGACGGTGGTTTGGACCAGATCTGACCTGAACCCTGAGTTTGTGCATCTCCTCCAAGATGGACCTGACACGGCTGGAGAACTGAACCCGGCTTACAAACAGAGGACGTCCCTGTTTGGTGACGAGTTGTCTCATGGTAACATCTCTCTGAAGCTGACCAAGGTGAAGCTCTCAGATGAGGGGACATACAGGTGTTCTGTTCCAATCCTGGGCAACAGCAGTTCCATCCAGCTTCTTGTTGGTAGGATTTACTTTTCAAAACATGGATGGAAAACACAAAGAAATTGTATAGCATATTATATTTCTCAGGTCAGGTTAGTTAGGTGTACCATGTAGGCTGTGTAGGCTGCAGAAAAAAATAAATGGTAGTGCAACAAGTAAGGTCGAATTTTTGCATGCAAGGTCGAAGATCTTTTTTTAACAAGCTCAACATTGCTTTCTGTCTGTCTGACTGTCTCTTTGTAAGTCTGACTGACTAATCTCTTGTTTTTTGTTTTTTGCAGGGGCTGTGTCTCAGCCAATGATCTCTATAACTGGAATACAAATTGATCTCTTATCTTGGAGATGTGATTCTGGGTGCTGGTTTCCTGAACCTGAGATGTCTTGGCTGGACAGTGATGGAAACAACATCACAGCTGAACCCTCAGTGACAGAGAAACCTTCAGGTCGCTGCTATGTTGTCCAGAGGAATGTGACAGTGGCTCTAACAGTGAATGTGGCCTGTAGAGTTCACCTACCACACATCAACCACACTGTTGAGACACACAGCCTTAAAGCAGGTAATGAACATTTCCATAACTCTTTAACACTTGTATAGAGTAACTTAAGCCTGTCACCATTCTCCCGAATAGCGATTCACTTCTGCGCATGCTTCCGAAGGGGGAGAGAAAGAAAAAGAGAAGCGAAAGATATACTATACAAACGCACAGACCGTATGCAGAGAAGACAGAGAGAGAGAGAGAGAGAGAGAGAGAAAGAGAGAGAGAGAGAGTTACATTACGTTCCACTTCACCATTGCCACTGCTGCAGTGATGATGATAAACACACAGAAGAATTGGAAAACCCTACCGCTTCATACAGGTCAAAAACGTGGAGATATTTTGGCTTCCCTGTAAGTTATGAGGGCAGCACTCGGCAGATCGTTGGCAAAACGGCTACCGTTTGCTGAATATTCTCCACACGAGTGCCGTATCACCCCTCAGACAACACTTCAAATCACGGGGGTGCGTGAGGGGGTCGCACCATCAAACTTTTTGTTATTCTCATTACTGATAAAAGTGACTTATTGAGAAACAAGTGTTTTTCTTTACAAATCAAGACAATAGCCTAAATTAATAGTCATATAGCTCTGTGCTGAAAAAAGAAGGTTTTAAAATTATATCCTGTATCGAATTGTGACCTTAGAATCGAAAGTTGAATTGAATCGTGGATTAGGCATATCATGACAGCCCTAGTATAGAGCACTGAGGGACTCTGGTCATCCATATGGGGTTAATAACAGTATGTTCGCTCATTGGCTGCTAACATTAAACTTCATCTTTAAGGCTAAATAGGGTTGTTCGATGTGGCCTAAAAATAAAATCTCGATTTATTTCTCAGAAAAGTCGATTTTCGATTCCGATTTTTTTGGTAAAAGAATAATACATTGTTTCAACTATGTTGTTTTCATTTAAAAATGCAAGGAAATGTTTTTTTTTATTATTGTTTTATTTTTTATATATAGCCAAATAGCAAAATGTAATAAAACAATAATAATAATAAGGGTAATAATAATAATTAGGGATGCCCCGATCAGGGTTTTTTTGCTCCCGATCCGATACCGATCAAATATTATTGCTTCCGATTCGATCCCGATCTTTCCCGATCCGATCTTTTGGCAAGGCATTAAGAAGAAAAAAAAAATTCTATTCATTCTATCACTTGGTTCTCAACCTTTTCAGGCCGTGACCGCCAAAATAATCATATTTTAACTGGGGATATTTTGTATAACACGGTTCTATTGTGAAAATAGCAGATCTACATGCTCACAACGCCTCGCAACGCGAGGAGTTGTGAGCATGTAGATCGGCTATTTTCACAATTTCTGGCTTTAATATTTGACAATTTGGACAATGTTTAATTTGTCATTTTAGAGGTATTAAAAAGTCCTTAATTTTTCACTTTCGAAATGTGCAGATACCCTCTATACACTTAAACTTTATGTTGATTTGTTTACTGTTGAGAGAGAAAACAATGTTGCACATTAAGTTAATCATCTGGGGACCCCCCCAAAATAATTTGAGGACCCCCCTGGGGGTCCCGACCCACAGGTTGAGAACCACTGAGCTAGTTGACAGTGCAGAGAGACATAATTGCCTTCCTTTGATCCATTAGCAAGGGGCCAATTACTACTTATTGGCATCAGCTGCCAGCTGTACACAGAGTCTGACACAATCACCTTCCCTCTGCAGTGCTCTGTCTGTCTCATTTCTCCAAAAGCCCTTGAATATGATTGAAAATGATTAAGGATTACTGTGATTATGGTAAGCTTACATTTCATATCGCATTCACCTTACCTGTAACTTTCAGTACTCCCAGAAAATATTTTTTTGAAAAAAAAAAAAAAAAAAAAATCCGATTTTTTCCCCCCGATCTCCGATCTTATAAAAACGGCCATATCGGCGGCCGATCCGATCACGTGATCGGGATCGGGCAACACTAATAATAATAATAACTTTAGTTGCGCAACAATCACATACAGAAGTTACGTTCTTAGTCTTTCATTATCAATAGTGAGTGACAAAACAGCCAAAACAGGCCAGCTCTTGGAGGCTGGTGAAACGGGTGAAAAAATAGCTAAGGCCACCCCTGCACCATCCATGCACGGAGATGTTGATTAATTGTAAACGGAGGCGAAGGGCTTCGCTTCCCGACGCAAAATTAACACAGTGACGGGGACAGTAGGACTACAGTAGGTGGGTTACACAGAATTAATAAGCTTCTTTCAAACTACAACAACAAGTAAGTTTACCAGCTCAGCAACGTTTGTTCTGTTTGCTGCATTTACCAGTGCGAGTGAGCGCAGTGCTGTGGTGAGCTCTGCCTAGTCTGACGTGCGCTGCACGCGCATCAAAGAGATGACACATCAGAGAGAAATTAGAATTAATTTGGTGTCGGACCTTGTCGTCCTGCTTTAGGAGGACCGGGCTGTGTTTTTGCCCCGTGCAAGGCTCCAATGAGTAAGAATTACCCTAATTAAAGTGAAAACTCGATTTGACGATTTCCTGTTTTTTAAATCGTCCAAAGGAAAAATCCCGATATTGATTAAAAATCGATTAATCGGAAAACCCTAAGGCTAAACTGCTACGCCGTTTTATGATTTTCCTTACCTTTTAAAGGTAATATTACAGTAATGTGTTATTCAGTGTGACTTACTGTAACATGCAGGACCCATGTTGGTTAATGGAGACCAGGCAGGAATCAAACCTGTGATCTTTGGATCACAGGACAGTGGATGGAACCAATTTAACACCACTGTTGATTTGATTCATTTAATTTAATAATGTTAACAACAGTTGTGTTATGACTCACTGTGTTTCAGAGAAAAAGAAGAAGGGAGGACCAACAGTAGGAGTGATTGCAGGGATAGTGATTACAGTGATCATCATCATTGTGGCAACAGCAATGCTGGGATATTTCTACTGGAAAAAGCAGAAGCAAAATGGTAAGTATTCAACTGGTTTAAGAATGTATTTTTGAGCGGTGGTAAACCGCTCCATAGAGTGGCTGTGTGTGTGTCTGTAGCCACTTTTCCTCAGGGTTTTGCCATAGCAATGTGTTTTCCTCAGCGTTTTGCCATAGCAATATGTGCGTGTGTGTGTGTGTGTGTGTGTGTGTGTGTGTGTAGCCATATTACATCACCAATTACATCTTAGACCTATCTGTAGCTACTTTTCCTCAGCGTTTTGCCATAGCAATGTGTTTTCCTCAGCGTTTTGCCATAGCAATATGTGTTTGTGTGTGTGTGTGTGTGTGTGTGTGTGTGTGTGTGTGTGTGTGTGTGTGTGTAGCCATATTACATCACCAATTACATCCTAGACCTATATCCTAGTACATTATCTTTATTGTTAAAACTCTTGTTAATAAAGCAATCAATCAACCAATCCCATTCTTTTACAGAGCCCTCAAGATCCATTGAGAAGTCAAGAGAGCTGGAGCAGCTGAAAGATGACAGCATTTCTGGTCCATCACCAAAACCAGAAGAATTTCTCCATATCTGTGAAAGATCGTTGTTAGAGAACCTTGTAAACACTAATGATTATGACCTTGCAAACACTGACGACTGTGAAGTTACCAACGTTACTTCACCAAAACGACAGATGGAGAAGCTTCCAAATGCTGATGACTCTGATGTTAAAGTTACATCACCAAAACTACGAGAATGGAGCCCAGTCAGTCAAAGATGGAGGCCACAATTAGAGAAGCTCGCAAATGCTGATGACTGTAACGTTAGCAGAGTTGGGAGTCTTGTGTTTGGTAAAGATGAGGAATTCCGCATCGCAAAGGGATGTGATGGGAACGAGGTCTTCTTGGGGTTAAGAGATGATGGCACTGAAGTAGCAGTGAAGAGAATGATTAAGTCCAAAAATCTGGTGCTGAAGAAAGAACAAGACTTGCTACGTCGTCTTGATCATCCTTCGATTGTTCAATATGTTGACTTTATCGAGGATGAGAACTTTGTTCAACTGGTCCTTCAGTTATGTGAATACACCCTGGCAGAATACATCACTGAATGTCTTACTGAATCCAGCAGAAAAGATCTTGCAAATCAGTTTCTCAAGGGTTTAGGTATTCTTCACTCTCATAATCCTCCAATTCTCCACCGGGATATCAAACCCCAGAATGTCTTGATTGGTAAGTGATGGAAGAAAAAGACACCAAGCGGATAATATCATAAATCTAAGCAATGCAGAATTATTCTTTGCTCGATCTAAAGCCCTTTTGTTATATTGTTATACCCCTTGCAGATATTCAAGGCAAAGCCAGATTGGCAGATTTTGGAATAAGCCGAAGTTTACCTGAAGGACAAACAACCCTGTTCACAACAAATGCAGGAACAAGATGCTGGAGGGCAAGAGAGACTTTGGATAAACACGGTGTCGTCCCATTTAAAAGAAGCGCTGATATGCAGGTTGTATTCTTTTAATTATTCTGGATGAGAACAATTTAATTTGTGTAGTAACAACAAAAAGGGTACTCATTGTCATGCTTACTGCTAAGGTGTCGGGGATGTTGATTTATTACATCCTTTCTGGAGGCGAGCATCCATTTGGTGAATACCCTAGATGTGATGTCAACATTCTGAAAGGAAAGTACAATCTGCACCATGTTCATGATGTGGTCGCCAAGGATCTCATCAAGTGGATGATCCATGAAGTCCCCGAAAAAAGACCAAACGTGGAGGAATGCCTGGCTCATCCCTTCTTTTGGCCAAACCAGAGGTAAGAAGAACCATGAACTAAATTAAAAACTAAGTAAGAACGAAATGAAAACTAAACTGCTGATAGAGATGCAGATCAGCCCAGATGATTTTTATATTTTGATTGTGTGCTTTTGTGCTCGTTTGAGCACGGGTAGACTTTGTCTAAAACTCAGGTATTCAAATATATATTGTATTCAAATAATCCATTCCGATTGGTACACGATTAGTAGCCAGCCAGGCTGATAACATGGATTCACTCACACAGTATCAGTCTGGACTTCGGTTGATACTTCGGCTGATACCGTGGAGGAAGGTGTGAGTGAATCCATGTTATCAGCCTGGCTAAAGCCAGGCTACACGATTAGCGTGAGACTTTGGACACACTCTCCCAGTAGGCCCAGGAAGAACTTTCACCTAAAGGTTTCCAATCGGCCTCATGGTGGCGCTATAAGAGGTCACAACACAGCACTGGGTTGGCAACCTGGCCGGTTGCATTCTCTGATATCTAAACATTATTTCAGATCATCTCAATCAGTTTGATCCAATGGCAATTGGCAAGGTACTCATATTTTAGCCTAATGCTTTCAGATTGTTTTTTGTTTGTTTGTTGTTCCAGGAGAGCAGAATACTTGGCAAGGATTGGAACTCTAAATGCTGACGAGGAGCTCCTCAGGACGTCAGACCAGCATGCTGAGCTGGGACGCTTCAACACCTGGAAACACAAGGTGACTTTATTACTGTATTACTCATAGTGTGAGGAAACACTCATGTTCCAAATGTAGTCCTAGTGTTTCAAAGTGTCTGATTGGCTACAGTACAGTACATGTTCTCAGTAACTTGTAAACCATAGGATCATAGAATGCAGAGAGACAGTGTAGTGTCACAGTAAACTATAGGATCATAAAATGTAGAGAGACAGTGTAGTGTCTCAGTAAACTATAGGATCATAGAATGCAAAGAGACAGTGTAGTGTCTCAGTAAACTATGGATCATAGAATGCAAAGAGACAGTGTAGTGTCTCAGTAAACTATAGGATCATAGAATGCAAAGAGACAGTGTAGTGTCTCAGTAAACTATAGGATCATAGAATGCAAAGAGACAGTGTAGTGTCTCAGTAAACTATAGGATCATAGAATGCAAAGAGACAGTGTAGTGTCTCAGTAAACTATAGGATCATAGAATGCAGAGACAGCGTAGCGTCTCAGTAAACTATAGATAGATAGATAGATAGATAGATAGATAGATAGATAGATAGATAGATACCTTTATTATCCCAAGGGGGAAATTAAGTTACCTAGAAGGCACAGCAGTTTAAGGTTACAGGACAGTAAGAAAAAAAAGAAAAGGACTGTTGTGTACAGCCGAGCGACAAAAGCAAACAAGAAGAATCAACAATACAGGAGAATCAACCATACAGAACAATTAAGTTAAAATATATACATTAAGTGTTGAGACAGAACACAACACAACAACAAAAAAGTAGTACTAACGTATCTGCAAAGGATTGCAATTTTAAGGGACTTTTCTAAGCATAATGCAAACGCAAAGAACTTACAATGGTCCATTCATTCAAACATTAGGAACTACTTCACAACATAGTGCAACACAAAAATATACACATATATACAGTATGCATAAGTGTTTGCACCAAGACACTTATGCAAGACACTTAGTAAGACTATAGGATCATAGAACTATAGGATCATAGAACTATAGGATCATAGAACGTGTTGAGTGTTGCGAAGGTCGCATAAGCCGACTCAGCACAGTTAGAAGTTGTAAACCAGGAGGCCAGAATCGTAAATCATCGTCTCCCCGACTTTTGTCAACCCACTGAATGATGACAATACTGCCATCAACCCATTCAATGATGACAACGAAGCTACTGCGCCCGTTGGTAGTTCAGTAGGGAGTTTAAAGGTGTTACACCATGAAATTTCACTTTTCCTATTTTAAAACCTTTTTTTGGGGTCCCACTAGCACATTCTATCCTCACAAAGGCCCATTTCTGACCGTTGTGTCTTTCTCTGGTTTTGGGAAGGCGGAGGTTAAAAGCATCCCACGGGTTCTCAAAACAGGCTGGCCTGTTTCAGGAGTGGTAATTTTGCCTCAAACCTTTTGAAAAACGTTTTTGGGACATAAACAATATGACATAAATACTTTTTCAAATGCATGGTGTATCACCTTTAAGCAAAGGCAGTTTTCAGTACAGCTCCGCCAGGCGGGATTACAGCTGCTATTACGTAATCGCCGTAGCAGACGAAATCGTTAAAGGAGTCATCCAGACCAAAACATAATTATATAGGGTTAAATCTGTCTTTTATCATACCCCTTTATACCTGCTTTAGTCGATTTTTTTCATAGCTGCCCCTTTTGCTAGATTTCGGCTGCCCCTGTTGCTAGATTTTGCGGGCCCTCTCATAACTAACAGAGTGTATAGCCTTTATACTAGTGCGGTTATTTCTTCAGCTTCAAAGTTAGTATTTTTTTATTGGATTGTGTTTACACAACGTCCTGAGACCAACCAAACCGCTGTTTTGACCTCACAGGCACCCTTACTTGTCAAACGGCTTCTGCTCTGCACCAGAGCAGGGAGAGAAGAGGCTAGAAAGGGAGGGGAGGGAGGGGTCGGTTTGACAAGTAAGGTGCCTGTGAGGTCAAAACAGCGGTTTGGTTGGTCTCCGGACGTTGTGTAAACACAATCCAATAAAAAAATACTAACTTTGAAGCTGAAGAAATAACCGCACTAGTATAAAGGCTATACACTCTGTTAGTTATGAGAGGGCCCGCAAAATCTAGCAACAGGGGCAGCCGAAATCTAGCAAAAGGGTCAGCTGTGAAAAAAATCGACTAAAGCAGGTATAAAGGGGTATGATAAAAGACAGATTTAACCCTATATGTGTTTTGGTCTGGATGACTCCTTTAAGCAAACAGCCGTAGGTGACGGGTTCCCACCTCGTTTACTGAACTCTTTGGTTTCCATGGCGACGCGTCTATGCAGCAGACATTGTAGACGCCACAGATATAAAAATCTACATACCTCATCTGCCGCTGCATTTCATTGGTGCGACTGGTACAACAGAAGTGCGGAACTGTGGAAAGCACTCTGCCCTCTGCAGCGGGAAAGAGGGAGTCCCGCATCTGATTGGCCTACCGAGCATCTCATTCTGTGACGCACAAGGAAGCATCCTTCAGAATTCCTGAAACTTTTCCAGTCCTCTTTTACCAACGCCCCAGAGCCGGAGGAGGCGTCTACCTTTTTATGTCTATGCTAGACGCTACGTGGAAAGGTAGCTTCTGCCGTAGTAGGAAGGGCTGCGACGGCAAGCAGGTTTAATCTATCGTGCACTGATCCATTCACGGTTTCCAGAGCAGACTGCTGTCGTTGCTTAAAGTCCCTAGTATCTCAGCAACTGCACTATTTGATCTTTAAGTTGTTTGTTTTTCCAGTTTCCACAGGAGTTGTTCCAGATGATGGATCACAAGAAGTTCTACCCTGACGACCCATTTGGACTGCTGCGCTTCATACACCATCTCCATGAGCACTAGTGAGTAGAACTACATTTATAATCCACTCAAAGAACAGTCACACTTTGAGTTATGTGTGCATGTGATCATCATCAGATGTTGTCTTCAGTGACCACTGCTTTGTGTTCACAGTGCTGAGGATGAAGCTCACATCGACCTGTTGGAGATGTTTCCTGGTCTGTTCGGAGGAGTCTTCATGTTTGCCAAGGAACAAGGCTGGAACTCCAGGCCCTTCCTGAAGGATATGTTGCCGGAACGTGCCGTGAAGACCACAAACCCTCAGAGAAAGACCACTCTCAGTCAACCAGTCCAGGAGTCAGGACCCAGTGACTCACTGTGACGTGAAGGACTCTCGATCCATGAGTCCAATAGACTCGCCAACTGTGACTTGTGATCCATGAGACTACATGAGTCCAATAGACTCATAACTGTTAATCAAAGACTCAGATCACCTGACTCATATCAATCTGTCTAATCAAAGACTCAGAGCACCTGATCAATTTACAGCTAAACATTGGTCTCAATAATGTTTTTTTCTTCTTTTTTTTATACATTTGAAGCGATAGACGATGCAGTAACCAAAGAATGCCCTATTTTAACGCTTTCCGTTGTTTTCCGAGGTGATGTGTTGCACTGGGAACACCTGGCATAAAAGAATGGACTACTTTCATTACAGTCAGCAATTAAATCCTTTTCTTTGTTGTTAATTCAGTAGTAATTGTAAAAGTAAAAATACCACAATGTAAATCTGCTGTTACAAGTCCGGAATTCAAAATGTAGTATTGGCAAAAAGTATTGGCATCAAAATGTACTTAAAGTAACAAAAGTAAAATTACTCACTAGGCAGAGTGCCATATTTACATTTTTCAAACGTATACAAATCTTTTGAAAATAGCAGATCTACAAGCTCACAATGTGTCGTATCGTAGTCCAGTCAGGGTGATAAAAAGACCCTTCCTCAATCGCATCGGGGTCTAAAATAATCACCATTTATTTCACAATAATGACCTGCTCCCTATTGATTATCCCTGTGCATTAATTAATGCTGGTTAATATAGGACAGTTTGTTTCGAGTACACGCATGACACATGCAATTTGGAATCGCACATGAGTTCTGGGTGGGAGCGTTTGTTTTCCATTGACCATGACAAAGGCGTGCCGTCTCAGGCGACCTTGAGCCATGTGAGACATCGCCGCGTCGAGCGTTGTGAAGGTCGCATGAGCCGACTCAACGCCCCCCTCAAGAAACAAGTGCTCCCTTGCTCCGGTTCAGCCAATCGGAAGCTTCCGTGGGCAGGGTTTGCCCAGAACTCAAATAACGCTACCATGGGAGACAATACGTCGATATTTTTACATTCATACTGTGGGATATCTTTGAGCGGTGCTCCTGGAAGGAGCTAAGCTCCAACACCTGGCTTTGTCCGGTCCCAAAACATATCCTCATGTTGCTGCTCAATAAAGATTATTATTATAAAGTGTATTATTATCCGGGCTCTGAAGCGTGGCCCACATATATATATATATTTTTAAACATTTGTTTTGGGCTTTTATGCCTTTACTGTTAGGAAATGGGGGAAGAGATGGGGAGCGTCATGCGGCAAAGGTCAGCCAGATCGGGAATCGAACCGGCGGCGCCGCCAGCATCCACGCCCACGCGGCAATGCCCAAGTGGCATTTGCCCGAACCAGCAGGCCAGCGGGCGCCCCACGTGGCCCACATCTGGCCTACATCTGGTCTACATCTGGCCCACATCTGGCCCACATCTGGCCTACATCTGGCCTACATCTGGTCTACATGTTGTTCTATACAGCCAGATGTACGCCCAGGGTCACATTGGCCAAGCTTCATGTGACGCTTAACTGAAATTAACTGCTCACTTCACACTTTCCCCTCATATACAGTATATATATTATGGGAATGTTTTGTGGAATGTTTTGTATTGCGATTGGGATTTCTTTTGCATATTATACAGGAGAGAAAAAAAGCTCTGCTTTAAAGTGCAGTGAAATGGGCCCCTGGGTTTACAGTACAGTGAAACGGGGCCCTGGGTTTACAGTACAGTGAAACAGGGCCCTGGGTTTAAAGTGCAGTGAAACGGGGCCCTGGGTTTACAGTACAGTGAAACAGGGCCCTGGGTTTAAAGTGCAGTGAAACAGGGCCCTGGGTTTAAAGTGCAGTGAAACAGGGCCCTGGGTTTAAAGTGCAGTGAAACAGGGCCCTGGGTTTACAGTACAGTGAAACAGGGCCCTGGGTTTACAGTACAGTGAAACAGGGCCCTGGGTTTACAGTACAGTGAAACAGGGCCCTGGGTTTAAAGTGCAGTGAAACAGGGCCCTGGGTTTACAGTACAGTGAAACAGGGCCCTGGGTTTAAAGTGCAGTGAAACAGGGCCCTGGGTTTAAAGTGCAGTGAAACAGGGCCCTGGGTTTAAAGTGCAGTGAAACAGGGCCCTGGGTTTACAGTACAGTGAAACAGGGCCCTGGGTTTACAGTACAGTGAAACAGGGCCCTGGGTTTAAAGTGCAGTGAAACAGGGCCCTGGGTTTACAGTACAGTGAAACAGGGCCCTGGGTTTAAAGTGCAGTGAAACAGGGCCCTGGGTTTACAGTACAGTGAAACAGGGCCCTGGGTTTAAAGTGCAGTGAAACAGGGCCCTGGGTTTAAAGTGCAGTGAAACAGGGCCCTGGGTTTAAAGTGCAGTGAAACGGGGCCCTGGGTTTACAGTACAGTGAAACAGGGCCCTGGGTTTAAAGTGCAGTGAAACGGGGCCCTGGGTTTACAGTACAGTGAAACAGGGCCCTGGGTTTAAAGTGCAGTGAAACGGGGCCCTGGGTTTACAGTACAGTGAAACGGGGCCCTGGGTTTAAAGTGCAGTGAAACAGGGCCCTGGGTTTACAGTACAGTGAAACGGGGCCCTGGGTTTAAAGTGCAGTGAAACAGGGCCCTGGGTTTACAGTACAGTGAAACAGGGCCCTGGGTTTAAAGTGCAGTGAAACAGGGCCCTGGGTTTACAGTACAGTGAAACAGGGCCCTGGGTTTAAAGTGCAGTGAAACAGGGCCCTGGGTTTAAAGTGCAGTGAAACGGGGCCCTGGGTTTAAAGTGCAGTGAAACAGGGCCCTGGGTTTACAGTACAGTGAAACAGGGCCCTGGGTTTAAAGTGCAGTGAAACAGGGCCCTGGGTTTACAGTACAGTGAAACAGGGCCCTGGGTTTAAAGTGCAGTGAAACAGGGCCCTGGGTTTAAAGTGCAGTGAAACAGGGCCCTGGGTTTAAAGTGCAGTGAAACAGGGCCCTGGGTTTACAGTACAGTGAAACAGGGCCCTGGGTTTAAAGTGCAGTGAAACAGGGCCCTGGGTTTACAGTACAGTGAAACAGGGCCCTGGGTTTAAAGTGCAGTGAAACAGGGCCCTGGGTTTACAGTACAGTGAAACAGGGCCCTGGGTTTACAGTACAGTGAAACAGGGCCCTGGGTTTAAAGTGCAGTGAAACAGGGCCCTGGGTTTAAAGTGCAGTGAAACAGGGCCCTGGGTTTACAGTACAGTGAAACAGGGCCCTGGGTTTAAAGTGCAGTGAAACAGGGCCCTGGGTTTACAGTACAGTGAAACAGGGCCCTGGGTTTAAAGTGCAGTGAAACAGGGCCCTGGGTTTACAGTACAGTGAAACAGGGCCCTGGGTTTAAAGTGCAGTGAAACAGGGCCCTGGGTTTAAAGTGCAGTGAAACGGGGCCCTGGGTTTACAGTACAGTGAAACAGGGCCCTGGGTTTAAAGTGCAGTGAAACAGGGCCCTGGGTTTACAGTACAGTGAAACAGGGCCCTGGGTTTAAAGTGCAGTGAAACAGGGCCCTGGGTTTAAAGTGCAGTGAAACAGGGCCCTGGGTTTACAGTACAGTGAAACGGGGCCCTGGGTTTAAAGTGCAGTGAAACAGGGCCCTGGGTTTACAGTACAGTGAAACAGGGCCCTGGGTTTAAAGTGCAGTGAAACAGGGCCCTGGGTTTAAAGTGCAGTGAAACAGGGCCCTGGGTTTACAGTACAGTGAAACAGGGCCCTGGGTTTACAGTACAGTGAAACAGGGCCCTGGGTTTACAGTACAGTGAAACAGGGCCCTGGGTTTAAAGTGCAGTGAAACAGGGCCCTGGGTTTAAAGTGCAGTGAAACAGGGCCCTGGGTTTACAGTACAGTGAAACAGGGCCCTGGGTTTACAGTACAGTGAAACAGGGGGGTCCCTGGGTTTACAGTACAGTGAAACAGGGCCCTGGGTTTACAGTACAGTGAAACGGGGCCCTGGGTTTACAGTACAGTGAAACAGGGGGGGGCCCTGGGTTTACAGTACAGTGAAACAGGGGGGGCCTTGGGTTTACAGTGCAGTGAAACAGGGGGGGGGGGGCTGGGTTTAAAGTAGAGTGAAACAGGGGGGGCCCTGAGTTTAAAGTACAGTGAAACAGGGGGGGGGCCTTGGGTTTAAAGTGCAGTGAAACAGGGGGGGGCCTGGGTTTACAGTACAGTGAAACAGGGGGGGGGCCTTGGGTTTACAGTGCAGTGAAACAGGGGGGGGCCTGGGTTTACAGTACAGTGAAACAGGGGGGGGCCTGGGTTTACAGTACAGTGAAACAGGGGGGGCCTTGGGTTTACAGTACAGTGAAACAGGGGGGGGCCTGGGTTTACAGTACAGTGAAACAGGGGGGGCCTTGGGTTTACAGTACAGTGAAACAGGGGGGGCCCTGAGTTTAAAGTACAGTGAAACAGGGGGGGCCTTGGGTTTACAGTACAGTGAAACAGGGGGGGGCCTGGGTTTACAGTACAGTGAAACAGGGGGGGCCTTGGGTTTACAGTGCAGTGAAACAGGGGGGGGCTGGGTTTACAGTACAGTGAAACAGGGGGGGCCTTGGGTTTACAGTGCAGTGAAACAGGGGGGGGGCCTGGGTTTAAAGTAGAGTGAAACAGGGGGGGCCCTGAGTTTAAAGTACAGTGAAACAGGGGGGGGCCTTGGGTTTACAGTGCAGTGAAACAGGGGGGGGCCTGGGTTTACAGTACAGTGAAACAGGGGGGGCCTTGGGTTTACAGTGCAGTGAAACAGGGGGGGGGGGGGCTGGGTTTACAGTGCAGTGAAACAGGGGGGGCCCTGGGTTTACAGTGCAGTGAAACAGGGGGGGGCCTGGGTTTACAGTGCAGTGAAACAGGGGGGGCCCTGGGTTTACAGTGCAGTGAAACAGGGGGGGCCCTGGGTTTACAGTGCAGTGAAACAGGGGGGGCCTTGGGTTTACAGTACAGTGAAACAGGGGGGGGGGGGGGCTGGGTTTACAGTGCAGTGAAACAGGGGGGGCCCTGGGTTTACAGTGCAGTGAAACAGGGGGGGCCCTGGGTTTACAGTGCAGTGAAACAGGGGGGGGCCTGGGTTTACAGTGCAGTGAAACAGGGGGGGCTGGGTTTACAGTGCAGTGAAACAGGGGGGGGCCCTGGGTTTACAGTGCAGTGAAACGGGGCCCTGGGTTTGACTATAGACTGATTTCCTGAGCGACACCCTGTAGAGAACGCCACCGCCATTAGCTGTGGTGTAAACAGTAAAGTAATTTGTAGCCTACATTTAATTAAGTACTGTACTCCTGTACTTACAGAACTCCAGAACTCCTGAACTGAGTTTGTGCCCAATGTTGCTGCTCATGTACTGTCTTACACCTGTAAACCTGTGATGAAACAATAAAGATGATGTGATTATGGAAGTACAGTGTACTTATGTGTCATTAGTTTCACCCTGCAAAGGAACTCTGTGATACCATTCACTTAGGCCAAATTCCAAACCGTTGACTTGCTGACTCACTGACTTAGCCAAAGTCTGCGTGCGCGTTCACGTTGGGGCATAAGGGCTGTTCCAATGTAAAATCGGTAAGTCCGTGAGGGTGCGGGAACAGCCCTTTTTGTTGACTTTCCTTAAGTCCGTACATTTGCAGCCTTTGGCAAAGGAATTACCCACAGTTCATAGCATTACTAGGGGAATCAGCTGGATCCTCCAAATGTCAATCATTTAAATGTGGAGATGAGTCACGAATCGCGGTTAGAACGTCAACAAGCAGTAGTGCTTTCTCACTGTTCTCAAAGGGAGACAGGATGGAATATATTTAATTAAAAATGAGGGGGCACATGATAAGACATATGCAAGGTAAATGCAGAATATGGAAATACAATTTAAAACTAATAACAGTATAACCCATAAACAAACATTAAAATGAATAGATTAATGTATCTAGCCTATTATAATAATAATCAACAATCACATACTTTAAAGCAATTACTGTAAATAAGGACAGTAAATATGTTTAAATGTGATGTAAAGTGTCATGAATAAAACACTCATCTAGCAGTGGTTCTTTAAAAACCTTTTCAGGCAACAACCCCCAAAAGAATCATATTTGAACTGGTCAGGGGGCTTTGTATAACACGGTTCTATCGGGAAAATAGCAGATCTACATGCTCACAGCGCCTAACGTCTGCTATTTCCACAATTTATGCCTCTGATATATTTGGACAATGTTTTTGACACTTTAGATTAGAAATGTGCAGATACCCTCTATAAACTTCATGTTGGTTTGTTTACTGTTGAGAAAACAATGTCACACATTAGACCTAATAATCATCTGGGGACCCCTCAAAATAATTTGCGGACCCCCAGGGGGTACCAACCCACAGGTTGAGAACCACTGATCTAAAGTGCTGTTCTGTTCCCTTTGGAGCTGTACCCTCTAGCTGAGTCCACAGAAGTTCCTTTGCTCACCACTAGGGGGGGTGTACCCTCAAGCCCTTACCATGTTGACGTCACCCAAGTCCATGAGTTAACAGTCAACAGGGTTTAGGGGGGAGATTGGAATTTGGCCTTAGTTGCTCTGGGTTTACTTCTCATTATCCTAGAATGTATAATTTACAATCTAGGCATTTAGAAGACACTCTTAATCCAGGGCGATTTACAATAAGCAATTCATCAACATCAATAATTCAAATAGTAATCTAAGAAAAAGATCGTAGGTAGACCAAGCACCTATTCAGTAAAAACTTTATATAAAAACCTAAAGAAATGCTAGTATCTAACTTCCACGGCGGAAGCTAGGGAGTGATTCTACTGTTCCAAGTGTGACAGGGAGTTTATTCCACAGTGTTGGGGCCAGGAGGGCAAATTGTCTAGGACAAGTGGATTCTTGTCAGCATCAGTGTTTTGCATTCATTCCTTTTCAATCCCAGCCACATGGTGGAGCCAATGACTAACGTGTGAGTACGCTACAGCACTGTTTTCCAAACAGTGGGTCGGGACCCATTTGTGGGATAAAAGAGAATGTGTATCTGAGCCAGTCTTACATGCTTTATTTTCAGTCACGTTTTACACTTTGGTGGTATTTGATACAGCATTAAAGGGATATTTCACTTTTAAAAAAATCAGGCTATTATGAACACCCTGAACAGTTTTTAATGTGCTTGATTCAATATTTAGATATTTGATGTAAATGTTACCAGGCCCTCCAGGCCCAGGACCTCTCCCCATACACACCCATTGTAACTTCAAACTTCATTTTAACCATGATAGAATCATTAAGAACACCCATTATTTTTTTCTGGTGACTCATAATACCCTCCTAATACGTGAGCAGGCCGTGTTTTTTTGATAACTTTTTTTTCATTTATTTTTAATAATATTTTTTTCTATTAAATTTGTTCCATTTTCCCAAAGAATTATTAAAAATATATGAAAAAAGTTATTGAAAAAACACGGCCTGCTCATGTATTACGAGGGTATTATGAGTCACCAGAAAAAAATAATAATAATGTGTGTTATACACACCCATTGTAAATTCAAACTTCATTTTAACCATGATAGAATCATTAAGAACACCCATTATTTTTGTCTGGTCACTCATAATACCATCCTAATACGTGAGCAGGCCGTGTTTTTTTCAATAACTTTTTTTCATTTATTTTTAATAATAATTTTTTGTATTTAATTTTTTCCATTTTCCCAAAGAATTATTAAAAATAAATGAAAAAAGTATTGAAAAAAAACACAGCCTGCTCATGTATTAGGAGGGTGTTATGAGTCACCAGAAAAAGATAATGTGTGTTTTTAATGAATCTATCCTGGTTAAAATGGAGTTTGAACTTACAATGGGTGTGTATGTGGAGAGAGGCCCATAAGCTGTTTCCCTGTTGGAAGTGGAATATCCCTTTAAGTATATTGTTGCTGTCAGTCAGAAAACTCTCATCTCCATACTTTATTTTTTGTCATAAATTACGGTCTTCTGTCAAAGTACAGTGTCACACGACTCACACCACCAAAGTAACAAATATAGCAGACCTTACTGTATGTCTCACATCATGACACCTTTTAGCTTGTAGATCTGCTATTTTTGAATATTTTTTCATGTCAAAGTGTGTGAACTAAATATTAACCACGGTACATTGGATCCATTGGAACACAGGTTATTATATTAATAACCAGTAAGACGCCTAAGGGTGATAAGCAAGGTCGCACCATGTCCTGGCCATCTGGCCAGTGATGTATATCGGACCAGTTACCCATATATGGAGACCCCTGGTACCCATATATGGAGATCCATGTACTGTATATGGAGATATGCTGTGAGACCTCAAACATCATTTGAAAAGATATGCCAGGGACCCCCATAAGAGAAGATCTTTTACAGCTCTATAGTCTAGCAGTGATTCCCAACCATTTAAATTTCAAGGACCCCCAGTTTGACATGCATAAGGCTACGGACCCACATTTAATGACATTTCTATCTCTGAGACCCAATTTATATCGTAAAATCAATGTTAATTTAACTCTTTAACCAAATGGACCCGTTATAGGCCCATTTGGTTCAATGTGTACATTCTCTGAGTTACAGACCCATTAGCCGCAAATTGCAACACTAGAATTTTTTATAATCGGATGAATCTAGGGTTGCAATACCTCCCATAGGCAGCCAATGCATCAAAACAGTTTTTTGCTATCTGATTGTATTAAACGACTTCAAACTCACCAATATTGTGGCTCTATGGAAAGCTTGGGATTTACTCTTTCTATCTGCAAAGTGTTTGTTTCAGAAAAATCCACAGTAGGCCTAGACATGTTATGAGTTACTTTCTATCCAAGAAATTTGGTTCAGGTGATAATTTTTTCTAAGTCCTGGAGTTTGGAAGCGCTCGTGGAAAATCCCTCAACGGTCCTGTGACCACCTGGTTCTAAATGTCACATTATGCAGGAGGCAGCGGGACATGGCGTTATAGAAGACGAGCGCTTCCGAAGTTCAACACTTAGAAAATAAACCATGTCTGCACGGATTTCTTGACTGAAAATAAATCATAACAATTATATGGTGGATTTTTCAGAAACAAACACTTTGCAGATAGCAAGAGTAAATTCCAAGCTTTCCATAGAGCCGCAATATTGGTGAATTTGAAGTCGTTTAATACAATCAGTTAGCAATTTTTTTTTTATGCATTCGATCGCTATGGGTGGTATTGCAACCCTAGATTCATCCGATTATAAAAAATCTAGTGTTGCAATTTGCGGCTAGGACCCCCATACGAGAAGATCTTTTACAGCTCTAGTCTAGCAGTGATTCCCAAACATTTAAATTTCAAGGACCCCCAGTTTGACATGCATAAGACATGCATTTAATGACATTTCTATCTCTGAGACCCAATTTATATTGTAAAATCAATGTTAATTTAACTCTTTAACCAAATGGATCCGTTATAGCCCCATTTGGTTCAATGTGTACATTCTCTGAGTTACAGACCCATAAGCGTCCATTTGGTTCCTAACTTCCTACTAGCCGCAAATTGCAACACTAGATTTTTTTATAATGGGATGAATCTAGGGTTGCAATACCTCCCATAGGCAGCCGATGCATGAAAACAGTTTTTTGCTAACTGATTGTATTAAACCACTTCAAACTCACCAATATTGTAGCTCTATGGAAAGCTTGGAATTTACTCTTGCTAACTGCAAAGTGTTTGTTTCTGAAAAATCCCCCGAAGAATTGTTATGATTTATTTTCTGTCAAGAAATCCGAGCAGACATGGTTTATTTTCTAAGTGCTGAACTTCGGAAGCGCTCGTCTTCTATAACGCCATGTACCGCTGCCTCCTGCATAATGTGACATTTAGAACCAGGTGGTCACAGGACCGTTGAGGGATTTTCCACGAGCGCTTCCAAACTCCACGACTTAGAAAAAATGATCACCTGGACCAAATTTCTTGGATAGAAAGTAGCTCCTAACATGTCTACTGTGGATTTTTCTGAAACAAACACTTTGCAGTTAGCAAGAGTAAATTCCAAGCTTTCCATAGAGCTACAATATTGGTGAGTTTGAAGTCGTTTAATACAATCAGTTAGCAAAAAACTGTTTTCATGCATCGGCTGCCTATGGGAGGTATTGCAACCCTAGATTCATCCCATTATAAAAAAATCTAGTGTTGCAATTTGCGGCTAACTTCCTACCTATCATTTATAGCTTGGAGGAGACTCTCTGGAACTCCCTCAAGGACCCCTGGGGGTCCCCGGACCCCACTTTGAGAACCAATGGCTTAAACATATATTACACAAACAAACAAACAAACAATATTAGCCTGAAGCTAACACTATAGCCAGGTAACTTTAAAAGGACAGTCGTTTCCTTACCTTGGCAAAACAGTGTGTAAAGCCTTCATGTGTCTCATTATGATCTTCCTCTCTCTCCCTTTGCATGGTTTTCCTTTCAGATGGATTGTTGTAAAGTAGTCCATAAATCATGCGTGATGAACAGCAGCACATATTTGTTGATGTTGACCTGAAGCCATTGTAGTCAAAGTATTTTCCTTAATCAGATAGGCCTAATTATCTTTTATTTCCCAACAGAAGCGTATTTAAATAACAGGTCCACCGTTCTAGAGCAGCCATGCAACTTCTTCACGTTCATACAGCAACAACAACGACACGTGTTACACAGAAGCAGGTGTCCTATCATTTTCTCCCCATTCAAGTGAACAGGGGTGTTATTTTCAGTTATGCCAGCAGTTGGCGCCAGATACTAAGGTTAGGACAGGGTTAGGAATAGATTAGGGTTAGCCCTGAATACAGAATACCTGGTGCCGCCTCAACTTGAGGAGTAGTGGGCAATCGAGCCCTTAACGGTTTGAGCTAGGAACGTCAGATTTAAAAAATAAGGTGCTTACCTACCCACTAAGCAATTTGGGGGTTAAATCGCGTTCAAATGACGTCTTCGCCCTAACCGGACGGCTAGCTAGATCCGGTCTGTGAGGAGTTTAAATTTTAAAGTTTGTTCACCGTCTAGTATAGACTAGACATTGTATCACCGTCATTTAAACGCCTTTAGCGGCCCCTAGCGGCCGCCGAAAGTAGTGAAAATGTAGTGAAAATGTAGGCAGCCAGCAGGATTTAAAATCACTATTCCTTGGTTCTGAGAGCCGTATGCTACCTGAACCACCGCAGCTGATCGTATTTGTAATGATTTCTTGCACAGTTATTATTTCACACAGGGAGTCGACGGGGTTCGAACTCGGGACCTTCTGACAATGAGACCTGCGCGCTACCGCTGGACCACGGCAACACATTGTAACTTACATGTGTCCATGCTGCTATTAGTAGTTGATATCGCCTCCCGCTGTTCGTTTTGGGTCGGTGCATTTTGTTTGACAACACAAACTAACTTTATATTGATGGATAGCTATAAAACGATTTTATTTAATCATTATCGTATGGTGGGGGTGGGAATGTGGCCGGTCTTGTGTGTTTGTGTCTGTTGGTGTCAGAATGAATTATGTAACCCAATGGTCTGCTATAGAGAGCTTGTGGGTCATTATCTGAGTTTATTTTTTAAGTTTAGTCCACTGTCGAGCGCCGAGGCATTTAGTACGGCGTTATTTAATCCCCCTTTTAAAAGGACTAATAGACGTCTGACAGACGCTAATTAGCCAGGAAACTGCTCATGTGGATCCAACTACAACTACGAGGTAGAACCGGGAGATCTAATCATTTCAAACTTTACTGTTAGCATCCGATAATGAACAACTTGATAAAAATGTATTTAAAAAAAAAGATGGTCTAACACACAACGGTGATATATCGTTCAATGGAAGCGTTCAGATGACGGCTACAACTCAACTAGACTATATAGTGAAATTGGCTATTAAAATTACTTTAGTCCAATATTTGAAAACCAGGTGTGGATATTAAAGCTGTTTTTTTAATCAACAAGTATGGAATAATGGATTAAATGTAATCAGCTACAATCGGTCTATAGACAGACAGACTGACGATAGACGGTTCAAATGAGGGCTAAACATAACCATTGGGCTAAATGACGGCTAGTGTTTACTGGGTAAGCCAACTTTGATAACAATTTGACGCCGCACAACGTTCATTACACGCCGCTACCGGATTGTTGAATAAAAAGCATTTTTGTCCGAAATTATTTTGCTTAACATAGGACTTCCGCCTCTAGTGGACAGTCGCGTCATCGCATCATCTCCGTTCACTACAATGATCAAACGGAGATGACGCGACTGTCCACTAGAGGCGGAAGTCCTATGTTAAGCAAAATAATTTCGAACGTTGTGCGGCGTCAAATTGTTATCAAAGTTGGCTTAGGTAAGCACTTTATTTTTTAAATCTGACGTTCCTAGCTCAAACCGTTAAGGGCTCGATTGCCCACTACTCCTCAAGTTGAGGCGGCACCAGGACGGTCATGTATATGACCGTCCTGTATTCAGGGCTAGGATTAGGGTTAGGGTTTGAAATAATAGTCATTGATTGCCTGTGAGAGATCCCCCACACTGTGTTGAATGAGACAGTGTATAAATTATAGTACATTAGTAGGCCTATACTGATCTTTATTATAACAAAAGGATTAGGAGAGCAATAGATAAGAGGCTGAGTAATATTAAAATATAGCAGGTTACAATATCTTGATGACAGGGAGCCTGAGCAGTCCAGAGAGGACCCTTGGTATACACTAGACCAGGGGTCAGCAACCTTTTTGAAACCAAATTTTGTTTTTATTTTCTAGATAGTCAGTGAGCCATGTCAACAACATACATGTTAATGACACCCCATCAAAAGGCCTAACTCAGAACTATAATCCACCTATCTCCCGACTCCCTCCCCAGTCAGAGTTCAGAGAATGCAGAATTATGTGCAGGATGTAATATGCTGTACATTAGGTGACATATAATGAGACATGGTCATTATTGACCATGTTTTAAATATATAACCTCTCTCTCACACTGCTGCCAGTGCACCAGCGATAACCCTCCCCTGTGCCAATGTTGGCACCATGCCTAAGGTTGCTTGGCCAACTGTTTAAACATAGCATCAGATCAGTTGTCGGCTATTTTTAAAAACAAGCCACAAGGCATAACATAGGGCTAAAGTGGTTTGTGTATGTTTTATATATTATGTAAATCTTCAAAGTAACTAGAAGCTAAAGTGTTCAAATACATGTAGTGGAGTAAAAGTACAACATTTACATCCGAGATGTAGAGAGTAGGTAAAAGTATTGGAAATTGGAAATAGGCCTACTCAACTTCTCAAGTAGGTAAGCGGTCACGTCGCCAAAAATCCAAATTGTCCACGCTCATTGGGCAGTGGGTGCACTGGGTTTATCGATTGACCTCTAACCTCTGTTATAGATTTGAATCAGTGTGTGTGTTTATTTTGTGTGCACATGACATCCACATGTCATGCCGTTTACAACCTGCAGGGGGCATAAGAGGACACTAAACAGATATCAAGCTGATGATCTGAATGAGTCAGAGCACACTGATGATGATGATGATGATGAAGATGATGATGATGATGATGATGATGATGATGATGGTGGTGGTGGTGGTGGTGATGATGATGATGATGATGATGATGATGATGATGATGATGATAATGATGATGATGATGATGATGATGATAATGATGATGATGATGATGATGATGGTGATGATGATGATACAGGGGTGGCCCCCAGGCCCCATTTAATGTCATCTCTATCTACCCCTCTTTATATAATCTAACTCTGAGAGTGTACAGACTTCTTTGGAGGCGGGCTCTATATGCTTCCCACCCAATCAGAAGTTACAATGCTACTGTATTGTCTGTGCTGTTGGTTTCATTGGCTGGACCTTGTTAACATTAGAGTGGGTTGGGCCAGAGGATGCATGCAGTGCCTTGTCAACCTGGTCTCACATTCATAGTCACACTTTCACCCTAGAGCAGCTAGGGGTCTTCAATGTTGTACCCCTTATAGCTGAGAGAGAGATGAAGCAGGGACCCCTTAGCTGAGAGAGAGATGAAACAGGGACCCCTTAGCTGAGGGAGAGATGAAGCAGGGACCCCTTAGCTGAGAGAGAGATGAAACAGGGACCCCCACTACCTAGCACTGTGTTGCAGATTAAACCTTTTCATAGATTTAGATTCTTAGGCCCTCATTTATCAACGTGCAGATCAAAATTTGGGCATACACCGAAATTTAGGGAAGTCTCGACATTTATCATTTCAACGTGACTTTGACGTTGGCATAGGGTAGGATCGAATCTCACGTCAAGTCCTGAGGTGGTGTAGAAACCACTTTGTTCCATTGTAGACGTGCAGAGCAGCATTGTCTAACTATCTGACAGTCAATGGACACATGTATCCACTCGAAAATGTATATCCAACACAATAATAAATAATCCTGTGAAAATATAACATTTTATAAAAGCATATAGCCGGCTACATCATGGACATGCACGCCGATTTTATTTCCAAGTTACAATGACAAGCAATTAAAATCTAGCGATATGGAAGCAATCTACTGTTAAGTGCTTTAACAGTCTAAATCTTAAGATTGCAGATCTGGCTCAGAACAAGCAGTCATAGGCTATAGCCTACGAACGCATGCGAGAGCATTTTCGGGACCATCGCGGCGCCGCTGTGATATTCCATTTTCGTGGACCGTGAGCCTCCAATTTATATAGTGACGTGAGTCCTTTTAAATATGGATAAAACCTGAAGGTCCAAACCTGGCTGTGCCCAGCCCAGCTAGCGCACGCACACTGCGGATGATTTATCTGGGGGTCCACGGCCCACCGGGGAGATTAAAGACCAGCACGTGCGGGAACGGTAGACCTACATGATTGCTAGTTCAAGCACTCAAACGAGCATTGCGCTAGTCGCCGAAATTGGGTTAAATTAATATCCAAAACTTAACTGTGGGGTCTCTAAATTTATACAGTAGCTCAGCCTACTGTAGACCTACACTATGCTGGAGTTAATGATGAAACCCGACGTGGCGAGCCCGTGAGATCATGGCCATGGGGAATTATGATTGCTTGTAACCAAATGAACGCGCTCTGTCTGCGCACGGCACGGGTAGGCTATGGTTTCATTTAATATTCAAAAGTCTTCATGGCAGTGACTTGTGTCATTCATGTCGGCTGCAGTGATATAGCCTCCTTGTCAAAGATTGTACCGTTGGTTAATCCCACATTCCCACTGTCAAAGACTGCTGTCTGTGTAAATGCTGCTGTTCCAAGTAGCCTAGTTGCGTGTGTCGGTGTGCGTGTGTGCGTGCATGCGTGCATGTGTGCGTGGTCTGTGTGGGACGCGGACATGAGATTGAACTTGAAGCGTGCAGAGAAACCCTCTTCTATTGGCTTTCCTTTCGTTGTTAGGTCGTATGCGGGTTGTTCTAGTCGTAAAATCGGGGCGTTTCGAGAATAATTAAGGGCGTGTTATTTAAATTTCAGCCTGCGCATTTATCAACGCTGGGATCAAATGTACGCCAGGTGTGTCTGTTTAGGACGTTTTCGTAAATGCCACGCAAACGTTGCCCTACGCAAAATTTTGGGGGGAAAAATACACAGTTTTTTACACTCCATTGATAAATTTGGGCCTTAGACTTAACAGCACTATCAATGTTTAGTGTTGAGTTGGATTCCTGTTAATGAGTATTTTTTAGACAGTTAACCACTTGTCTACAATCTCCAAAACTGTACTTGGTCTGCTCTTTATTCCCTCTACACCAGACTTCTTTGACGAAAATAGCCAATCTACAAGCTCACGAGGGGCAGGTGCTCTAATGTCATCAAAAGGGAAGATGTTTTAACTCCTGGTTGTTCTTGTTATGCTCTGTACATATACTGTGTATGCATGTATTTATTAATCTATTAAAGGAATCAATGAGTGAATGAATCACTTAAAAAAAATGACCAATAGCTCTATTTATTTATAACTATAAAGACTTATTAGTAATTGTTTGTCACAATGATCTTTCTCTTTGTAAGGCATCAGGGCTCAATCCCAGTGTAAATAGTTATAAAACACAATGAGAGATTTTATCCAAGGATCAATGAAGTCGACATGACAGAAATCTGTTGTTTGATGCACCTGAAGACACAGCCACGGCCAAACACACTGCGTGCTACACACGCACACTCTGCATATCTCGACTTCTTAGAAGTGTGTGTGTGTGTGTGTGTGTGTGTGTGTGTGTGTGTGTGTGTGTGTTTGTGTGCAACACACACACACACACACACACACACACACACACACACACACACACACAAACACACGCACACTCCGCATATCTCGACTTCTTAGAAGTGTGCACGTGTGTGTGTGTGTGTGTGTGTGTGTGTGTGTGTGTGTGTGTGTGTGTGTGTGTGTGTGTGTGTGTGTGTGTGTGTGTGTGTGTGTGTGTGTGTGTGTGTGTGTGTAGGTGTAGCATTGTTGTGGTGTTTCTCCGTATCTCTGCTTCATGCCACTCAAAGCGTGACAGAGTTGTGTGGTTTTCACGCTTCTGACGTACCGAGGCATCGAACAACCAAGCTACAGGAAACAGTGTGTGTGTGTGTGTGTGTGTGTGTGTGTGTGTGTGTGTGTGTGTGTGTGTGTGTGTGTGTGTGTGTGTGTGTGTGTGTGTGTGTGTGTGTGTGTGTGTGTGTGTGTGCGTGCGTGCGTGCGTGCGTGCGTGCGTGCGTGCGTGCGTGCGTGTAGTGATTCTAGTAAATGAGAATGTTCTTTGGTCCACTCTTTGTAGAAAAAAGAACACAATTTATGTGATAGTTTGTTCCTGTTTCTTTGTGTCCCTGTTAGGGCAACCACACTAATTAAAAACAAAACCTTACAACTTCTCTCTTTAAAAAAAATAGTTTTATTTAATAAAATATGAATCAGAATGATCTAGCAGAGCAACATTACAACACGCAAAACAAGTGGGCTACTAAAAACATAAATGATAAAGTGATGCATAGATAATAATAATTATACTAATTATCCTTGCATACGCAATGGCTGTATTTTCTATAGAAAGAAGCAATTAGCTTTCAAATTCACTTCCCTAGAATACAATTGCAGTCATCCAAGGACTATAAAAAGATAGTTTATAATGATTAATAACCATGTTCTTTATTACAGATTCACTTCAACAACTGCCTGTTCTCTCACACACACACACACACACACACACACACACACACACACACACACACACACACACACACACACACACACACACACACACACACACACACACACACACACACACACACACACACACACACACACACACACACAGTGTGTTGTTGTGGTTTTGTTCATAGAAGTCTAGCTTGTCTCCACTTCCTGTGCAGAATTGCGTAACTCAAAACTAACACTAACACACAAAAACATTTAAGTAATCTGTTCACATTTATAATTAGGAATAAGGGAATCTGCATTCATATATAAATCTGCATTCATATATGAATCTAAATTTACATCATGCAAGGTCTTGGAGCATGAATGCACATGCATGTGCACACAGGAGAGTGTTTTTTGCAAGTCTTTCTAAGTGGGGGGCGCTATACTGAACATATACCCAAAAGCATTTCCACTTCGACCCATAGGGGGCACAACAAACGCGCAAAACATAACCGTTTTATGCCAAAACGTGTTTTTCAGGGGGAACGACCCTCTCAAAACGAAACACAAACGATCTCGGGAGCGACGGGACAACGTAATCGCCTTGCGGAACTTGTGGGAGGAGCCTATTTCTTAAAAACAAGAAACCATATTGCTAATGCTAACACATGCTAATGCTAACAAATGCTAATGCTAACAAAGATGCTAATGTTAACACATACAAGGTTGCACACACTTAGCGAGCTGCAGGCACACTTAAAATTTCTTCGAAATTTTCTTTTCTAGTTTATAACTATAAAGACTTATTAGTAATTGTTTGTCACAATGATCTTTCTCTTTGTAAGGCATCAGGGCTCAACCACTGTAAATAGTTATAAAACACAATGAGAGATTTTATCCAAGGATCAATGAAGTCGACATGACAGAAATCTGTTGTTTGATGCACCTGAAGACACAGCCACGGCCAAACACACTGCGTGCTACACACGCACACTCTGCATATCTCGACTTCTTAGAAGTGTGTGTGTGTGTGTGTGTGTGTGTGTGTGTGTGTGTGTGTGTGTGTTTGTGTGCAACACACACACACACACACACACACACACACACACACACACACACACACACACACACACACACACACACACACAAACACACGCACACTCCGCATATCTCGACTTCTTAGAAGTGTGCACGTGTGTGTGTGTGTGTGTGTGTGTGTGTGTGTGTGTGTGTGTGTGTGTGTGTGTGTGTGTGTGTTTAGGTGTAGCATTGTTGTGGTGTTTCTCCGTATCTCTGCTTCATGCCACTCCAAGCGTGACAGAGTTGTGTGGTTTTCACGCTTCTGACGTACCGAGGCATCGAACAACCAAGCTACAGGAAACAGTGTGTGTGTGTGTGTGTGTGTGTGTGTGTGTGTGTGTGTGTGTGTGTGTGTGTGTGTGTGTGTGTGTGTGTGTGTGTGTGTGTGTGTGTGTGCGTGCGTGCGTGCGTGCGTGCGTGCGTGCGTGCGTGCGTGCGTGCGTGCGTGCGTGCGTGCGTGCGTGCGTGCGTGCGTGCGCGTGTGTGTGTGTGTGCGTAGTGATTCTAGTAAATGAGAATGTTCTTTGGTCCACTCTTTGTAGAAAAAAGAACACAATTTATGTGATAGTTTGTTCCTGTTTCTTTGTGTCCCTGTTAGGGCAACCACACTAATTAAAAACAAAACCTTACAACTTCTCTCTTTAAAAAAAATAGTTTTATTTAATAAAATATGAATCAGGATGATCTAGCAGAGCAACATTACAACACGCAAAACAAGTGGGCTACTAAAAACATAAATGATAAAGTGATGCATAGATAATAATAATTATACTAATTATCCTTGCATACGCAATGGCTGTATTTTCTATAGAAAGAAGCAATTAGCTTTCAAATTCACTTCCCTAGAATACAATTGCAGTCATCCAAGGACTATAAAAAGATAGTTTATAATGATTAATAACCATGTTCTTTATTACAGATTCACTTCAACAACTGCCTGTTCTCACACACACACACACACACACACACACACACACACACACACACACACACACACACACACACACACACACACACACACACACACACACACACACACACACACACACACACACACACACACACACACACACACACACACACACAGTGTGTTGTTGTGGTTTTGTTCATAGAAGTCTAGCTTGTCTCCACTTCCTGTGCAGAATTGCGTAACTCAAAACTAACACTAACACACAAAAACATTTAAGTAATCTGTTCACATTTATAATTAGGAATAAGGGAATCTGCATTCATATATAAATATGCATTCATATATGAATCTAAATTTACATCATGCAAGGTCTTGGAGCATGAATGCACATGCATGTGCACACAGGAGAGTGTTTTTTGCAAGTCTTTCAGTCCGAGCTTGTGATTGGCTGGGGACGGAGATACTCCTAAACCTAACCTTAACCCTGCAGTAAACTAACGCTGGTGAATGCTAACCTGGTGAAATTGCTACCCTGCCGACGCTGGTGAATGTTAAACTGGTCGGACCAACAGTGCTTAACCGAGGTGCTTTTTTGCTCGGACTGAAAGACCTGCAGAACAGACTCTCCCATGCGCACACACATTTCATGTTCTGTAATGGCTTCCTGCTTTTGAGAGAGAGACAGAGAGAGACAGAAAGAGAGAAAGAGAGGGAGAGAGAGAGAGAGAGAGAGAGAATGAGAGAGAGAGAGAGAGAGAGAGAGAGAGAGAGTAGGTGTCTACCCTTCAGACAGTGGACTGTGTGACAGGCAGACTTCTGATCTCCTACACGGCTACCTCCATGATGACATCATCATCTCTTCCCTCCTTCGCATTGGCTGCAGCTGAGAGAGAGAGAGAGAGCGAGAGAGAGAGAGAGAGAGAGAGAGAGAGAGAGAGAGAGAGAGAGAGAGAGAGAGAATGAGAGGTGACAACGGGTGAACACTATAAGTGTTGATCACATTGTATAGACTAATGTAATTTTGCTTATATTTTTCTTTGTCTTGTTTATATTGATTGTTCTGATTCTGAATATGTATTATTCATATTATTATGTTGTATCATAATGTATGTAATGCTTTGGCAATGTAAGAATGCTTGTCGTGCCAATAAAGCATATTTGAATTTGATAAAGGTATGTATCAGCTAGACCAGGGCTAGGCAACCTGCTGCTCTAGAGCCACATGTGGCTTTTAGGCCCTCTCTTGTGGCTCCCAGGTGCTTTGGCAAAGATGCATATATATTTTATGTTTTAGTTTTTTTTTTTACATTTTAATCATAATTTTAGCAGTAGGCATAAAGTTATTCTTACATTCTCATATTGCAAAGAAGAAAGTGTCACTTATACACCAGATTAAAAATAAGCAAATGATTGAAGGAAAATAAAGAATTTATTAATGTCTCGATATGCTTGTTTGCTTTCACTGCCAACGCTGCTGGCTTAGTTACTGGTATACTTGATTTGCTTTGAGAAATTAGCAAACAATAAAAAAAGTAATATTGAAAGACCAGAAAATGCACAAATAAATAAATAAAGCAAACCTTTTTTGCGGCTCCAGACAGATTTCTTTAAATGTTTTGGGCCAAAATGGCTATTTTGACAATAACGGTTTCCTACCCCTGAGCTAGACATTACAGCAAGTGTTTATTTGCACTGGGACGAGTCCTCCATACTCCTGTCCCATTACACAGGTTATGTTCCTACACTCACTTGGTAGGACGCAGCCTACCCAGCCTACCCAGCCTACTGTGCACTATGAGGTAATAATTAACCCTTTGAGCGGAGACTGCTGCTTACTGCATTGCTACTCTCTTCTGAATCTAATTCACAGATGGTGGTTGGACAGTACAGTGCAAATGTTCTTAACAAAAAAAAACTTGTAAACCAAACAATAAAGTTGATTAACTTAATGTGCAACACTGTTTTCTCACTCAGCAGAAAAACAAACCAACATAAAGTGTATGTGTATAGAGGGTATATGCACATTTATAATAATTGATGGACCTTTTAATACCGGCAAATAACACTGGCCAAATTGTCAAATATTAGAGGCAGAAATTGTGAAAATAGCAGATCTACATGCATGTTTTGAGCATGTAGATCGGCTATTCTCAAAATAGAACCGTGTTATACAAAATCCACTCTTAGTGCTCGTCAGGGTGGGGGGTCCCCAGTTAAAATATGATTATTTTGGGGGTCGCGGCCTGAAAAGGTTGAGAACCAATGCAGGTAACATAAACATGCCCCTCTCTCTCTTCTCTCTCTCTCTCTCTCTCTCTCTCTCTCTCTCTCTCTCTCTCTCTCTCTCTCTCTGTCACACAGTACAGTACAGGTGGTGTGTGTTGATATAAAGTATAAAGGGTTGTTCTCACCTGCAGCTCTAGCTCTGGCTCTGGCTCTCACAATGGAGATGTAGATGAAGGTGCACACCAAGTAAGGAGTGAACACGGCCAGCTTAATGATGGCAGTGGTCCAAGATATGAGGGGGGGAGCAGCGGAGGTGGGAGAGGAGCTGGGAGATGGAGGAGAGGAGCTGGGAGATGGAGGAGAGGAGCTGGGAGACGGTGGAGGTGGGGAGACAGAAGGAGAGACATCTGTAAAGAGAAGAGAACAATGTTCTTCAGTAAACCAAACACTGCTATATCTTAACCATCAGGGTTCATCAGCCTGCCTGATTATTATTGCCTTGGCAAGATGGACATTTCTGCTTCATTGGGCCTTAGTGCCCGTGTGCTATAAGCCTATCAGAAGGCTTGTTGCATTCCAAAAATGACTTAGGCAATTATGCTATGAGGCAGACTAGTTTGACTTTAGGCAAAAAGTGATTTTGGAAAGTAACAAGTATTCTAATAGGCTGAGAATATATAGGCAATCAGCAGTGATAGGAGTATACCATTAAGGCTGATGCACACTGAGCACTATGACTAGAGTATAACTATAAAAAGTATAAATGGTGAACGATACCTTTATCATTACTTTCATATTTATCCTGCCCAGTGGGAATGGAGCTTTAGGCAGATATAAATTAACATGACTTTGGGCAAAACGACCTTTTCATTGAGTCACAAAGTCACATTTTAATTTCTTGTTTCCTGAAAACCTTCCAAAAATGACTGTGGCAATTATTAATTACGCCATGAGCCGAAACAGAACGGAACGGAATGGAATATGAACAGAATCCCTACAAATACAACTAGTGCTTAGTTGGTCCTCAAAGTGGCCTTTTCCACCGGCAAATAACCGGTTCTGGTTCTTTCTCCCGCCTATGGGATGAACCAGAGGTGAGCTTTTCTACCGAGAACCGGAGTTGGTTCCGAACCGTAAAAGTTGGTTTCGGAACGAGAACCACAAAATCCTTGATTCCTCTGGTTCAATCTGGTGGAGACGCAAGCCGGTTCGCAAGAACGAACCAAGGTTCCAAGAAAGTTGAACCGCCACTGGTTCTGGAACCGGTTCTTTGCCGGTGGAAAAGGCCTCAAAGTGGGTTGACAGACTTTCAGGTTTGGTTCCATTTCTGCACGCTCACCATGTTGATAATAGTCAAGTAAACCTCAAGTGTCACCTGTCACGTCCATCCAGCTCTCTGGTGACGGTCCACGGCCGCGGACGATGCACTTGTAGAACCCTTCATCAGACTTGTAAACTCTGTGGATGGTCATCTGTCCTGTAGACGCTTCCTTGAGGAGGGATCCGTCTTTATAGAAGTCAGCTGGGAGGTCAGAGGAGGGGTTACCGCTAGTCTGGTCTTTGGACAGGCAGCGCAGTGTGACATCACTTCCCCCCGCCACAGGAAGCACTGGACTCTCCAGGATCACGTCTGTGTCTGGAGAAAATCAAATCAAACTTTATTTATAAAAGCACATTTACAATAATCGAAGTTCAATCAAAGTGCTGTACAACAAAATGCAAAACCATCAAAAACAATAATGCAGAATGAAGACAGAAGTTAAAATTAAAAAAGGTTCAAAAACAACAAAGACAAAATGACACATCAGATACAACAAACAGATCAGACCTTAGTTATGTGACTAAATGCTAAAGAATAAAACAATGTTTTAAGCAGGGATTTGAAAGACACAATGGAGATTGCACTTCTAATAAAGAAGGGCAGGCTGTGAGCCTTTATAGGGTCCAGAGCAGCAGAGGGCCTTCATTACACTAGTACTGACTTCAATAAAGTGAGACAACATTGGACAACTAGTCTATAGTGTGGCCAAACTGTTGTCTGATATCTCTTTTAGATCTTGACCTGAACAGTTTGGGAACACATCCACTGCTCTAGACTGTCTAGTGCAGGGGTCAGCCACCTTTTTGAAATGAAGTGCCACGTTTTTATTTCTAAATAGTCAGTGTGCCCTGTCAACATACATTTTAATGACACCCCATCAAAAATCCAGACATATCTTGATTGTCAGGACATTGTTATAATTATCATTAGACTCAGAATAACCCAGCTATCTACCTGACTCCCTCCCCAGTCAGAGTTCAGAATTTAAATGAATGTAGAATTATGTGCACATTTGAGTTTGAAATAAAAATCCTCTCTCTCACACATCTGCCAGTGTGCCAGTGATCACCCTCCCCTGTGCCATGTTGGCACCGTGCCTAAGGTTGCCTACCCCTGGTCCAGTGGAATGTCAAATACGTACCAGAGGTCTTAATGCTGATGGAGCGGCTGAGTTCTCCTGACTTGGACTGACACCAGTAAAGTCCACTGTCCAGACTGTACAGGGTTATGGAGCAGGAGGAGCCTAGAGAGAGAAAGACAACCATACAGGTTTATTTTAGGCCCTGCACGGCCCTGGC
Source organism: Nannobrachium achirus (assembly GCF_963921795.1). Taxonomy (NCBI): domain Eukaryota; kingdom Metazoa; phylum Chordata; class Actinopteri; order Myctophiformes; family Myctophidae; genus Nannobrachium; species Nannobrachium achirus. Next base: position 5,808,586 of record NC_137821.1, on the reverse strand, counting down.
CCTCCCCTGGCCTGGCCCATAGAGAGAGACACACGGCTGCCTACAAATCCAGGTCCCCAATTCACCCTTTGTCAAGTCCCGCCCGTTGTCCCGCCCCTCTTCACACTCATTGGTTGCTGTGTCTTGGTGGGACATTCGGTGGGACACTCCATCCACTACCATTTTAATTCAGTTGCTTCGTATTGTTATTCTGTGTGTTCAATTCTAATTTCAAACTTGGTTTCAGTAAAATGGAGCAGCTCAGTGGTAGTATATTGACACAGCATGTTTTTAAATGTTTCTATTTCTCCAAAAAATATGTTTTAGCAAATTCAACATAAAAAAGGCGGAACCAGGGCGGGACAAGGCAGATAGAGCCTGCTGGTTGGTCAGTCAGGGACCAACCAGAAGGCTAACAAAGGGTGAATTGAGACATAGCGGCCCCACTCCGGGTAAGGGAGAAGGGAGTACGGCTGCCAATTTAATCCTTATGAGAGGCATCGTAAAATACAGTAATTTCACTGGTTGACTACTGAGGCTGTAGCGATTTTTTGTGTGTTCTAATTAAGTGTCCCATCTGTTTGATTTGTCCTTTTTAACGTGATATAACTGCCATCGCAATATACAACCCACAACATCCTTTAAAATGCTTCATCAGTGAGTCAAAAGTGCTAGCATTTGAAATCTTAAGTTTAAGTGGCCGCACGGTACACACGTTACGGACAGTTACAGTCAGTCCATGTGTCTGTCCGTACCTTCAGTGAAGCCCCATTCATAGTTGCAGGTTCCGTTGCCCTTCCCTCTGGTGTGTCTCCTCACAGACCACTCCTCTTCCTCACAGCTCAGTGAGATGGTCTCATGTTTGAAGAACTGAGACCTGGCAGGACTGACTGTCAGAGACACTGAGAGAGAGAGAGAGAGAGAGAGAGAGAGAGAGAGAGAGAGAGAGAGAGAGATAGAGAGGATGTACACAGGGGTGAGAGTTAAACGTTTTTGCTGTTATTGTCCAAAACTCACACCATTGAGATTTTCCCTAACACAGAAATGTCAAATGTGTATTGGGAGGACTGAATTGGCATAATTACTAAACTGAGAAGTAAAAAGGATAAAAAGGACCAAAAATATTGCTAACTAAAGATTCCACTATAGTCCATACTACACCCAGAATGCAGTGCATGATGGAAGTATAGTCTGTCTCACCATCTGGTTGAGCAGCTCCATAGCAGACCAGGAGATACAGCACTGTGAGGAGAGACAGACAGACAGACAGACAGACAGACAGACAGACAGACAGACAGACAGACAGACAGACAGACAGACAGACAGACAGACAGACAGACAGACAGAGGTTGTATGTGGTGAAAACCAGAAGGAATCCATTGTTATTCATGTTCATGTACATTTATTCATCTCAGCTCTCCATTTGGTTCAATTCTCGTCACTTTTCAGAGCTATTCAAGTTCATTTCAATAATCTTACAATTTGCAAAGTACATGATCACAGTTCAATATTTAACCAGTGGTGTGTTCTACTTGATACAGGGGTCTACGCCGCATAATGTAAAAAAAAAGAAGAAAAAAAAAAAGAATCAGAAAAAGCGTATGCCCTCGTGACCCTTTCAAAGTAGCGTATCTGATAGGCATTATGTATGCGCTGGCCACATGAATGGCCATGGATCATAAAGAATTCTAGAACACACCACTGAGTCTAACAACTATTACAGACGTGGGTTTGATGGTTTGGGTTCAGCCTAAGTCGACCTCTACAGATAAAGTCAAGTTGTGTGGTGAGGAAACATGGCAGGTGTACGTTTCATTTTCCATTCGCTGCAGATAAAACACTAAACCGTGCATCCAGCACTATTATGTTTGGTAACAAAGCAAAGATTTCTGATTTAAATACATTTAGTGAAAATGAGTGCAAAGCACATTAAAGGAGTAGTTCACCCCCAAAATGACTTTTTTCCTATTGATTACTCACGCCATGGAGACTTGAGTTCAATAATATGTTTTTGTATTTGTCGCATTCCTAAGACAATGATTTGAATACTATAAATGTACCCTCATTGATTGCGGATGAGTCCCATCCGTATGGGGGTAAATTCACTATAATCATATTTTTGTCTTAGGAATTCGACACATAAAAAAGAAAGAAAGGAAAAAAAAGAAAGTAATCAATAGAAAAAAAGTTATTTTGGGGGTGAACTACGCCTTTAAAGAGTAGTTCACCTATATACAGTTTAATAGTTAAAATCGTTAAACTAAAATAAGATTGAAATAAAGAACTCACATGACGCTGAAAGTTTCATCTTGACAAGCTGACTGTCTGACAGTGGCTGAGTGAGATGTTGTGTGGTTTGACATACATAATATGTACCCTCCACTGCATGCTTACTGAAGGGTCTATTTCCTTTTTGTAACATGCTCAACCACACACACACACACACACACACACACACACACACACACACACACACACACACACACACACACACACACACACACACACACACACACACACACACACACACACACACACACACACACACACACACACACACACACACACACACACACACACACACACACACACACACACACACACACACACACACACGAGGGTGGGATGATTCGTCTAGAAACCACACGAATCTGCTATTGCAAGAAAAGGGAAAAAAACAAAAAAAAACAATGCCTATACTTCTGTGCCTTAAAAGGGTGTGTATTAGCAGCCAATGATGGCAGGCAAGCAAGTGCAGGTTCGCTAGAGTGCAGAAGGTTGATCGAAGATCAGGGGGGGCACCTGCCTAGTGCCTCCCCAAACACTATAAAAGCCATGCTATACAATGTGCTTTCTCCTCAGTCTTATACCAGGCCACTGGATTGGCCACAAAGAAGAGAACCTTTGTTATAGTCTCAGTAGAGGACAGAGATGTGAGCCTATAGGCCTATGCATTTGGATCAGAGAGACAAGACATACCAGAAATGTGACACTAACAATGATGTGCCATGCAGGGAGGGAGGCATTTATAATCTTTGGTTTGGTAGGACCCAGCCAGAGCCCAGAGGAGTGAATAATCCATGGTTTGGTAGGACCCAGCCAGAGGAGTGAATAATCCATGGTTTGGTATGACCCAGCCAGAGCCCAGAGGAGTGAATAATCCATGGTTTGGTAGGACCCATGCAGCCAGAGCCCAGAGGAGTGAATAATCCATGGTTTGGTAGGACCCAGCCAGAGCCCAGAGGAGTGAATAATCCATGGTTTGGTAGGACCCAGCCAGAGCCCAGAGGAGTGAATAATCCATGGTTTGGTAGGACCCAGCCAGAGCCCAGAGGAGTGAATAATCCATGGTTTGGTAGGACCCAGCCAGAGCCCAGAGGAGTGAATAATCCATGGTTTGGTAGGACCCATGCAGCCAGAGCCCAGAGGAGTGAATAATCCATGGTTTGGTAGGACCCAGCCAGAGCCCAGAGGAGTGAATAATCCATGACAAACACTTTAACCACAAAGCCACTGAGCTGGCTAACAGACCAGCAACACCTGACATTTTTTAATGTTAATTTGTTTTCTGATAGATACTTTTATTATGACAAATATATTGTCATTCATGTAACACGGCTTGTCTGAATGAATGAATGAATGAATGAATGAATGAATTAACTTTATTTATATAGCACTCCTCACAGCACAAATGCACAGAGTGCCTTACAGATACATAATATTAAAAAAAAGCTCTACAATTGCAGAGATACAATAAAAGAGAATAAATTGAAAACATTTTAGTTCCATTACCATTTTTGTCAGTAACGTCAAAGACAGCACTGCCTGCTATCTTGACAGTTTGTACTTTTATACCATTCTTTTTTGGCTTGAAGCGAGCCCATAATGTTTCGTAGGAATAGTACGTTCTAGCTGGCTTAGATATATTTCGAGTGAACTATCCCTATAACAGCCAACATTTCCTGCACTATTCCTATTAGTATTTTGTTTTCTTAGAAAACAAAATACAAACTTACATTTTATGGACTATTAAATACATTTAGGTACATTATGGCCTATAAACGTAGATGTGATCAAGTGTCTGCTGGAGGTTTAAAGCGGATACGGAAACTGTGTCTGCATGTACAGTATGTGTGTAGGCCTATGCATTCATACAACCGGATACAGAAGGCAGACTCTAGAACGGATCACACTGGTTCATTCCATTAAGTTCATTCTGAACGAAACCCTGTCTTTCTGCAGGGTCGCCTAGAAAGCCTGGACTGGTTAACAGCGACATCTACTGGAAGACTATGTAATATGTCAGAGAAATCCACATGAAATGGAAAGTATTCCTGTTAAACTACACGTCTGACTAAATCTGTTCACACATGTAAAGAAAGATCATGGCGTTCCACTCGATCTCTGTGAAATCGTGGATGTGGATTTATTTCAACGTTCTCCTGGTAATATGGAGCAGCTGTTTCAACACATCTGTGACAGGTAAATGTTAAGTTATAAAGTTACAACTTGTAGGCAGCATACACGTTATTACAGCAGAGTAACACATAGGGAGGGGCTGCTAAAGTTGTATAGTCTATGCCTATAACATTTCTACTACATTACATTTTAGGAGGGATCTTTTTTTAAAGAAAATGATTTACAAAAAAAAGAAAAGAAAACTTTGGTAGCAAAAAAAAAAAAAAAAAAAATCCCTCCTAAAATGTATGGTAGAAACTTTATAGGCAGACTAGTAGCCCTGAGCCTATTAAAGCAAGGTAAAACCAGTGGGAGGGCGAGCTTGCTGGTAAAACATACAATATAAAGACCATTAAGGACCCTCATACATAGGGTAGGAGGGTAGAGAGCCTATTGTGGATCAAGGTGGCAAGAAAATAAAAGTGAACGAAAGAGGGTTGTTATAGGACACGAGCTTCAGTCACAAAGATGTCTGGCTCAAGTTGCTAGTCTTTTTGTTTAAGTTCTCAATTGTTTTCTCTTCACTGTGTGTGTGTGTGTGTGTGTGTGTGTGTGTGTGTGTGTGTGTGTGTGTGTGTGTGTGTGTGTGTGTGTGTGTGTGTGTGTGTGTTTGTGGGGGGGGGGGGGGGGGTTTGTCCTCACACTACCTGTGATGTCACTGACATCCATATGTGAGGACAGCCAATCACAAGACATCATGTGACTGTTGATGATGACAGCTACCTGTGGGGGAAAGTAACTAAGTACATTTACTTAAGTACTGTACGTAAGTAGCCTACCATTTAGAGGTATTTGTATTTGTAGTATTTCCAATACTTTTACTTTTACTCCACCACATCTCGGATCCAAATATTTTACTTTGATTTATTAGAAAATGTAGTTATCCTACTTGTTACTTTGTAGATTATTATTATTACAAAACATACATTAACCACTTCAACCCTATATGTCCACTCTTTGAAAACAACAAGCTCACATATGCATCTACTTTTACTTTTGGTACTCTAAGTACATTCTGATGGCTATACTTTACTCAAGTACATTTAGAATACTGGATTTGAATTGTAACAGAGTATTTCTACATTGCAGTATTGATACTTTGACTTAAGTAAAACATACTGTTTCCACCACTGACAACATAGACCAGGCTTTCTCAAAGTGCGTGTCGTGTTACCCTGTAGGGTGTTGTGTTACCCTGTAGGGTGTCGTGGTCCCCTGTAGGCCAGGGTGCGGCTTCTGTATGGATAATGGAGATGGAGGGACTTTCACCAGCCCTCATCGGGCCATGCAGTCTGACTGGTTTTGTGGCTGCTAACTGCAACATCCTAACAAACAAACACAACTTGCTTTTTAACCCTTAATGAACACTTCACCCATTTTTAGTCTAGCTTCTCATCTCTATAATTGGTTCTCAACGGGTCTGAAAATTAAGACCCGGACAAACTGTGCCCAACTGGGCCGGGCCAGAGGCTCGGCCTGGCCTGAACATATATGGCCCTGACTTTTTTTAGATATTTTTATCCCACGGTTTTGCAACCCATTTTCTCACCCAGTGCCAACTACCTAACCTGTAGTCTTGGTTTCCGCTCTACCCCTACCGCGCCAGGGGAATTGGGGAGCACCTGGCTGGCTAGGGGGAGGTAGTATAGAAACCAGGACTACTGCATGTTTTTGTGAGGGTATCTACCCTAGGAGACATGGGGAGAACATGCAAACTCCACACAGAAAGGCCCTATCGCCAACCCCACCTAGGGTGTGGACGCTGATGACGTGGAGGGAGGAACACGCCCACAGCGTCCCCCCGGCGGGAATCGAACCCAGGACCTTCTAGCTATGAAGCAAAGTGCTAACCACTGCGCCACCGTGCCCCCTCAATTACCATATTTTTACCCGAAACCCCCGAAAATTTGTCATTATGCACTTAATGGCCAAAGTCACGCATCCAAAAAGCTTTGACCTGAGCAGATTGGACTTATACTTATACTTATAGTGAAACATACCTGAGTTGCACTGTGATCTTTTTCAGCCTATACAGTACACCATGTCTCTTTACCAAAAATAGCAGATCTACAAGCCCCCAGAATTTGAGAACTGTAATAATTGGTCCTCCTCACTAATGCTCATTATAAGATGGCATCATTTCTGCGTCTCAGAAGAGGGCTGTGGACATCATCATTGGGGATTTGTATGTTTTGAGCTGGTTTAAGTTTTTAATGTTTTAATGTTTTAATGAAAATGAAAATGTATGAATAACAAAATAAATCTTACATTATTGAATGCATTATCAGGGACCACACACAATACCTCCACTCTAGTCCCTGACTTTCAGCACCTCCGTGCAGCCAATCACAAGCTTCTGCTGCCTTAACCCAGTTGCCTTTTTGATACACACTGAGCTGAATATTCCTGTGAAAATCACTGTCCTGTTCCTGTCCTGACATGACTTTAATCAGAAGCTCATCTGCTCTGCTTGAAACAACTACACAAACACATTCCAGTTTAACACGTCAGTGCAGGCCTCTAGGCTATGTGTGTGTGTGTGTGTGTGTGTGTGTGTGTGTGTGTGTGTGTGTGTGTGTGTGTGTGTGTGTGTGTGTGTGTGTGTGTGTGTGTGTGTGTGCACGGCGTGCTGTGTGCCTGTGTGTGCGTTTTATTGTGTTGACATTTCAAGGAAGAGTTTATGAGTGTTGTCAACTACAAATTGTTGCATGCAAAATACTGTAATCACCAACACGTTTAAAACACAATGAAGCCTACATTAATGTACAACTTTAACCAATTGGACCCTTACAGATCTGTGACTCAGAGAGTGTAGAATGGAACCAAATGGACCCTTACAGATCTGTAATGTTTCGGAGTGCCAATGTGAAGAAAATAAGTAAAAGCTAGAGCTAGGCTACGATGCCTAGTGTGTGCCACAGTGCCACTGCCAGGTACACAATCTCTGCTCACTTTGCACACACATACTCCTTGGATGGCAAATCACAACCTCCACCCCTCATTTCTCACATGGCCCACTTCTAGCGCCACCATCAGGCCGATTATTGCAAAACACTTTTTTGGACACTGCTCCTACAGATTTTGGCCTAAAATCACACAAAGCGGTACACAGTATCTCTAAAGTCATGTCATCAACATGGATCTGTCCTAGCCGCAAATTGCAACACTAGATTTTTTTATACTCGGATGAATCTAGGGTTGCAATACCTCCCATAGGGATCCAATGCATGAAAACAGTTTTTTGCTATCTGATTGTATTAAACGACTTCAAACTCACAAATATTGTGGCTCTATGGAAAGCTTGGAATTTACTCTTGCTATCTGCAAAGTGTTTGTTTCTGAAAAATCCACCGTGGAATTGTTATGATTTTATTTTCTGTCAAGAAATTCAGTTCGGGTGATTATTTGTTCTAAGTGCTGGAGTTTGGAAGCGCTCGTGGGAAGTCACTCAGCAGTCCTGTGTACCAGCTGGTTCTGTCACATAGCCTAATGCAGGAGGCAGTGGGACGTGGTGTTATAGAAGACGAGCGCTTCCTAAATTCAAGACTTAGAAAAAAAACATGGCTGCTCGGATTTTATTGACAGAAAATAAATCATAACAATTCCACGGTGGAATCTTCAGAAACAAACACTTTGCAGATAGCAAGAGTAAATTCCAAGCTTTCCATAGAGCCACAATATTGGTGAGTTTGAAGTCGTTTAATACAATCAGATAGCAAAAAACTGTTTTCATGCATTGGATCCCTATGGGAGGTATTGCAACCCTAGATTCATCCGAGTATAAAAAAATCTAGTGTTGCAATTTGCGGCTAGATCTGTCCCATTTCTCATATTCCCTCCTGATTGGCTACCTTCTAAAGTTTGTGTATGCGACCTGGCGGTCGCTTATCTCCTGATTAGGGAATCTTACTGGTATAGTAACACATCTGACACTGTCTGCTACTCTGTGCAAAATCAACAAGATTTTAAAATAACAGATAAGTGCCATTCTCAAACGTAAAGATAATTAATACATTTCATTGAACAGTTGCATACAAGTGTTAATGTACAGCAATTAGTCTTAGAGTTAGATTTAGTCTTTTGAATAACACACATTTAGTCTTAGTCTTCTGAAATAGTTTAGTCTAGTCTTATCGACTAAACATCAAAATGAACACTGCACTAGGTCGAGACACAAATGGACTGTTATAGCGCCACCAGCAGACTAAGTTTTGTAACAAAATGCCTCAAATCATGAATGCAGCGTCTGATTACCGTTACAGGCCGAAGAACACATGGCACCCTTTTCACATTGGCCTATTACAGCGCCACCAGGAGGCCACAATAACCTACCTGACCTGGTGGAGACCTGTGCACTGCTTCTAGTTAGAGCTGAATTCTTCATACTCTGTTCCTGTCCTGACATGACTTTAATCAGACAGCTCATCTACTCCGCTTGCCAACAGAGAAACAAACAAGGGGAAATCTCTCACTTTTGCGAACGCCCATCATTTCGACAGGAGGGTTAGCGACTCACTTCACGGAGGTTAAGGTTAGGGTGAGGGTTAGAGTCGGGTGTCGAAAAGATGACATGTGGTAACAGAGACACGCTCCCACAAACACATGACACGTTTATCCTTAATCTTTCAGGCCCTGAGGCTGCTCGCATGATGTGTGTGTGTGTGTGTGTGTGTGTGTGTGTGTGTGTGTGTGTGTGTGTGTGTGTGTGTGTGTGTGTGTGTGTGTGTGTGTGTGTGTGTGTACAACTACATTGTGGGCATATGGGTACTTGAAGAGGTGGCCACCTGGACAACACAGCACTAGGGGCATGTGGGCACTTGAAGAGGTGGCCAAATCTTCAACTACTGGATAAGAACCTAATGGCTATGCAACCATTTAGTGCTGAGTCTTCGCCGGCGATTCATGAATAGGAAGATAGAGAGTTGTGTGTTGACTTGGCCATGTTATACAACTTATACTAAAATATAAAGTTCAGAAACAAAGCAGTTCCGAAACAATAGCTTGGGCAGCACACACAGTTGTACTGTCCACAACAGCGGACGCCAGGTAGAATTAGTAATAATGGAATACACATAAAGCCCATGTTTACATTCACGTTGGTGGAGACACCAAATGAACACACTATAATGCAGAAAAGGAGGACCGCCAACCTACCTGGTGTGCGTGGCGATTTACTGCCGGACGCCAGAGCAGGAGCTCCAAAAGGAATGGTTTATTGCCATGAGCTAAAACGACAAACAAGCGGTAATGACGAAGTTTACACTACAGGGCATACAAGTCATTGCTTGAGCAGCAAAAGGGAAACATACCTTCACACAAATGTAGCTGAATCCCAAAGGCCAGCGTGAGTTGGGGGACACCTGTAGTGCTGTGCATGCTGCACACACACCGCCAACCTGGAAGGCGCAGCACCCTCAAACTTCAGAGACAGACAGCTAACTCGCAGCTGAAAGCCATGCTGCCTAAATACTGCTCTCAATTAGCTCACTAACAAGTGGGAGGAGGATGGGACTTGGGAACCAATGCCCATGCTGCTACAAATGCAACAAAATAACCACAAGTCAATATTCACCATATTCCTGGCCATTCTATGGAGGCTGCCATTTTCTTTTACAGAGGGCGCTAGAGAGCTTTTCTCTGTGTGCTGCTTCAAAAAACATATTTTCACTTCCTCCCAAGTAAGGAAGTGACATGGAATTGTCTGTTCCCAGATTTTGCCAAAGAAATAAGCACAACAGAAGCAACTAGAGTAGGCTATTATACTACTTTACATTTGAAAATAGCAGATCAGCAAGCTCACAATGTGTCACATTGCAACACATTGTGAGCTTGTATATTTGCTATTAAAAAAATATTGAGGGGGAAAAAATATTTTGAATATTTTTGAAACATTTCAACAACATAAATCTGTGTGGAGGTCCCTGGCACCACATATTTTCAGATGGGGGCCTGCGACTGTGGACAAATATGTTAATCTGGGGACCTTGATATGAAAAGATTTGGGAACCACTGGTTTAAAAAATATTAACTTAAAGCTATACTGTGTAAGATGCTCAACTAGTGGTCAGTAGCCCTATAGCAAACCGCGGTCGCGTCCGCGTCTTTCGGCCGTTTTTCGTACCTTCACACCCCCGCGTCTGCCTCCACGTCGCCGAGAGCTATCTTTAGAGGGCTCCCTGGTTCCTGTGCGTTCAGGCATTCCGGAGAAACGGACTACTTCACCCTGCCTGGTAGGCGAGATTACCTTTTGAGTATAGAGACACACGGGCGACTACAAATATGGCGACCCCACTTCAAGATGCGCTGTGATTGGCCGGCAGTGTATAACCCTCGCTGTGATTGGCCGGTAGTGTGATGACGCAATTTTTCCGCGAAAACCGGTCCCCGGTAGGGATCATAGAAAACATATAAAGAGAAGGCTTTAGAAGCTGAAAATAACGGGAGTGGGGGTTCTAAAACTTTAGCGATTTAACAGTTAGGACAATTTTAAGATTTGTTTTATAAAAAAAGTTACATGGTATAACTTTAAGTAAGCCCAATAAGCAACTATACTATTGCTTATTGCTTATTGCTTAAGACACAAATTGCTTATTACAAGCAGACATGGCAACCCAGGTACATTCAGAGCCCAGAGCCCAGAACGCCAACTACTGACACTTTAATACAAGGACAACAGGAAACCAAATTATGTTTTTCAGGCCAGCTTTTTCAGCGTCCGCCTCTTTCAGGATATGAACAGGAAGCCGGGGGCGGGGCCAGGAATATGGTGAATAGCAGGCAGGCCGACTTAACCGCTGACAAGCAAACAGCATACATCTGAATAAAGATCAAAAATACAAGTTCAAGATCTATACTAAAACATTTCTTTCTTTCTTTCTTTCTTTCTTTCTTTCTTTCTTTCTTTCTTTCTTCCTGTCTGTCTTTCTTTCATTCTTTCTTTAGGACAACATCAGGTCAGAGGGTCTCCTCAGCCAGTGAAGGCCAAAGAGGGAGATGATGTCATCCTTCCATGTCACATTGAACCATCTTTCAGCGCGTCCAAGACGACGGTGGACAGGATGACGGTGGAATGGTCCAGACCTGACCTGAAGCCAGAGATTGTGTATCTTCTCCAAGATGGACATGAAACCACTGCCGAACTGAACCCGTTGTACAAAGACAGGACGCGCCTGTTTCCTGGGGAGCTGCATCGTGGTAACATCTCTCTGAAGCTGACCAGGGTGGAGCTCTCAGACAACGGGATGTACAAGTGTTCTTTTCCACGCCTGAATAGCAGCAGTTTGATCGAGAGAAGCAGTAAGATCCAGCTCCTTGTTGGTAAGTTTTACTGCAAAAACATGGATGGGAAAACACCAAGGAACAAAAGAGAGGCAAACATGGATTGTATTAAATAGTTTTTTGAGCAAGACTTCTCAAAATCAACTCCCATTTCAGGCCGCTAATAGGCCAATCTGAGGTTTGACACAAAAGAAATTGCAATAGTAATGGTTCAAGGTTTTTTATGATCCTTAGGGTCATCCAAAAAACATGTTAAAAGAGTCCCATTATATTCTTAGTGGATCAAGGTGAATTCAGGGAGTTCAAGTTTGGGTCCCTTCACAAGTTCACTTACTATACAGGAAAAAAAAGACCCCAAAAGAAATCTTCTTTATAGCATGTGAGAGGTCTAACCAGGGTTTTTCATTTCAACCTTTTTATTTTTTCATTTTTCATAAACTGACATGACATGACTCACTTAACTCACCACAATCCACAGTTGACTTTCACATTTGGACTCACACACATATAAACATATAAATATCATCATCTTTTTACACTCATTGCCTCCCAAAAATAAGATACACAGTCTTCAGGTAGGGGGTTAGAATTTTCGTCCCCCCTTTCATAGTTCTCTAGTTTTTCATGATTCTGAATCCATTGCAAGCATTTGTTTTACACAAAAAACATTTCTCTGGCTAAAAACTGACACCACAAAACTGAGCTGACCTCAGAAAAGTGATGACTCATCACTAAACCATAGTTTTGTGCCCGAAGGAATGTTTGTGCAAAACAAATGCTTGCAATGGATTCAGAATCCCTAGTTAGACCCCTCACATGCTACTTAAAGAAGATTCTTTTGGGGGGGGGGGGGGGGGGGGTCTTTTACTCCTGTATAGTAGGTGAAGGGACCCAAACTTGAACCCCCTGACTTAACCTTGAACCACTAAGAATATAATGGGAAACTTTTAACATGTTTTTGGATGACCATGAGAAAAAAAAGAGAAAAAAAAACCTGGATGATTACTATTGCAATTTCTTTTTGGTCAGGCCCTTTTCTAGCTTAATAAGTGGCCTCCAATTCTAGTCCCATATTGCACGGATCAGATCATTTTGACCCAATTTGAAGTGTGAGTCACAGCTGTAACACTGCTACCAGGCAAGCTTTCTTTGGAATGACCAGCAGAGCTTTGTCCGAGGCTCATAAGGGTCATACACCCTATACCAGTGGTTCCCAAACCTTTTAGCTCTACTCTAGACCCAAAAGAGTGATTAGACATTTGCCCGGGACCCAAACTAGTGAAAATATCTTAGCTTTGCGCCGCGTTCAGCTTGTAGATCGGCTATTTTCACTACTTCTTAATTATTCTTATTTTTAATCAATTGAATTTGTTCTAAAATGTATATATATATATATATATATATATATATATATATATATATATATATATATATATATGTATGTATACATACACACACACACCATCTTAGCTGTCCATCGTGTACGATGATGACGCTTGCTCCTGGGTAGGGAGGGGGAGGGGGTCGGCGGGGTTGTCGCTGGTGCCACTTGATGTGGCTGTGGAGGCCGATGCGTGAGCCGCACATCCGTCCACAGATAGGGCAGGGGAGACCCTATAGGGCAGGGGAGACCCGTCGTTGGGGGAATGCCGGCTTCCCTCCGGTGTAGCTGGGCACGCTTCTCTGACCGATTTCGCTGGTTACTGTCGCTTAACTGTGAGACTGCCCTTGTACAGGTGACCCGCCATGCTGAGCGGTCAAGTGCCAGGGTCTCAAGTTGCGTGGGGTTGATGGCAGCACATTTCAGAAGGTCCTTGGTGTAGTCCTTGTATCGCCTTGTTTGTCCACCGGCGGCACGCTTTGCGTTGTGCAGTTGGCCGTAGAGGACTTGGCGGTGCAGGCGGTGGTCAGGCATGCGGATGGTGTGTCCTATCCACCGTAGGTGTCTTTTGGCCACGGCTGCTTCCATACAGCTGGATTCTGTGCTGGCCAGAATTTGTCTTCCCAGGATAGGCCAAGGATTTTCTGAAGGCAGCGGATGTGAAAGGCCTCCAGATTTTTAAGTGCCGCCTACAGTATATGGAGTCCTTGTCTCTGCCCCATAAAGCAGTGTAGAAACATACTGCATTGTAGACAGCGACCTTGGTGCTGACCTTCAGGTTGCGGTTTTCAAAATCCCAGGTGTCCAAAGGCCGATGAGGCACACACACACACACACACACACACACACACACACACACACACACACACACACACACACACACACACACATATATTTATTCCTGATTTTTTATTTTTTTTACTCAAGTCATGACCCATAGAAATGTGTCTGTGACCCACAAACGGGTCCTGACCCACTGTTTGGGAAACAGTGCCCTACAGTGCATCGGTTCTGAAACCTTTTCATGTCAAGGACCCCCACATTGATATGTAAAGGGATGCGGACCCCCATCTAAAAGGCACCCCCGGATGAGAAGATTTATGTAATAACATGTCCTTACCCATAGGCCAACCTTACTCTATTTTATAGTCTGGATAGCCAACAAGTCAGGTTGAATATGTGAGGCTTGACCAGTCCTCAAGCTTGCATACAGGCGCTCACTTCACATGGGACAGACAGACAGACAGACAGACAGACAGACAGACAGACAGACAGACAGACAGACATTCGGAGAGAGAGAGAGGCGGGGGTGGAGGGGAGGGAGTGAGAGAAAGAGACAGAGAGAGCGCTAACTCTGGAGTTTCAGAAGCCCTTTCTCCCATAAACACAGACAGATACACAGCGACTTGGATGATAGATAGATAGATAGATAGATAGATAGATAGATAGATAGATAGATAGATAGATAGATAGATAGATAGATAGATAGATAGATAGATAGATAGATAGATAGATAGATAGATAGATAGATAGATAGATAAACCAGCCGGAGTTAGCTTAAAGCTAAATCTCATCTGTTGTCCTCAGGACATAAAACAAGAAACAAAAAACAAAACAAGACTAACAAAAACAAGATCAGAACAGTACAGGGCGAAAAACAACACAAAGGTGCTAACGACTTTCACATAATGAGTAACTGAGTAAGCATGTCTGGGGTCTCACAGTACATGGTTGGTTCTACAGACTCCAACCTTTGCACACGGATAGCTCAGATTTTAGCTTATGTTCTTGTCTGCTTCCCCTGCCATTACTTGCACAATGTACAGTTGTATGAAACAATCTCTTTTGTAGAACAGCCAATCCAAACATATACATGGATCTCCATATATGGGTAACTGGTCCGATATATGCCCATACATGGAGATGTCTCAATATACATGGATCTCCATATATGGGTATCAGGGATCTCCATATATGGGTAAATGGAATCATGTCTCCCTGTCTTTCAGAGGAGGATAAGTCCAGAATGGTGGAGGGGAAAGGACCAACTGCAGGAGTGACTGCAGGGATTGTTATTCCATTGATTCTCATCATCTTAGTGGCAGCAACACTGGGATATTTATACTGGAAAAAGAAGCAAACTGGTAAGACTTGAACTGATTTGTTGAATACTTTATGTATATTTCAAACGTATCATTCTCTAATATTACTCTATTCCATTCCATTCTATTATATGCCATTTTATTTTCCTCTCTGTCACCTGCGTGTCCTGTGTGTGTGTGTGTGTGTGTGTGTGTGTGTGTGTGTGTGTGTGTGTGTGTGTGTGTGTGTGTGTGTGTGTGTGTGTGTGTGTGTGCGTGCGGGGGGGGGGGGGGGGTTGCGTGCATGCGTGCGTGCGTGCGTGTGTGTGTGCACGTGCGCGCGCACGTGTGCGTGCGTGCAGTGGTGTAAAGTAACTAAGCACATTTATTAAAATACTGTACTTAAGTAAAATTATTAGGTAGTTGTACTTTACTTGAGTATTTCCAACTTCCAATACCTTGACTTTTACCCCACTAACTCGGATCCAAATATCGTACTTTTACTCCACTACATGTATTTGAAAACTTTAGTTACTAGTTACTTTAAAGATATAAATCATAATATTATTAAACCTAGTGAGCATTGTGAGCTTGTAGATCTGCTATTTTCAAACATTTTACTTTTAGTACTTACGTACATTTTGATTTGTTGTGTGCTGCGTGCTTCAGAGAAAATGCATGTAGGAGAGAGATTACATTAATTTGGTGTCGGACTGATGCAGAACCAATTGTCGGGCTTTAGCAGGACTGGGATGGACTTGTGGCCCTGTCCAGGCCTCTAACGAGCGAGATATGTAACAAAATTACCTTAATTAAAGTGAAAATTGATTTCCCGATATGTATATATATATTCTTTTACATTGTCCAAACACACAAATCCACCCAGCCCCAGCTGTGTGTGTGTGTGTGTGTGTGTGTGTGTGTGTGTGTGTGTGTGTGTGTGTGTGTGTGTGTGTGTGTGTGTGTGTGTGACTGACAATATAATCGAGTATTTCATAATATATATTTGTTATATTGATCAAATATTAGGAGAAGAGGAGGAGACAGAAGCTGAAACCATTCCTATGATGTCACCAAAACCACGGAAATGGCGCCCAGTCAGTGAAAGATGGAGACCACAGTTAGAGAAGCTTATAAACGCTGATGACTGTAACATTACCAAAGTTGGGAGTCTTCGGTTCATTAAAGATGATGAAATCGCAAAGGGAAGTGATGGAACTCTAGTCTTTGTGGGGTTAAGGGATGATGGCACTGAAGTTGCGATCAAGAGAATGTCTAGACTCGACCTCAAAGTGCTGGCGAAGGAAGAAGACGTTTTACGTCTTTCAAAGCTTGAACATCCTTCAATTGTACGATATGTTGATGTCGCAGAGGATAAGGACTTTGGTTATCTTGCTCTTCAGTTGTGTGACTGTGAATACACCCTGGAAGAATACATCACTGGAGGCAACCTATCTGAACTGGATATGAAAAGGCTTGCAAATCAGGTTCTCGGAAGCTTAAGTGTTCTTCATGGTCAGAATCCTAAAATTCTCCACCGGGATCTCAAGCCCCAGAATGTCTTGATTGGTAAGCTACACTGTAGGGAAACACAGCCTTGTCAGTTGTTGTCCATTCTTTATGGAACTTGGTAAACCTATCTCTGTTGTCATGGGATCAAGATATATCTTTCAGTGCTCTTGAAGTTATTGATCTACCTGATTTGCATTGCAGATATTCAAAACAAGGCAAGATTGGCATATTTTGGAAACAGCCGGCAATTAGCCGAAGGACAAACAACCCATTGCACAAGCAGTAGAGGTTCAAGTTCATGCTGGACGGCAAAGGAGACTTTGGAGGAAAAGGGTGTCATCAGATATAAAAGAAGCACCGACATCCAGGTAGTTTTTATTTTATTGTATTATTATTATTATTGTTTGAGACAATTTAATGAATGACAATACGATAGACATTTTCCTACTCATGTTCACGCACTTTCTTAAGGTGGCTGGGATGTTGATATACTACATCCTGTCTGGAGGACACCATCCGTTTGGTACTGGTGTTAGATGTGAAAGCAACATTCTGGATGGAATCTACAACCTGGACCTTCTTGAAGATGTGGTGGCCAAGGATCTCATCAAGAGGATGATCAATGGAAACCCAGAGGAACGGCCAACAGTGAAGGAGTGCTTGGCTCATCCTTTATTTTGGCCAAACGACAAGTATGATAGAAACAGTCAAACATTTTCCACTCACATAATATTCACTCATTCCCTGGATATCTAAATGTTAATTAATGTAATACTTCTCAGTTTGTTCCAATGGTTAGGTGCTTACCGTATTTTCCTAATGATGATGTATTTTCCAGGAGAGTGGAGTACTTGAGTAGGATTGGAAACCAGAAGGAAGTTGTGAACTGTCCAGATGATGACATGGACGCTATCAGGAAGTTGGACCAGTATGCTGAGCAGGGACAGTTCAACACGTGGAAGCACAAGGTGAGTTTGATTTGATTTGACGTCATACAGAAAGAAACATTACATCAGGTTCATCGGAGGGTATGAACGTCAAAAAAAAAATTCCATTGTGGTCCCTGGTCTGAGACAAACAACACTGCTTTAACCCTCTCAACCAAACGGTAGAGCACATTTTAAGTCACTATTTCTCATTGAAAACAATGAGATTACTCAACCTTATTCTGCCATCTCTACCTTTTGGTTGAGGTGTTTGATGGCCAATAATATCCACCTGAGGGTGCAGTGACTTCACACACCATGCTTTCCAAGTCATGTGACACAGAGGAAATCTGACACAAGGAAATCACTCCTGACAGCTGGTCTCTCTCCTGCAGGAATTTCAAAGCTAGGATGATTATTTTTTACATAATATGTAAAAAATAATCATCCTAGCTTTGAAATTATCATCATCATCATCATCATCATCTCAGAGATGTTACTGAACATATGTAACAAAATGCAATAGAAATAAATCTAATAATGGTCAAATATTCTTTTTTGAAAACATGCTTTACCAAACGGTAGATGTGTCAGTTGATGGTAAAGGTAGTGCAAGTAAAACTAAAGTATTAAAACATACTATTTACAAACAATAGTTTTGAATTCTCCCTTATCCAATCTTCAGATGTATGTCCCCAAAATACAAAGCAATGAAATCATAATGTATGGTCCATCTTTCTGTCCAGTTCTCACCCGAGTATTGTCAGAAGATGGATGCAATGGAGTCCTACCCTGAGAACTCCTTTGGACTGCTGCGCTTCATCCACAATCTCCATGAACTCCAGTAAGTTGAACTAGACTTAGAAACAACAGACAGAAGTCACTCACAATCTGAAACAAGTAAAGTGTAATGAAGTGGGGTTTTCAGAAGTGGGCAGAGTTGCAAGGTGCAAAAGAAGAGCAGAATAATGGCAGGGGTCATGCGTGCATGTCTTCACCATCAGATGTGTCTTTGTGTTCACAGTGCTGAGGAGGCGGCTGGTGTTGACCTGATGGAGATGTTTCCTGGTCTGTTTGGATGTGTTTACCAGTTTGCCCAGCAGCAAGGCTGGAACTCTAAGATTCCCCTGAAGAACATGTTTCAAACACAAGATGTCTTCACCAGTGCAGTATGAAAGTCCACACTTTAAAGAAAGATACTTTCTCTCTGTGACTAATTTCTGTTTATCAAAGGGATATTTCACCCCCAAAATGTTTTTCTTTTTCTTTTTTCTAACGATTACTCATGGAGACTTTTCTTTTCTTTTAGTATTTGTCGCGTTCCTAAGACAACAATTTGAGGAGACTCTTTGTGTCTCCATAGGGAAAAAAGCAGGCTCTTTGCATCTCCATAGGGAACCACCGCGGGTCATCACATTTTTGGCAAAGGAATGCGACAAAAACAAAAGAATATCCATGATCTTTCCATGGGATGATTAATTAATATAACTAGTTTGGGTAAATGATCCCTTTAAAGAGCTTGAGAGACGGGGAGACTGCTGTTACTGAACACCCTCTCTATATAGCAATGATTACTATCACAATCAGAAGCGTAGCCAGTGCTGCGCATCCCGGGCAGCTGCCCACCCAACAGACCATATTGACAAATGGCGGCCAATGTGCTATACGTTAATGAAATGCCACCCTGCTTCTTCAATGCAAAATGGCAAAATGGCAGCAGTGTGAATATGGTCAATGGAGCCCTTGCCCCGCTGGTGAAAGACGGACCAAACATTTTCAACATTAACCCTACGTCTGTCTCTGGTAAATGGTGAATTTATATAGCGTAATTTATTCCAAAGCGCTTTACATACTGTAGATTGTGCATTACATTCACCCATTCACACACACATGCATACACCGATGGCAGAGGAAACCATGCAAGGCACCAACCTGCTCACCGGCCATATACAATACAATCTGAATACTAGGCGTTAAGCTACTAATATATACTGAATTAATTAAAGCAGATCATGGTTGTATGATTAGAATTGTAACAGCTGAAATCATTAATATATTCCAATATTAACCTGCGGGCCGCATTAAGTGAAGGTGAGGGCCGCATGTCGCCCCCGGGCCGCCTGTTGCCCATGTATAGTTTAGACCTTCATCAGGCTACTCTCCTACCTTTATCCATAAACATAGACTGATGAAGTTCTAAACAGACCGAAACGTTTTGCATTTGAAGATGGTGTGGGAGAGTTCTTTTCTTTTTCAGTAAGTCATGGCTGAAAACATGTAAAAAGTATTCCCAAGGTTTTTTTTGGGGGGGGGGGGGGGGGGGGGGGGCAGAAATCATCACTTGACATACTGAGGTGATACTACCTGGGAGAGTCTGCTGTTTCCTCTCCCAGGCTGACACGGAAAGGCTTATGCATGCTTTTATTATTATTGTAATGCTCTCCTATCTGGTGTGCCGAACAAAGAAGTTGCCCTGTTACAACTAGTTCAGAACGCAGGCAGCACGTGTACTAACAAAAACTAGAAGGAGAGCACACATCACACCCATTTTAAAGTCACTCCACTGGTCGCCTGTTAGATTTAGAATTGATTTTAAGGTCCTTTTATTGGTTTAAAAATCATTACATGGAAATGCACCTGCCTACACTATATCTGCAACGCTCTCTGGGTGTGCCTGGCACCGGTCTTCTAAGTCTTCCTGTGGCAGAAACTAGGGGGCACGGAGAAGCAGCCTTCATTTTTTATGGTCCTACACTGTGGAACAGCCTCCCCGTAAACCTGCAGGTCACAGAATCCATTGGCAGTTTTAAACAAAAACTTAAGAAACACCTTTTTAGCATTGCTTGTTTTTTTTTTTTTTTTATTATAATTTGTATCTTTATTTGTATCTCTATTCGTATTTCTCTCGTCTGTGTTATGCTTGATTGTTCTTGTTCCTTGTTTTTAAATGATTTTTGATATGAAGCAAATTAGGCTGCACTTTTATTAAATGTTCTATATAAATAAAGTTTGTTTGATTGATTGATACATTGATTGATTGATTGATACATTGATTGATTGATTGATACCGTAACAAACTTCAATCGTAACTACAGCTCTGTCATTGAACCATGACTTCAGCTCCCATTTAGGCCTGGGAAGCATCTGTGTCACTTTATGTTTTAAACACTCTTACCATTATTTTATACTTTGACAAGAATAGCAGATCTACAAGCTCATAGCATGGCGTGGCACGTGCAAGTCTGTTATACTATGATGTCAAGTGGCAAAGAACTGTCAGCCTAAAAAACCCTTGTGTCGCGTGTGAGCTTGTAGATCGACTATTTTGTGCCACATGACACTGGCTTGTAACAATAGCATTCATATAGCCTGTTAACGTGTAAACTGATTGTATGAATGATTACAGTTCACATATTTCATAATTAAGATTTAAATGTTACTTTGATTGATTGATTGATTGATTGATTGATTGATTGAATGCTTCATTAGTCAGAAATGTAAACCGTCAGGCTAAAAGGATAACACAAAGAAGTCCTGCAACTTGTTTCCATCGTGGTCCTATTCACCTTATTCCTGGCCCTCTAGGGAGGCTGCCATTGCCTTTTACAGAGGGCGCTAGAGAGTTTCTCTCTGTGTGCTGCTTTAAAAAACACCTTTTACTTCCTCCCAGGCTCAGTTTTACTACTTTTACTACTTTACATTTGAAAATATCAGATCAGAAAACTCACAATGTGTCACATTGCGACACATTGTGAGCTTGTATATTTGCTATTTAAAAAATACTGAGGAAAAATAAAAATAAAATATTTTGAATATTTTTGAAACACATATCATTGATTGCCATTTTCAAAATGGCCGCCAAGTTCCAGACTGCCACGTTCTTAAATTTCTAGTGCACAGATCAATTTTTAGTGCACGGATCGTGCACGCCCATGCCTAGATGATGCATATGATGATGCACTACATATGTGTAGTACTTTTTAACAGCTTTCAAACAAAAGAATCCGCTTGGAAATCCGTTCAGGCATTCATGAGATAGAAGCCTTCAAAGTCAGACAAAACAAACACTGCCACCTTCCTAAATGTCTAGTGCACGGATCAATTTTTAGTGCAAGTAAATCGTTACCAAGAAATGTCTTCGCCAAAGTGTTTCTAAAGGTGTGTAATAATATGTACTAAAAGGTTGAAATTCAACTCCCTGGGGAAACCTCATTAAAAAAATGATGCATGTTTGCGTCCCATTAACTTTACTATACAGGAAAAAAAATACAAAAAGAAAATGCTTTAAGTAGCATGTGAGGGGTCAAACTAGGTGTCTTTCATGATGCTGAATCCATTGCAAGCATTTTTTTTGTAAGAAAAACATTCCATGGGCTACAAATGGCCCCTACAAAACAGTGAAAAGTGACGATTCATCATTTTGTGGGTCCGTTTTTAGCCCAAGGAATGTTTCTCATGCAAAACAAATGCTTGCAATGGATTCAGTATCATGAAAAAACCCTAGTTTGACCCCTCACATGCTACTTAAAGCATATTTATTTTTTGTATTTTTTTTCCTGTAAATTAATGGGACACAAACACAAATCAGTTTTTTTAGGTTTCCCCCGGGAGTTGAATTTCAACCTTTTCGTACATATTATTACACACCTTTAGAAACACTTTGGTGAAGACATTTCTTGGTAACAATTTACTTCTTAGATTGGTCAAATATCTTATAAATTCCCTTCACTATAAGCAACTACACTATTTTTTTCTTTTTTTTTTAAGACACAAATTACTTATTATAAGCAGACATGGCAACACAGAACACCATCTACTGACATTTCAATGCAAGGACAACAGGAAACCAACTTCTTTCAGGATATGAACAGGAAGCCGGGGGCGGGGCCAGGAATAAGGTGAATAGTATATATTAAGTTTATCAACAATTGCCACAATAATCTATATCATCAACAAATACAAACATGGAAAGTCCTTTCCATTCACGGCCAATGCTGTTTTTTTTTTACCTGTATGCTTGATCTGCTGTGAGAAGTTATCAAACAACAAAACAGTTATGTTCATAATATTATATTGTAATGGAAATAAAACTTAAAGCACCTAATAGTGCACTGCAAAGTCATGTGGTGTGATGTTCTCCAGTCCATGGTGATCCTGCGGCAGGGAATATTTTGACATGAATGAATGTTCATTTACATCTATTTGTAATGTTATATTTTGTATTTATTTTCTGGTCCGAAATGGCTCTGTTAAGTGCTGACATTTAAAGGTTCTACAACCATCATATTGTTTATGTCCCAAAAACGTTTTTCAAAAGGTTTGAGGCAAAATTACCACTCCTGAATACAGAGCCCCTGTCATTTCTGCCTGACTTTCAGAGCATTTTCAGCTGCAGTACCACCTTGTCCTGAGTGGGAGGACTGCGCTATTGAGCCAGTTTTGGCCCCACCCTCCTCCCCACTTCCTGCTCAGGCCTGCCCACCCCTCCCCAACGCGAGTTTAGAAACTCTACGCTTGCTAAGGGAAGGAGCGCTCGTTTTCAACAGCGTCGGCAGGTTAGCTACTCACCAGCGTTGGCAGGTTAGTTTTACTGAGGTTAGGGTTAGGGTTAGGGTTAGGGTTAGGATTTATAATGGACTGGTTGTATTTCAGGAGACAGAGGACTGTTCTATTGCTCTGGCCTATGAGGGATCTCTGTCATCCGTCATCACTGATTCAAACTTGAACCACAATAGTGTTATTACTAATAATGGTCATGATAATAATAATGATAATACTAATACTACTAATGGTAATACTAATAATAATAGGAGAAACCTCCTATAACCCACTGATGGGCATGAGTGGTAATCTGTATGAATACAAAAAGATACAAATGAAAATAAGAGACTGTGCAAGGCAGGGACGTCAAACCCCCTGAGTCCACTTGAAACTAGACCGCATACCCAGCAGTCATCCACCATCCCAGTAAAAAGAACAACAAGAGAGTTAGGGTTAGGGTTAAGGTTGGGGTTAGGGTTAGACTTAGAGTTGGGGTTAGGGTTAGAGTTAAGGATAGGTTTAGGTTTTGGTGCACCTCTGCCGCGGTCCAACTGTCCAAGTGACTACAATGGAGCGCTCCCTACCTCCGGTTCAGCCAATCACAAGCTTCAAAATGAGTGCAGGGCGTGGCTTTCCCTTAGCAAGCGTAGAAGGCATTTGACACCGTGGATCATGCTATTCTGATTGAGAAACTAAAAGCCATCGGTCTTGACAGCGCAGCAGTGAGCTGGATGCAATCTTACCTGGTGGGGAGGGAACAGGTGGTGGAGATTAACGGAACCCTGTCCCCCCCCCTCCCAGTAAGCTGTGGTGTTCCTCAAGGTAGCATACTGGGACCTCTGTTGTTCCTAATATACGTGAACGACATGGCATCTGCTTGCGACTGCAACCTGTTCCTGTTCGCGGATGACTCGGCTCTCCTAGTCTCGGGCAAGGACCACTTGCAGGTTGAAAAGACACTTAACTCTGAACTGAGTAAGATCTGCACATGGCTTAACGACAACAAATTATCAATTCACCTGGGAAAAACCGAGTCCATCCTCTTTGGATCAAATCATAACCTCAAAAAGGTAGATGACTTCACAATCAAAGTGGGTGACAAGGTCATAACACGAAAAAACGAAATCTCTTACTTAGGATGTATCCTTGAAGCTAATCTTTCCAGCGAAAAGATGACTTCAAAAGTAATACAAAAAATCAACCAACGAACTCGTTTCCTACAGAGGATCGCCCCAATGGTCAACTTCAACACACTGAAGACCATAGCTGGTGCAATAATCCAGCCCCTCTTTGACTACGGAGTCCACGTATGGTATCGTGACGCCCCACAAGCCCTTAAAACTAAACTTCAAACAGCCCAAAATAAACTAATTAGGGTCCTGCTTAACCTTCCCTATCAGACTCACCTCACCGCTACTCACCAGTTAAGAGTGGGGTGGCTCAGAGTAGATGACAGAGTACAGCAACTTGCAATGGGCCTGGTGTACAAGATACACTACACCACTATGATACCCAAGTACCTGTCAAAATACTTTATAAACGTTAAGGATGTCCATAATTACAACACCAGAGGCAGTGCCACAGATCACGTTCAACCCAGAGTCAACTCAAAGAAAGGGTCGAACTCGTTCTTCTGCTATACCACAAAAATGTGGAATGCCTTACCGAAGGCCATTAAGGAGTGTGGATCACTAGCATCCTTTAAAATTGCCCTGAAAAACCACTTACAGGCAGCAGCCGTTCGCAACTGGTAAAAAAACCTAGCCCAACCCTACCCTCCCTGCCCCTTCCTTGTATATACTTGTATACTCGTATATTCCTTGTATATACTTACTGTTTGTTTTAGATTTACTGTATATTCCTTGTATATACTTACTGTTTGTTTAGATTTACTGTTTTCTTTTCTTTTTTTTCCCCCTTTTTCTTTACATATCTACTGCATAGTACTGTGTTCTATTTGTCTGTCATTCAATGTTATATGAGATACTTAAATGGTTTCCTGTTGAAATAAGCTTAGTCTTTTCATGGATCTCCTTTTAGTAGACCTTGTACCAGTGAACTGTACCGTCATGAATCTGTACATTTTCCTATGCAAACTTCTAATAAAGCCTTCAATCAATCAATCAATCAGAGTTTCTAAACTCGCCTCCCCAACCCCCACTCAGCACATCACAGCACAGCACAGCAGTAGCAGTAGGTCCCTCCCGTGATGTCATGGAGTATATCTGACAGCCTGTTCTGAGACCTGCTTACATATATCTGCCCATAAACTGAGAAAGACACAATGGTCACTTTGTGAGGATAGGAGGTGCAAAAAAATAATAAAATAAATATATATATATATATATATACAGGGGTTGACACTAAGGTCTCAGAGGCACTTGCCCATCGGGCAAGTACAGGTCATGTTCTACTTGCCCGAAGGTAATGCCCACTTGCCCGAAAAGTAAATCGTTCTTTATAAAATGATAGGTACGATTTTAATTACCGCTCAATTTAACACTTATTTCTTTACTTTCTGGGCCTGTGCGATAAAATGTCATACCTCAATACCTCCAAATCCAAATAACAAATACTTTAGCTATGATTGAATAACACTTGTTATTTTTTATTTTTAAATGTAGCAACAGTAAAAACAGCACATTATAGGTAAATAGTGCTCTTATTTTACATTCCACAGACCAGAAGACACAGCGCACTGGCCACGTTCAGGTGTTTAGACAGATATCTCATGTTTATAGACATTTGTGTCCCCTCTCAAATGAGCACTTGCCCTGTCGGGCAACCTGAAAGCCAACTTCACCTGCCCTGACGTTTTATTTACCTGCCGGGGGCAGGTGGGCAAGCCTTAGTGTCAATGCCTGTATATATATATATATATATATATATATATATATATATATATATATATATATATATTAATATATATATTAGGTAGTCCCCCCAGGAATCCGCGGAGAAAAATGCTTTATTCCGCGGAGAACAATCCTGATTCTGCGGAATTCTGTGGTGAACAATTCTTGATTCCGCGGACATTAATAAACAACCTAAAATGACCAGTTATCAAGCTAAAAATGATATAGTTCTAATAATCAAGTAAAACCCTTCATGAAATAGCTACAATTAATTGTAATTAGTGGTTAGAATAATCAAATAATCATTTTTGAGAATAAAAATCTAATATTAAATCTATTATTTTTTTAATTGTTATTGTTTTTAATAATTACTTTCTGTTGCAAAGACTATATTGTCATGCAAATTAACCAATGCCCATAGTAACCACATTTTAGAGGATAGCCTACCTACTACCTAGTATGGGTGTAATATTTATTTATTCTCTTCTGTATTAGCATTGTTATTGCCAGGACCATTATAGAGGCAGAGAGGAACTATAGATCAGGACACAGTTTCTGTCAGGAACGAATGTGGGACCGGACCAATACAGCGTCAGTGCAACTAGCAGGAGGAAGCTAAGCTATTCCCCAGGCGCTGTATGAAGTGGCCACTTGCCAGACCATGTACACATTGTTTTATAATAGTAGTAATGACTACTCCCGCCGCTCTGCTGACACTCGCGACCGCTATTCCGTGGACGTCAGAAAAGTCCGCGAACGGCCGAGAAATCCGCGGGTGGTCGCGAATTCCGCGAAAAATTCTGCGATCGCGGAATCGCGGATTCCTGGGGGGACTAATTAGGGCTGGGATGCAATTAAACATTTTAATCTAATTAATTACAGGCTTTGTGATTAATTAATCACAATTAATCGCATTTTAATCACACATCGATATTTGACCTGAGAAGCATTTTTTTTTTCAAGTAAAACATTTTGTGTACAAGTGAATCAACAAGTGAAATCTAAATTTCACATCCACTAGGCCAAGCAACGCGCTCTGATCGGCTACTTCTCCCTTTGCGTTTGTTGTCTCTTCTTAGTTGGTGCATCGCTATGATTGGTATGCCCAAAACTGAAGGTTCTGTGGTGCAAAAACTAAGTGCGATTAAAATGTGTTAATTTTTTTAAGCGCGTAAATTTTCTGTAATTAATTAATCACAATTAATCAGCTAAAGTCCCAGCCTTTATATATATATATATATATAAAATAGGAACATTTTAAATTCATGGTGTAGTCCCTTTAAGGTTGCTGACCATCAGGATAGGCAATCAGGATTGCAAGGCAAGGCAAGGCAATTTGTAGTTTTGTTTCCCAAACAGTACTGGGCCATGCATGGAGTGACATTTGTGTCTATCAACCAAACTAAAGGAAAAACAACCTTGATTTTTTTACGTCAACAAATTTAAGTTCTTATAATGTATGGCTATCATTGGACCTTATATTAACAGGAGATATGCTGTACATGACCACTTCCACATAAACATTAAAATGTTCTTAGAAAGCTAAATCTGGATTGAGTATTGTGCATAAAATGTCATAAATCACATTTTTAGGAAATTTTGGTTGTTGTGAAGGAGTTATCTAAAATGTTATAATGTGAAATCAAAAACATTTTACATAGCCTATCTACTTTCATGGATACACTGTTGAAATCTAATGTGGCCACGCCCACCAGTATGCCTGGTTGTCTGGTGGGTGGTGACCCAGCTGAGGTTAGCCACATCCACAGTGTTGGGTGAATGGTAAAAGGGGAGGGGATGTTTTTATGATGTCATTAAATCTGTGTTTTTCAGCTTTCAGTAAGTATACCAAAAATACACAGGGAAGACAAATCTGCACATTATAACCACACCTGGGTGTCTATTAGAGTAATGTCAACTCCATACAAAACAGAAAAAAGTACAAAACTATGGCACCATCTCTTTAATATGCATTAATCCGAAAGTTGTAGAAAGCAGATCTGATGCATGTGATTTGATTGCTGTGCATGTACAATTTCACAATATCTCAGTTTAAAGATTTAGTTTTTCTGGGCATGAAGGGTTTAATATTTAAACATGCATAACTATTACATCTAATGCACTGTACATATCCAGTTTCATGCATAAACTCTGTAGAAAGCAAATTGTATGCATTCCAAACAAGTATTTTGCATGAAATACCATAAAACTCTATTTTTGGTGGATTTTTAGTGGTTTGAGTATTAAGGGGTTAATAACAAAAAATGCTCAAGGGATAACACATGGGCACCCTCTTGAATCCTTAAAAGGTGTTTGATAGGCCATTACAACACCTACAATGGTATTCAGTAGGGGTGTAACGATATAGTAAATTAATCGAAAAATCGATTTTAATTTGCAATGATCTACTATCGTTTGCAAAAGCAAAATATCGTACCGTTTTGGCTTTGTATCGTATCGTTTTAAAATACAGATAATCGGTATCGAATCAATTTGCAATGCAAATGCAAATAGAATCAATTGTATGGAAACTAAGTAGGCCTATTTGTGCCTTGTATTTAGCAATTTTAAGAGGGAAAATTAAAAAGGGTGGTCTAATTACTCAATTCCATATAGCTACTCTTGGTCTATCGATAAATGTGTGTAATCTCAGTGTTCATGTCAAGGTGCGGGTTTGTCCATATATGTTGAAATATAATGACCATGCATTTCCTAGAGAATCAGTGTTTACTTATTTATATCCATAGTAATACATTTTTGACACGTTTCACACAGATTTAACTTCTTTGCTAAATACATTTAGTTACTATATCGATTTTAAATCATTGAATGGAATCGTATTGTATCGCCATGAATGAACCAATATCGTCCATGTATCGTATTGTCAACCATGTATCGTGATGCATATCGTATCACTATTAAATGTATCGTTACACCCCTACCCTAGTATTCAGTTTAAACAGGTTGGATCAGATTCATGTCAGTAGGCTACCGAGCAGCAGGAAATGATACCGTCTCTCTCTGTCTCTTGTTTTTACTTCTAAACTCACGGTTTGTTGTGTAAAACAAATCAACCATGTGGATTTATTTACTCATTGTCCTGGTGACTTGGACCAGCTGTAACACATCTGGAACATCTGCAACAGGTAAGATGTTAATAGTTAACATGACAGAACTTATACAAGTTACTTACAGAGTTACAGACAGGGAAGTGGCGAGTGATAAAGTTTAGTAGAGGAGGTGAATATGAGGTTGTAAATAGTGTTGGATTTTGATTTGGTTGACTACAAAAGCTTTGACAAAAATGTATGGGCTTTTGATTGATTGATTAGGCTAATTGATTGATTGATTGGTTGATTGATTGATTGATTGAAGACTTTATTCAGTGGTGTGTTCTAGATTTTTTTCTTCTTTTTTTAGGACATAATGGGCTCTCAACCGGTGGTCCGCGGACCCCTGGTGGTCCGCGGAGGTATTGCTTTATTAGACATTTGCAGAGAAAAGGGTACATTTTCACTGGTACAAGGTCAACTAAAAGGAGATCCTAGTAAGCTTTTCGACGATATAACATTGAATGATAGAACACAGTACTAGGCAGCAACAAAATAAAACATCTACAATAGAAGGGTCAGGGGGAGGGTGTCAGGGGTGACGATTTACACACATAATCATTTTGTCGTACCCTTTCTATTTAAGTCATACTTTGACAGAATACTTCCAGTCGGTTAATAATTGTGATTGCTAGGGATTTTCCTTATCTAACTTAATCTTTACTATCCCCATCTGTATTTTCTGAGAAATTACATTTGGACCAATTGGTAACCATTGGCTGGGAAAGAGTTGAGCTACTAATCCAATCTTAGCTCTAGACCTCAGAATCCCCTAACTTGTGAATTCTAAAGGCCCCTCTATACTTCGACCGAAACCGCCGTTTTCGGTCAAAAGGTCCTTTTCTACCATAAAATGATATCCCTCGGGACTTCTGAAAAGCATTGGACCGAACGAGAGTTCGGAAATTTGCACGTCTAAAAACACCGAACATTTCGGTCGAAGTATGGAGGGGCCTTAAACCGGAAATCCACCTTAACAGAGGGTAAGTGGCTGGGCTATAGGTTTGTTTTTACCAGTTATGAGTGGCTGCCGCCTGTAATTGTGTGTGTGTGTGTGTGTGTGTGTGTGTGTGTGTGTGTGTGTGTGTGTGTGTGTGTGTGTGTGTGTGTGTGTGTGTGTGTCCTCAAAATAGCCGCTAGCAACACATTCCTTAACATAAGACGCCACGCAACATTACCACGAAAACATCTATTGAAGTCCACTGTCTTGCTGCCCCCAGACCCTCCCACGGTACCTGAGCGTATCCGAGCGTATCCGATAGAAGTTACATGAGGGCAGACGCTTTCTCTATTTTATTTTTTTATTTTTTCACAGCATAGGCCTCAGGCCTGGTGCTACGAGGGGGCCTGCTGGGGCATTGCACCCTCAGTTGCAAGTTGTGCCCCCTCAGTTTATATTTTAAGTAAAGTCAAGCAAATATCAAAAACAACACAAATATTGTCTGAATATCATTATTGTCATAGAGATTACAATAACAGTATTGAAACGCCCCCTATAATAATTATTTGATTATTATCCACAGCTAATGCAGCAGTGCAACTCCCGTCTAATCTGCAATTTAAAATCACCTAAACCACAGCGCAGTAGCAGCTGGCATCTGTTGTAGGTATTATAGATAATAAAAAGAAAGTTCATTGTTACTAGCCTACCGGTATATAAAAAAAAAAAACACGTGAGCTGTGGAAGTTACTTAAAGGTCCGCTGTCAGCCCCGAAATTATAATAGTATGATATACAGTAGGTCATGTGGTCTCTCTCCAGTGTGCATCCTCAAACAGTCTGAAACAGTCTCAGTGTAATCTGCCCAACAACAGCTGACCAGTACAGTAAGTAGTCATACAGTCAGGCTATACAGACAATTAATTTGATTGGCTTATAATTGCGCATCCCCACAATGACGTCATAAAAATATTAACTTGTTTTTTTAAGATGATTCTTAACACATTAAACGCCCACGTGGTGCCCACGCGCCAATCTCTTTGATGTTTACGTGTGCCCACGACGCGTTTGACGCGTTGTACAGTAAACTATACTGTACTGTAGCTACTGCACTTGGCTACCGCGGCGATGAAATAAACTCCATTTCCCAACATGCAGCGCGAAATTACGTCACCCGGACGTGCTGTCTGTCTCGTTGACTTCCTGTTTAGCGGCTGCACAAAAATGCTGTTTTCTCCGGATTCTCTGCCTTTTTTCTTTTTTTTCTCAAAACGGCAGCCTCTTCTACCGGCCGTAACACAAACACTGTGGCTTAGAATTGATAAAAAACGGTCCTGACTGAAAGAAATTTTCGCGAAATAAACAGGACATACTTGGATTACTTTTCTCGCCAGTACTTCGAAGGTAGGTAAAATGGCAGGTTGCCATGGGCACCAGCAAATTAAACGTCGAATAATTCTGGGCACCCTTTAACAATCAAATAGGCTGCAGTTCAAAACTGAAAACCATATGCCACAACATACACATCAAAACGGTCGTCGCCTTCATCTCAGACAAACTAGAGTTCTCAAATTCTGCCCGAACCCGACCCGACATTTAGGGCCGGGTAGGGCCTAAAATGTATGCTAATTAGTCGGTCCGGCTCAATGAAGAAATGAATTTTTGCGACCTAAGGTCACATTTACCCTGAAAAACCTTGTCGCTTGTCTGACCTTCTGTCCATCCGTCCGGCTGTACAGGCAGTGATGTCAGTGAGTCGTGACATCACTGTACAGGGCGGCTACACAAGTCTAAGAAAGACAAAAAAAAGAGAAGGATACATACACAATACTAAGAAAGACAAAAAAAGAGAAGAATAAAAAAGAAAAAATCACACCCGTGTGAACTGAGCGGTGGTTTACCCACCTCATAGATCATGTGTACCGATTTTTGTGACATTTGAAGAAAATATGTAGGAAAAGGAGCAAAAAGTGTGTTTTGGAGAAAATTCAAGATGGCGGAAAATCTATCCTGGCGCAAATGGGCGTGGCCTATATGCGTCTTGACCCAAGGAATCCAGGGAAAAAAGAATTTTAATTTTCCGATCTACGGTTCAAGAGTTACGGGGCAAAACGTAAAGTGGGCCGTTATAGCGCCACCATGAGGCCGAGTGATGTAATTATTTTTCGATTCATTCTTAAAATCATTATGAATCTCCTCTCCGAGGTTTGAAACTGTAGCTGCTATGGTTTACGAGAGAAAAATACTTGAAAGTGATTTCTTGCATTGTCCCATTATAAGTCAATGGGGACAATTAAGCGTCGTTTTTTGCCGATTACGTCGGCATGGTAAGGCGGATCGGAACGAAAGGTAATAGCACACCATTCCCGGCCGAGCCGCACATTTTGATGTATATATTGCGCGAGTGGCGTAAATGGTGCGGCACTAGTTACGCGCCGAAGTTTAGGCTACATACACGGACGGAGACAGACAGACAGACAGACAGACCCACACACACGGCCACGTATAGGAGCGTTGTGACCACCGCTCAAAAAAGGAGGAGGAGGATAAAGATACCAAAAGGAGAGAGAAGAAAGGGTGGATGAGGTACAATGTGCGGTATCCTCCTCCGATCTGATATGGGGCGGCTGGACTTAGATCACGAAAGAATGTCCATCCACCTGGAGAAAAGAAAATGTAACAAGGAGTTGGCAACGGGGCGGCCAGATAAAGTTATTAGGCCTGGATCCGACTTTAAGTCAACGCACAGCATTCCAGAAGTGTAGCGCTTATTCGCTCTTGTATCAAACCGGTACTCGTAACGTTCTTAGAATTTAACATATTTTCTAAAGCCAATATGGGGGCGGCTGTGTTAAGAACGTTTCGTCGTCAAGCTCAACGTTGGGCATTTGGACCTATACATGGAGAAATGGAGCGAACCTGTTTGGCCTAAACATGGAGATGTGGAGAACACTATATATGGAGATAGTCCAGTCCATCATGTCATATGGGACTACCGTCATAGACAGTAGCCATTGTTAGGCCGGATTCAATGGCTGTCTGTCTGTCTGACTGTCTGTACAGGAAGTGATGTCACATGACTTTTTATGCCCATATATGAGTAATTCTGTACCACATCACTATGACTCACTGACATCACGTGACATCACTCGATGTTGTTGACATAATAGACAAGCTACAAGATTTTCAGGGTATAACAGTCCATATATGGTCATTCCCAGAAAAAGAAAAACACTTTTTATGTCCATACATGGAGATTTCTGATGTCATAAATTCCAGGTCGAAAATGAGAATGTTATGGCCCATATATGGAGATCCACAGGCATCAAACCAAGGCCCTAACTTACCCAGGCCCTGCTTGGCATTATTAATTAATGTACGTTTTTTTAATGCCATCTCCATGTATGGGCATAGCATTTATTGTATGTATATGGATACATATTATTATTAATAAAGGATACAATAAAAAGTCCATATGGTCATTCCCAGGAAAAAAAAAAAAAAAAAAATTATGCCCATACATGGAGATGTCATAAATCCCACTGGCCGAAAATGAGAATGTTAGGGTACCCCCTTATGCCCATATATGGAGATCCACAGGCATCAAACCAAGGCCTTAACTCACCAAGGCCCTGCTTGGCATTACTTATGTACGTTTTATGCCCATATATGGAGATTCCTATATTGTCAATATTAAGGACATTATTACGAATATTATGTTCAATCAATATTAAGGAGATATATGGGCGGCGTGTTCCTCCCTCCGCATCATCAGCGCCCACACCCTAGGTGGGGTTGGCGATAGGCCTTTCTGTGTGGAGTTTGCATGTTCTCCCCGTGTCTCCTAGGGTTGATACCCTCACAAAAACATGAACAAACTCCCCCCAGAATGACAACTAGAATCGTCAGAGAAACGCTGTGGTTGGCCAGATGGCCAAGAATTGGCGTGACCTCACCCTTTAGGGCAAGGTCGCATGTCACCCTGAGGTCGCAAGTCACCCTCAGGAGTCTTACTAGTATTTTATTATTATTTTATTACTTTTACTCTGTGATAAGAGTTCTCAAATTTCACCAGCATCGGCAGGTTAGCTACTCACCAGCGTCGGCAGGGTAGTATTTCACCAGGTTAGCATTCAACAACATTAGTTTTACTGAGGTTAAGGTTAGGGTTAGAGTTAAGGTTAGGGTTAGGGTTAGAGTTGGGGAAGGATAGGTTTAGGTTTTGGTGCACCTCTACCGCGGTCCAAGTGACTACAATCGAGTGCTCCCTACCTCCGGTTCAGCCAATCACAAGATTCAAAAATGAGTCCAGGGCGTGGTTTCCCCCCAGTGCGCCTAGAGTTTCTAAAGTCAGACATTTTTTTTATATTTGGATGTCATTGTTGTGTTTAGTTTAGTTTTTATTTCGGACATAGTACATATAAAACAATAAACAATAAGAGTGCATTCAATTGTCCATTGTCCATTGTCCAAGTAATAAACAAGATTAAATGTCAGTACATCAACAGCAATATAACAAATGCAATTGAATATCTAAAAAACATTATAATCCGTAAAGAAAAAACAATATAATCCGTAAAGAAAAAAAAAAGGTTTCTAAGAAACCTAAAAACAAATGCTAACTAGCTTCACGTATGGTCATTGAATTTTCCAGTAGTGCTAAGGGTTTAGGTGGAGTCTGAAAAGGTGAGTCTTCAGTCCACGGCGAAAGCTAGCGAGTGAGTCCGTTGTTCTAAGTGCGACAGGGAGTTTATTCCACAACTTGGGGGCCAGGAGGGCAAGTGGATTTTTGCCCTGGGGCTTTTAGCGAGGGTTCTGTTAGCATCCCTGTGTTGGTTGATCTAAGGTGGGTGGGTGTGTAGGGGTTGATCAGGTTTTGGAGGTATGGAGGAGCCATACCTTTGGCTGCTTTGAAGGTCAGCATCAGTGTTTTGTTATGTAACCGGGAGCCAGTGGAGGCTGCGGAGAAGGGGAGAGAAATGTGAGAACTTAGGCTGGTTGAAGACCAGTTGTGCCGTGGCATTTTGGATCAGTTTCTCCAACTGAGAAACATGCCGGGAGACCAGTGAGGAGAGAGTTACAATAGTCAAGTTTTGATATGACAGATGTCTGGATGAGGAGCTGGGCTGCCTCCAGGGTGAGGAAAGGTCTGATTTTACGGATGTTATAGAGAGTGAACCTACAGGACCGGGTGACTGATGCAATGTGTGCCTTGAATGATAGCTGGCTGTCCAGGACCACACCAAGGTTTCTAGCAGTAGGAACCGAAGTCACCAATGCATTAACTATGGAAATAGTGAGATCTTGCATGGGGCAAGACTTAGCTGGGAAGAAGATTAGCTCCGTCTTGTCCGGGTTCAGCTTGAGGTGGTGGGCTGACATCCATTGTGAGATGTCGGCAAGACATGCAGCAATGCGTTCTTCCACCTGGGTGGCAGAAGGGGGGAAAGGACAAAAACAGTTGAGTGTCATCACCAGGCCTGGAATTTTGTCATTTTGGGGGCAAGGCCACTTTGCCTTTGGTGTTGTGCATTTCTTGAGGGCACAAAGGCCAAACGCCAGGGCATGAAGGCCATCAAATAAAACAAGATTTTAGTCCATTGAAAGAATTTGTTGAATCGAAGGGTTAGGGATAGGGGTGTAACGATATAGTAACTGTATCGAAATATCGTTTTTAACTTGAAAAATCGAAGTATATCGAAATGAAAACAGCTAAAATCGAATCGTATCGTTTTATTTTGTATCGTATCGAATCGGCAGTGCAAAGAATCGATTGTATCGATACTACCTACTTGTGCATTGTATTTAGCATTTTTAAGAAGAAAAATGAAAAGGAAGGGTTTAATTACTTTTCCTTTCCATATAGCTACACTGGTCTATCGATAAATGTGTGTAATCTCTGGGTTCATGTCAAGGTGCAGGTTTGTCAATATACAATGTCCATGTATTTGGTAGATAATCACTGTGTTTACTTATTTATATCCATAATAGAACATGTTTTCCTTAAAAACCTGCACTATCCACACCTTTCACACAGATTACATTTCTTTGTTAAATAGTTACTATATCGATTTTAAATCATTGAATCGAATCGTATCGTATCACCATGAATGAACCAATATCGTCCATGTATCGTATCGTCAACCATGTATCGTGATATGTATCGAATCGCTATTAAAATGTATCGTTACACCCCTAGTTAGGGATGATAACCTACTGTATAATCTGCAGTGAAATAGATTAATAATGGTATTTACAATCTGATGAGTCCAGGCTCAGCCCTGCACCAATCAAAATCATTGGATTGGTTTAAAGATGGGGACTCGGGGGAGTTAAGATTTCAGAATCTCAACAAAAGACACCGGTGTCTGCTGTCTACATATGACAACAAAGAGACAGGGGAGAAATTGGTACAGTCAGCTGGGACATTAAGGCCACTGTGGCCTCAGGTCATGCCATTGGTTTGAGAGGCACAAGGCCAAACTGAGGGGCAACGGCGGCCATGGCCTTCATGGCCTCCATGAAATTCCTGCCCTGGTCATCACTCAACTGGAGTGACACACACTATTGGAGATTGCTGTTAATGTTTGCTGGGACCTCTCTACCCAGGACAGATACTCCAGTAAAAGAGCAGACATGGATTCCAGAATAGCTTTTACACAGGATTTGCAGCAGTACAGTAGAATGGCTGACGATGAATGATGATTAATGATCATAAAGGACTGTATTTGAGTGGTAATTCTGTAAACAGAATAAGACAATAAAGTATACAATTACTTATAGTAATATCAATTAACAACAAGCCTTTTAAGTGCATTAACCTACTACAGAATGCATTGCTTTAAAGAAATACATGCCCAACAGAAATGCATTAAAGCAACTGGCATCACACCAGGGAAACTAGTATTCCACATGTAATGTGGCACACAATGAACACATAGGGTCATGGAACAGGACATCACAATGGAATGCTAACAGCTTGCTAGCTAGGCTAGCGAAATTCGCATATTAGCTAAACAACACAATAGTAAAGAAGTAAAGAAATTAACATTAGACCCATTATGGCCCAAAAACCTCATGTTCATTACACACAACCTTCTCTTCAAATAACAAAAATTTAAGTAATACAATGTAGGAATGACTTACTCTTTACAAACGCACTCGTATTAAAAAATGTTGCAGAGTTAAGGCACTGTGTAAACATCTTCTGTCATTTTCACTGTTCACAATTAGGACCTCAGCACTCACAGAGCCACCTAAGTGCCTGACTGGAGTGGAAAATGTAGCTGCCCAAAAGGGTGCCTGAACAAAATAAACACAATATTAAAGGACACAATAAAAGGGAATTTATAAAAAGGACACACCCAAAAAAAGCTCTGAGCCGTTGGCTGCTCGCTACAATGAGCTTACTACTGCCTACTCATCTTCATCTCATGTAATGTACTGAAGTTTCATAGTAATATATACACCCTTATTCTAGATACAAGTGATAATATATATTTTTTTGATGACTTTTACCTTTATATAAAGAAAAGAGAAGTTTTGTACCGCCACACTAAAACTTGCCTATATTGTAATAAATATTCTCTATTTTTGCAATTTGGTTTCAGTGTGATAATATGTATTGACCTGATCCCTAGACCACTTTTACGGGTCGTTACACACACATACACACACGGCCACATATAGGAGACGGAGTGACCATCACTCAAAAAGAAAAAAACTAAACAAAACAAAAAAAGAATGTTGTCGGATTTGTGCTGTGCTTCCCTAATCCCTTAAATCGACTTGTGAAACAAGATTACAGCAGGCTGTGGCCCGTGCCACAACAAACGTTCAAAGCTGACTAGAAGCAGTACACGGACTGAGTGTGATTTATTTCATTCATG
Source organism: Nannobrachium achirus (assembly GCF_963921795.1). Taxonomy (NCBI): domain Eukaryota; kingdom Metazoa; phylum Chordata; class Actinopteri; order Myctophiformes; family Myctophidae; genus Nannobrachium; species Nannobrachium achirus. The sequence continues at coordinate 5,770,637 of NC_137821.1, read as the reverse complement.
TTCAGGCGTGAGGCTGGTGGGTGGTGGACGGTGCTCTGGCAGGGTGGAGATCTATCACAACAACACCTGGGGAACAGTCTGTGGTGACTACTGGGAACTGAATGATGCTGAGGTGGTTTGCAGAGAGCTGGGCTGTGGGACAGCACAGGATGCTCCTAGAGGTGCCCGTTTTGGCCCAGGGACTGGTTCAATCTGGATGGATGACGTGGGTTGTTCAGGAAGTGAAAGGTCTCTCACTCAGTGCTCACACAGAGGATTTGGTCGACATGACTGTGTTCATGGTCAGGATGCTGGTGTGATCTGTACAGGTAAGAATGGATGTCATATCTCTCATTTCAAATACATTTGTGTATATTTAAAAGAGTCCAGGTCCAACA
>NC_137821.1:5687760-5765260 GCF_963921795.1 Nannobrachium achirus | reverse complement strand
CACCCCTTAAAATCACCTATGACTACAGCGTTTGTGTCACAGCAACTGTACTTATGTCTAGCGGAGCCGCCCTGAAAACCGTCCCGGCTTAAATAGGACCATAGAGGCATACAGGAACTATAGATCAGGACACGGTTTCTGTCAGCAATGTGGGACCATCCAGCGTCCCAGTCAAACTACTCCCCAAGGGCCCTGTGAAGACCTGTGAGGTGTCCACTGGCCAGACCATCTACAAATTGTTTTATAATAGTAAAATAACTACTGCCGGCCGTCTGCCAGCACTCGCGACTGTTATTCCGCGGGCGGCAGAAAAATCTCGCCAGCCTCACAATGCTTTTCACAGTCAATAGACTGTTTGTCTCATCAACCGACAACACCTGTCGCTCATTAGTGAACCTCCCTAAATAACCTGGCCACTGTGGCCTTGAACTTGGGCGTGACTCAAGTGACGTGACGTCATAACAAGACAAAATAAAGAAATCATAAGGCTCTTAAACTAACATTTACTATAGGCTAGTGCCACTAGACACCAAATAAAAAGGTTAGACTTCAAAACCCCAATTCCCTATTTTGTTCACAGATCTGTGTGCCCGCCTCCCCTCCCCCCGCCCCCTCTGCCCTGCCTCGGCTCCCTTCCCTGGCTTGTCTGCACACATCGCCGATAATTATTAATTTAATTTTGCGCGGAAGGTCCCTCGTACAGCATTTAAGATATCGTCGCCTGTCACTGATGCTCCTGGGAGCTCCTCCATCTAGAGGTCTTCGGACCTGCCCGAGATCCGAAATTACCCGCAATCCGAACCGCCCCGAGCCGGGTAACGGGGTCGTTTTCGAGCTTTTACCGCGGGGCGGGCCGGGGCCGGGGCCGTCTGCCCCGGTTCCCCGGGTATCTCCTGTTACCCGAGTGGAGCCGAGACAGGCCGAGATTGAAGTGAAAGCGAACGCAACAACTGCACCAAATAGATAACGCCACACGATGGCACTAAAGATGCAGCATGTAATCTGTTGCATTGGTTGTGAGAACTGAGAAGTATAACTCACTCAGTCACAACAACACTGACTGTATCAGTTGGATTGTTATTATTATCAAAGATATTAACGTAACGTTTTGGTTAACGGTTTACAATGAAGTTGTCATTGCGTGTTGTCATGCTCTGCAGAGCAAAATGGACACTCAAAGCAGAAAGATATAATGAACAACACATGCGACAGAAAACGATAGCATTAGCATTGGCTAGCCAAAGAAGAAGGAATAAAAACATGGATTTATTTGTATTTACAAACTGTCCGCATTGACTTACTGGTCTGGGAAAAGATCATCTTTTGGCGAGAGGCACAGCGCCGCTGACAGCAACAGCAGCACCGTGGCGACGTTAGGTAAGAAATATGTCTGATACAACTCTTAATATAATAACGTTGGCATTCTTTCATTTCGGGGCGACAGGTTCGGGTCTCGGATCTCTCGTTCTGCTCGGGTATCGGATCCAATTTTTCTAATAACAGGCGGGGCCGTTCGGATCGGATCCATCACGTCTCGGGGCTGATCGGGTAACGGTTCTCAAATTCCAAATGATAGACGGGGCCATATGGGTCCGGGTCCATTTCCCCCGGGTCCTTTTGGGTTCGGGTAGTTCAAATTGGACCCGTGAAGACCTCTACCTCCATCACAAGTGCGTTGTTGTGCTTGTTATTGTGGGCTTGCCTGAAAGGCGAGCCCACTTTAGATGTTGTCATTTTTTATCATACTATATCTATCAGACAGTTCTCCTCAAAACTTTGGCACCTTTCTACTCCTACATACTTAGACAGAAAATGAAAATAAATGTGTTCAGCTTACTGTGGCGACGTGTGCTATTACATTTTACAGCAATCGGCGCTGTAGGAAGCCTTCGAAAGTGCAAACTTTGAACAGGTATATAGCTCATGCTCTGTTTGACGTACAGCCATGAAACCTGGACACACTTATGCGTCTCCTCATGCCGAACAACTTTGACTTTTGACTTCTGACCTTTAGATATCCCACCATTTTAATTATATGAAAAACAGTAAAAATCTATCTCCTCTTGGGATTTTTGCGTTACGCGCACAAAGCTTTTTTCACATTAAATTTGAACCTATATCTACACAGGCTATGTGGTGAGAAGTTTGTACATGAAATATTTTGTAATAATAATTCAATGAATATTGCGGTTTTATGCAAATTATTCTTCTGCCTCTAAATCATACATGCAAAGTGACACATTGATGGCATTTGGCAAAGATTTAGAGGGTTAGTCCAAATATCACTGAAACCAATCTTATTCCAATTGGCCAAAGGGGGGCGCTATATGAAGCGTTTGGAAATTCAAACTTTTAAACGGGCATAAGTCATGCCTCATTTCATTTAAAGAGGTGGTGCCATGAAGCGAGCCCACAATTGTTTCGAAGGAACAATATTTTCTAGTTCTTAAAGTGTTAGTTCGCCTATTTTTTTACCAAAGCTGTATGAAATACTTGCATTTTTAACATTAACTTTAGCATTAACATGTGTTATCATTAGCATTAGTATTTTAGCTTTAGCATTAGCGGAAGTAGCGGTTAGCGTTATTTGGAAACGCTCATGAGTTCTGGGCAAATCCCACCCATGGAAGCTTTTGGTTGGCTGAACTGGAGCTAGGGAGCGCTCCTTTGTGTTCGCTTGGACCACGCGGGGGTGCGACCACCTAAACCTAACCCTAACTCTAACCCTAACCTTAACCTCAGTAAAACTATTCTGTTTAGACGATTACATTAGCATAGCTGGAGTGCTAAGGGCTAAGCTAGCCAAAATGCTCACATCGACTGTTCAGTCATACCTGGACCATATGCTTGGATTATATGCGCACGGATCGCGCACGCGAAACGCACGGGGAGAAGACGCCTCGGCCAAAACCTCCACTCTATCCCAATGGAGATCCAAGATATTCATGGTGAGCTAACGACCGGGGGATTGAAAAAAAAAGAAAAAACAACGGCGCGGTCCAAGAAGGAGGGGTGGCGGGCTCATGTTTATAAACATAATATTATGTCTCAGATCACAATACAATAATAGAAATTTCACCGCTAATCTATCATCAAGCCATTCTATTTCGGCTGGCATAGTGTTAAACGGGCATAAGTCATGCCTCATTTCGTTGCGTGCAAGTTGCTTACACACGTGCCTTGACTTTGTTAAGTAAGCTCCGCCCTTAGATTTTCCACCATTTTGAGCAGTCTGTAAAATGCTTAATAATCCCGCTTTTATTCTGGAATTTTCGCGTGACGTGCACAGAACCTTTTTTACATGAACTTTGGACCGATATCTAAAGATCTGTCAGATCGGATTTTTTAAAAATTGAAACATTCTTTTTTTTATAATTCAATGAATATTGCAGTTTTATGCAAATTATTCTTCTGCCTCTAAAACATTTTCATGTTGAAATACTGTAGAGGGTTAGTCCAAATATCACTGAAACCAATCTAACCCTAACCCCAATTGGCCAAGTGGGGGCGCTATATCATTTTGAGCAGTTTGTAAAACGCTTAAACCCGTTTTTATCCTGGGATTTTTGAGCAATTTGCATGAAACATTCTACACACAATCTAAGGACCTTTATCTAACATGCCTATGAAGTGCACAATCTTTTAAAATAATATTAATAATAATAAATATAGCTGCAAGCAGCGATAAAGTGGCCAAAACACCTCAAATCATGAACACAGCCTGCGATGTGCGTGGGATTTTGCAAGCACATTCTCACTAGGTCAAGGAACAGATGCCACCCCTCTCACATTGGCCTGTTATAGCGCCATCAGCGGGTCAACTTTTGCATAACACATTTTTGGAACAAAATGCCTCAAATCATGAATGCAGCGTCCGATTGCATCAGTAACATCAAAGAGAGCACTGTCTGCGATCTTGACATTTTGTACTTTTATAGCCATTGTTTAGCTTGAAGCGAGCCCACAATTGTTCCAAAGGAACAATATTTTATAGTTCGGTAGGGCAATCCACATGTTAGTGGTATAGTAGGAGAACGCATTTGACCCTTTTTTGAATCTGGGTTGGACATGATCTGTGGAGCTGCCTCTGGTGTAGTAATTGTGAACATCCTTTAGGAAGTAGTTTGTCAGGTACATGGGTATCTTAGTGGTGTAGTGTATCTTGTACACCAGTATTTAGTCAGGTACATGGGTATCTTAGTGGTGTAGTGTATCTTGTACACCAGTATTTAGTCAGGTACATGGGTATCTTAGTGGTGTAGTGTATCTTGTACACCAGTATTTAGTCAGGTACATGGGTATCTTAGTGGTGTAGTGTATCTTGTACACCAGTATTTAGTCAGGTACATGGGTATCTTAGTGGTGTAGTGTATCTTGTACACCAGGTCCATTGCAAGATGCTGTACTCTGTCAGCTACCTGCAGCTTTAGCACCACACTACATGACACTAAACTACACTGCACCACATACAAATTTCGACATTTTCCATTACAAATGTACCCTTTATCGGCAAGAAACAAATTTACCCTTTTAACTGTGATTATAATAAAACTAGTCCTGGGTCCGCATCAGTGTTCCGACGGGCCGGTATTCCGACACTAAAACTAACCCTAACTCTACCCCTAACCCTAACCCTAACCCTAACCGTACCTCAGTAACTAACCTGCCGACGCTAGTCGGTAACCGTACCTCAGTAACTAACCTGCCGACGCTAGTCGGTAACCGTACCTCAGTAACTAACCTGCCGAGCGGGTCGGAACAGCGGCCCGTCGGGATAGTGAGCTGACCCCACTAGTCCTTACCCGTTCAAAGATATGAGCTCTGAAATGATGTGCAGTGTGTGGGTTATGGGATGTGCACTGTGCACACAGTATATGAGGGATGGAAAGTAACTTTAACTGGTGCTTGCATGATAATATGTAGGAGCATCAATGTAAGAAATACCCGTTTCGTTTAATGGCTACAGAGATACTGTGTACCGATCTGCATGATTTTTGGACAAAATCTGTAACAGGGCCAGACAACAGACCCCACCCACCCACCCACCCACCCACACACACACACACACACACACACACACACACACACAAACACAGCTGGTTAAACATGTTGCCTCATGCTAGATGCAGAATAGATATGCCTCAAGCTAGATGCAGAATAGATACACCATAAAAATGCTAATATACAGCATATGATTTGTGAAAGTGACAAACGGGCTTCACAGTTATGTTAGGTGTGTTCATATGCTAATGGTGATGCGATTTCAGATCAATTGCTCCAGCCACTGAGGAGAAACGCTGTGACAGACAGACAGACACTCACTCACTCACTCAGACAGACAGACATTTGGAAAATGATATGTTTGATATAAGTTTGTATCACAACTATCCTAATTTAATACACTATAATGGCTTATAACTGTGATTATAATACACTATAAGTATTAATGTATTACTATGATAATACACTATAATAGATTATAATAGTGGTTATAACACATCAGAATCAATTATCATGTATTATTCTTCATTATGAAGTGTTTGGCCCTGTTTGGCCTAGCTCAGACCTACTCTAGTGTGGTGTTGGACCATGTCAGTTAGGGTTAGGGTTGGGGGGGGGGGAGTTATTGTAACCCATTTCGTGGTATCGTGGAGGATCAATTATATCATAAAAATCACACCCATTTGAACTGAGCGGTGGAGGCTTCGTGCGTGTGTGTGTGTGTGTGTGTGTGTGTGTGTGTGTGTGTGTGTGTGTGTGTGTGTGTGTGTGTGTGTGTGTGTGTGTGTGTGAGTGTGTGCGTGTGTGTGAGTGTGTCTGGCCTGAACAACAGAGCCCCTCCCTTAACATGTGTGTGTGTGTGTGTGTGCGTGTGTGTGCGTGTGTGTGTGTGTGTGTGTGTGTGTGTGTGTGTGTGTGTGTGTGTGTGTGTGTGTGTGTGTGTGTGTGAGTGCGTGTGGGCGTGTGCGTGTGTGTGTGTGTGTGTGTGTTTGTGTGTGTGCGTATGTATGTGCGTGTGTGTGCGTGCGTGCGTGCATGTGGTCAACAGAGGTAGTGTAGGCTACATACAGACACGCATACATACACACACAGCTCTGTATAGGAGTGGTGTGACGACCGCTCAATAACAAACTAGTTCTTCCTGCAGCTGTTATTAATACTACCAAAACACTGGTCTTTGTGTTTTCTCTCTCCATCCATCTACTTCTTCCTGTCCGGTCCTCCTACCATCGTCCCAGAGCTGTCCTGCTACCATGGCGACGGTAGAGACTATCGAGGGAAGGTTGCCAAGACTCTCTCTGGGAGAACCTGCCAGAGCTGGTCGGCCCAGACACCTCACACACACACCTGGACACCTGAAAGAAACCCAGACAAGTAAGAAGACAGAGACAAACATCTGTCTATCTATGTACAGTATCTGTCTTTGTACTACCTACCTACTGTACAGTGTACTTACCTGCATATGTTTGTCAGAGGCCTGGAGGAAAACTACTGCCGTAATCCAAACGGACTGACGATGCCATGGTGCTACACCACTGACTCAGAGACACGCTGGGAGTTCTGCCCGGTCCTCAGATGTAAAGGTAACTCTGACCACACAGTGTTAATGTTCACATCAATGATTTTAGTGATTACTAAAAAGAAAAGAAAAAAAATATTAAATGTTTATTATTCGCCAGTGGTAACCAATCCGTTCTCCCTCCCAGCCGTTCACCAATTATTATTTGTTCACCAGTCCTTTCACCCACCCGGCCGTGCCATTTGCTGTGTGTCAGTTTGTGCGCGCGCGTGTGTGTTTGTGTGCGGGCGCTTGTGTGTTTGTGTTAGCGGGGGGGGGGGGGGGGGTTATTGTAACCCATTTTGTGGTATCATGGAGGTTCAATTATCTTATAAAAATCACACCCGTGTGAACTGAGCAGTGGAGGCTGAGCGTGTCCGTGCGTGCGCGCGTGCATGCGTGTAACGACCCACAGGTTGTCTATGGCTAAATGGGTCGAGACATTCACTATTAGACCAGTTTGGAAAAAATATAGATTTATTTACAATCTAGTAGAGAAATAGTGAAGTTCATTACAACGTCTCTTTTCGTTAACAATAAGTTAATGTAGAAAAGGCGAGGATGTTAAATACATGAAATACTTTTTAGTTAAGAATTTGATCTAAACAGCACAAGGCCGCAGAATGGCTCAGAGCTTGCTGACAAACAGAACGGAAAAAATAGGCTATGAAGGGCGAAACAGTTAAAAGACAACTTAACCAAAGGCAGCCGTTCCGACAGGCTCAAATCATACACAAACTAATGACCAACAAACCAACACAACAGTCAGGTACAGCAGGGAGCTGCAGCAGCAGTGCGAACTCAACAAATACATTTTGAAGCCAGCTTTTGTAGCCGTGCGGCGGGGAGTGGCCACCTCCCTTCCGCTGTCGTCACAGGCTCAGCCAACCGTGGCGTCCCACAGTCGGACTCCGTCTCCCCATCACTCAGTCCGTGGCAGCGGGTGGCTGGGTCGGATATTATGGTAGGAATAATAATAATGAAGCCCTCTGGGCGTAACACCCCCCGCCCCAAAGACAACTTCTACCCTCATAGTAGTGTTTCTCCCAGGTGGCTACTACATAAATGTTATAGGCTTAGCTCTAAGCCTGTGATGTATGCTCAAGCCTGGTAATACAAATAAAAACATCTGACCAGCTGACTAGCAAAACACTTTTGCACTATGTAACATGCAACTATTTGCATTAAAACCTTAAAAACCTTTAAATCCCTTTACAGCCTGTATCCTCTGTAGTTCCTCCCCTCAGCAAATTGTAAGCCACCTACAGAAGCCAAATTAAGAGTGTGGGGGGGTTAAACCAGGCAGGATAAAATAAGTAATTATAAGGCTGAATCATCGTTCAGCAAACCCCTCGCAAGGGAAAATATAGGGGAAAAAAAAAACATACCGCCGCAGTCCAAATTCTCAGACCAGTCACCTTGAGCATAATCACTCACAACATTAATCACAGACTCAACAACAGAAGGACTATATCGACACACCGACCGACTTCAAATGGCAAATAACCATGACGCACCGCTGCGCCACCAAAAACCATCGTAGGCTACGCAACCGAAAATGAAAAAAACACAAAAGCGGTTTGGTACACATAATTTAAACTCCAACAAAATAATTTCTCAGAGTTGGTCAAAATCTGTTACCTTATTAGCTGCACACAATTTATTGAAAAACACTACAGTAGACTTCTTGTAAAGTAAGTAATGCAGATGTTTAACAATTAATAGGCTTAATTTAACTCTTGAGAGTGTAATATGAAACCAAATGGACCCGTATGGGTCCATTTGAGTTAAGAGATCTATAAGGGTCCATTTGGTTTCATTTTACCCTCTCAAGGGTATATATTTGGTTACCAACTCTATCATTTAGCTGGGGACCACCTTGAACCCCCTCAATGACCACTGGTGGTCCCTGGACCACTGCTGTAGGCTATTGTTTTCAGGCTCAATGATATTTGACACAAAGTAGTAGTTTAAGCTGCTCTTCCTACAATAACATCAAGTCTCATGTTCTTCTGTGTTTCCTCTCATCCAGTGAGGCTGGTCGGCGGCTCAACCTCCTGTTCTGGCAGAGTAGAGATCTACCATGATGGCAGAGTAGAGATCTACCATGATGGCCGTTGGGGGACGGTGTGTCATGATGGCTGGGGCCTGAATGATGCTCAGGTAGTGTGTAGAGAGTTAGGCTGTGGAAGGGCTCTGTCAGCACCACGTTGGGCACACTTTGGACAGGGTGTTGGATACATCTGGTTGGATGATGTCAGATGTTCAGGCAGTGAATCACATCTCTCACAGTGCTGGCATCCAGGGTTTGGACGCCACGACTGTGGTCACAGTGAAGATGCTGGTGTTGTCTGTGAAGGTAAATACTGTATATGGTGCTATAATATACCTAAAATACATATATCATTATTATCTGCACTGTTGGTACATGTGCAATACCATTCCTTAAATAACATTTATTCACATTTTCTTTAAGGATTATCTGCCCATCTAAGCCTCATGTAGCCTAGACTACATGATTTGTTTGCTGTTTCAAGTCAAATAAATAAACATACATGTAATATATGAATCAATAGGCCTATATAGTGCTGATATGAAGAATAACCTTGAGCATACAATATAATTACAATATTTATTGATATTTATGAAAATAAAATATATCTACGCTATTAAGTCATTCACTGACAGGAATATTTAACTAAACTAATAACCACTGCCAGCTATCTTTTCAAGTTTTCACAGGATATTTTTATATTTTTAGATCGATCCCCCGATTGGTCACAGACACGGACATGCTTTCCGTAAAAAACAACAAAAAAAAAAAAAACAACAAGAACAACAAGTTGTGGGAGGCAGCAACACGCTGGCCGTTCATGACTCGGCTTCCGAGGACTCTGGGAGTTTGTTTGTGCCGAGTGGGCGAGAGGAGCAAGAGAAGCTAAATAATGTCTCCCCAAACCCCCCGCCCACACCATTTTTCAATAAATATTGATTCAATTCAAGGGCCTTTTCAACCTGCGGGCAGGCAGGCTGTGATGGCGTCATAATGGCAGATTTTACACTTCATCATATAAAAAAGGTAGTCTACAAAAAAGATTGTTACTGTTTTAGTCGAAAAAATAAACACTGGTTATAAATAATGTGTTTTATCCTATTGCAATTAACACTATAAATTCCACATTAGTTTGAGGTAGTTTACACTACAGTAGTTCTTGTGGGTTCATTAGTATAGGCCTCCTTTCATGTCAAATAGTTGATGGTTTTACACACATCTAAATGGGTACAAATGTAATAATATAAACTCTATAATGTAACAAAACACTTCATAATCCTGTCCATTGGCCAAGTCTGACCTGTGTGTGTGTTTGTGTGTGTGTGTGTGTGAGAGAGAGAGAGAGAGAGAGAGAGAGAGAGAGAGAGAGAGAGAGATCTCTGCTGCCTTCCTCCTCTCCTCTATCACTAGGGACTTTAAGCAAGGAGGGCTACGGAGGTCCGCTCCGGTAACCAGAAATGGATCAGTGCTCGATAGATAAACCTGCTTGCCGTCGCAGTCCTTCCTACAGAAACTATCTTTCCACGTAGTTTCTACAACATCACGAATAGGTGCTGCATAGACGCGTCATGGGAACCAAAGAGTTCAGTAAAACCTGTTTGCTTGACGGTTTTGACTACTACAGCGTTTGTGTCATAGCAACTGTACTTATGCCTAGCGGAGCCGCCCTGAAAACCGTCCCGGCTTAAATAGAGAGAGTGAGAGAGATACATTTTTAAGACTGCTTTATTGACTCACCATGGGAATTTTCCTATGTCTTTCTCTGCCAGTCTTCTCTTACCTTTTAACATGGACGCGAGCATGTTCATCGTGCGCGATCGGACATGGACCATGCATTGTGCGTGTGTACGTCGTTCACAGCTTCAAAAGAAACCAAACCCGGTGAAAGTCCGTTGCTCCGTTCCCTAGCTATGAGCCGTGTTGTATAAACAGTAAGCAAACGGTCCCAGGGCTGGGAAGCGTGTATCAAAACAACATCCTGGTTCCAACAATGGAACAAGGGCGAGGATCGCTTGTTTTCGGTGGAGATGACGGAGGCGCGCCAGCGTTATATTATAAACACAATCTGATCTAACTATAATAGCAATCATGACCTAAGCTATTTATTATAATCACTAATTCACTATGAAGTGTCTTTAATTAATTTATAATTAAAGTAAAAATAGTCAAATGACAAGGACAAATTGTTCTGCCCACAACCTTATCAAACCAAAATGCCTAAACTACTGTAAATGTAGGTCTATTATAACTATGATAATGGTTCTTGTAAGTCCCAATTATTAAGTAGAATACTTGACCTTATAAATATAGAATGCTTATAATATGTTACGACGATTATTTCTTGTGTTATATGTTATGAAACATCGCATGTAGGCTTATTATATTACCTATAACCTATACACGAGTGAGCTCTTGGCACCTCCGCGCGGTCCAGGCGAACACAACGGAGCGCTCCCTACATCCGGTTCAGCCAATCACAAGCTTCCACTGCTGAAAGCGGGATGTTGTTTTGATACACGCGGCTGGGAAGGACGATAGCTGCTTCCTGTTCCGGTTACATGTTAAAGGACAACTTTAGTTTTTTACAACAAGGGTTCATATTTTAGATTGTATTTAAAAAATATAAAAGATGAGTGTTAAAATTATTTCAATTACTTCTTTCTATTGTTTTAGAGATTCTTATTTTAGTGGCTGGGGGCATGCGTACAAGTGGCTAAATATGTCATTTTACACACAGAATAAGCCCATTCCCAAGATGCAACGCAACCTTTCATGGTTGGATGTGACTTATGGGGGGGGGGGGGGGAATAATAAATGGGGGGGGGGGGGAATGGCAATAAAGAAACTGCAGGCTTATTGTGTCTAAACAGACATATTTTGCTACTTGTACGCATGCCCCCATGCGTACGCATGCCCCACGATAAAAAAATAGAACAAAGCAAATGAAAACATTTTAACACTCACTTTTTCTTTTCTCTAATTACAATCTAAAATATGAACCCTTGTTGTAAAAAAAACTAAGTTGTCCTTTAATGTGGTCCGCCACGAAATGGGTCCGTGTAGAAACCGTCCCCGGATGTTTAGTTCTGGACAATTTTAGTTCCGGGGCGATGAATGTTTAAAAAAATAAAAATAAAATAAAGTTTGTTAAATTCTCTGGTTCGTCGGGCCTGGCAGAGAGGTACATTGACAGAATGTGTTAAAAAAAACAAAACATTACACATTAATATTACTGCACTAAATCCTATTTGTTTTGTTTTAAGGAAATCAGATGATTGGTTCATCTCAGCCTGTGGTGGCCATGGTGGGAGATGATGTCATCCTTCCTTGTCACATTGAACCTCCTGTCAACATGGAGAAGGAGACGGTGAAGTGGACCAGAGCTGACCTGTGGGGGTCAACATCCGTGCACCTTCTCCAACATGGACGTGTGGATTCTGAAGATCAGAATCCGTCTTACAACCAGAGGACTTCTCTGTTTCCTGAGCAGTTGTCTCATGGTAACATCTCACTGAAGCTGTCCAAGGTGAAGCTCTCAGATCAGGGAACATACAAGTGTTCTATTCCAGGTCTGGGCAGCAGCAGTGAGACCCAGCTCCGTCTTGGTAAGATTTACTGTTCAATACATGCATGGAAAAACAACAACAAAAGATTATAATTGTCAAGATGCCATGTTATTACTTTTCACTTGAGGGGTGGTGGTGTTGGGGGGGGGGGGGGGGGGGGACTGTGGGGGTACTTGTTCAATAACAATAAATCATTTATTCCTGATATTCACTAATTCGACAAGGACTGTCACGCCCTCATTCTGTCTTTATAACATTATGTTAATAAACTATGTTGATAAGTCATAAGGAAGCAGATTTACAAGCTCTCAACATGTCATGCTGCAAGGCATTGTAGGCTTGTAGATCAGCCATTTTCATAAAAAGTTTGACAAACTAGAGGAACAATAATCCCTTTTTTAACATTCAGACTTATATAAAATATATATAAAATCAGAAATAAAAGGTACATAATATATAAAAGTGTGCTGCCTGCCAGATATCATGCAGCATAGATATACTTATATGTGCTGTATTGTATCGATCTATATCGGAATCATATCAATTTAGATGCTGCCATATCGTATCGAAGGTCAAAAATCTATATAGCATCATCACTAAATATAGCTACAAAATCCAGTATTTGCCGCTACTGCTGGCTGCAGATTAAAAAGAATATACCGTAGTCTGGACATATAGTGCGATAAAACTGATGTCCAAAACGTTCTTCAGAGTTGCAACATGTATGCCGTATTTATTGTCATTGCCAGGACCACAGTGGCATAGAGGAACTATAGATCAGGACACAGTTTCTGTCAGGAATGTGGAACCATCCAGCGTCCCAGTCAAACTACTCCCCCAGGGCCCTGTGAAGCAAAGTTCTGTGAGGTGTCCACTGGCTAGACCATCTAAATTGTTTTATAATAGTAAAATAACTACTGCCGGCCCTCTGCCGGCACTCGCGACTGTTATTCCGCGGGCGGCAGAAAAATCTGCGAATGGCCGCGAATTCTGCGGGTGGCCGAGAAATCGGCAATAATTTCTGCGATCACAGGATCGTGGATTCCTGGGGGGACTAATAAAGAAATAAAGAAAATAAACAAAAACGGCTATAAACGCCAGCCTCACACATGCTCTTCACAGTCAATAGACTGTTTGTCTCATCAACCGACAACACCTGTCGCTCATTAGTGAACCTCCCTAAATAATTCGTCGGGCCTGGCAGAGAGGTACATTGACAGAATGTGTTAAAAACAATTACACATTAATATCACTGCACTAAATCCTATTTGTTTTGTTTTAAGGAAATCAGATGATTGGTTCATCTCAGCCTGTGGTGGCCATGGTGGGAGATGATGTCATCCTTCCTTGTCACATTGAACCTCCTGTCAACATGGAGAAGGAGACGGTGAAGTGGACCAGAGCTGACCAGAGGGGGTCAACATCCGTGCACCTTCTCCAAGATGGACGTGTGGATTCTGAAGATCAGAACCTGTCATACAACCAGAGGACTTCTCTGTTTCCTGAGCAGTTGTCTCATGGTAACATCTCACTGAAGATGTCCAAGGTGAAGCTCTCAGATCAGGGAACATACAAGTGTTCTATTCCAGGTCTGGGCAGCAGCAGTGAGACCCAGCTCCGTCTTGGTAAGATTTACTGTTCAATACATGCATGGAAAAACAACAACAAAAGATTATAATTGTCAAGATGCTATGTTATTACTTTTCACTTGAGGGGTGGTGGTGTTGGGGGGGGGGGGGGGGGGGGACTGTGGGGGTACTTGTTCAATAACAATAAATCATTTATTCCTGATATTCACTAATTCGACAAGGACTGTCACGCCCTCATTCTGTCTTTATAACATTATGTTAATAAACTATGTTGATAAGTCATAAGGGAGCAGATTTATAAGCTCTCAACATGTCATGCTGCAAGGCATTGTAGGCTTGTAGATCAGCCATTTTCATAAAAAGTTTGACAAACTAGAGGAACAATAATCCCTTTTTTAACATTCAGACTTATATAAAATATATATAAAATCAGAAATAAATAGTACATATATATAAAAGTGTGCTGCCTGCCAGATATCATGCAGCATAGATATACTTATATGTGCTGTATTGTATCGATCTATATCGGAATCATATCAATTTAGATGCTGCCATATCGTATCGAAGGTCAAAAATCTATATAGCATCATCACTAAATATAGCTACAAAATCCAGTATTTGCCGCTACTGCTGGCTGCAGATTAAAAAGAATATACCGTAGTCTGGACATATGGTGCGATAAAACTGATGTCCAAAACGTTCTTCAGAGTTGCAACATGTATGCCGTATTTATTGTCATTGCCAGGACCACAGTGGCATAGAGGAACTATAGATCAGGACACAGTTTCTGTCAGGAATGTGGAACCATCCAGCGTCCCAGTCAAACTACTCCCCCAGGGCCCTGTGAAGCAAAGTTCTGTGAGGTGTCCACTGGCTAGACCATCTAAATTGTTTTATAATAGTAAAATAACTACTGCCGGCCCTCTGCCGGCACTCGCGACTGTTATTCCGCGGGCGGCAGAAAAATCTGCGAATGGCCGCGAATTCTGCGGGTGGCCGAGAAATCGGCAATAATTTCTGCGATCACAGGATCGTGGATTCCTGGGGGGACTAATAAAGAAATAAAGAAAATAAACAAAAACGGCTATAAACGCCAGCCTCACACATGCTCTTCACAGTCAATAGACTGTTTGTCCCATCAACCGACAACACCTGTCGCTCATTAGTGAACCTCCCTAAATAATTCGTCGGGCCTGGCAGAGAGGTACATTGACAGAATGTGTTAAAAACAATTACACATTAATATCACTGCACTAAATCCTATTTGTTTTGTTTTAAGGAAATCAGATGATTGGTTCATCTCAGCCTGTGGTGGCCATGGTGGGAGATGATGTCATCCTTCCTTGTCACATTGAACCTCCTGTCAACATGGAGAAGGAGACGGTGAAGTGGACCAGAGCTGACCAGAGGGGGTCAACATCCGTGCACCTTCTCCAAGATGGACGTGTGGATTCTGAAGATCAGAACCTGTCATACAACCAGAGGACTTCTCTGTTTCCTGAGCAGTTGTCTCATGGTAACATCTCACTGAAGATGTCCAAGGTGAAGCTCTCAGATCAGGGAACATACAAGTGTTCTATTCCAGGTCTGGGCAGCAGCAGTGAGACCCAGCTCCGTCTTGGTAAGATTTACTGTTCAATACATGCATGGAAAAACAACAACAAAAGATTATAATTGTCAAGATGCTATGTTATTACTTTTCACTTGAGGGGTGGTGGTGTTGGGGGGGGGGGGGGGGGGGGGGGACTGTGGGGGTACTTGTTCAATAACAATAAATCATTTATTCCTGATATTCACTAATTCGACAAGGACTGTCACGCCCTCATTCTGTCTTTATAACATTATGTTAATAAACTATGTTGATAAGTCATAAGGGAGCAGATTTATAAGCTCTCAACATGTCATGCTGCAAGGCATTGTAGGCTTGTAGATCAGCCATTTTCATAAAAAGTTTGACAAACTAGAGGAACAATAATCCCTTTTTTAACATTCAGACTTATATAAAATATATATAAAATCAGAAATAAATAGTACATATATATAAAAGTGTGCTGCCTGCCAGATATCATGCAGCATAGATATACTTATATGTGCTGTATTGTATCGATCTATATCGGAATCATATCAATTTAGATGCTGCCATATCGTATCGAAGGTCAAAAATCTATATAGCATCATCACTAAATATAGCTACAAAATCCAGTATTTGCCGCTACTGCTGGCTGCAGATTAAAAAGAATATACCGTAGTCTGGACATATGGTGCGATAAAACTGATGTCCAAAACGTTCTTCAGAGTTGCAACATGTATGCCGTATTTATTGTCATTGCCAGGACCACAGTGGCATAGAGGAACTATAGATCAGGACACAGTTTCTGTCAGGAATGTGGAACCATCCAGCGTCCCAGTCAAACTACTCCCCCAGGGCCCTGTGAAGCAAAGTTCTGTGAGGTGTCCACTGGCTAGACCATCTAAATTGTTTTATAATAGTAAAATAACTACTGCCGGCCCTCTGCCGGCACTCGCGACTGTTATTCCGCGGGCGGCAGAAAAATCTGCGAATGGCCGCGAATTCTGCGGGTGGCCGAGAAATCGGCAATAATTTCTGCGATCACAGGATCGTGGATTCCTGGGGGGACTAATAAAGAAATAAAGAAAATAAACAAAAACGGCTATAAACGCCAGCCTCACACATGCTCTTCACAGTCAATAGACTGTTTGTCTCATCAACCGACAACACCTGTCGCTCATTAGTGAACCTCCCTAAATAATTCGTCGGGCCTGGCAGAGAGGTACATTGACAGAATGTGTTAAAAACAATTACACATTAATATCACTGCACTAAATCCTATTTGTTTTGTTTTAAGGAAATCAGATGATTGGTTCATCTCAGCCTGTGGTGGCCATGGTGGGAGATGATGTCATCCTTCCTTGTCACATTGAACCTCCTGTCAACATGGAGAAGGAGACGGTGAAGTGGACCAGAGCTGACCAGAGGGGGTCAACATCCGTGCACCTTCTCCAAGATGGACGTGTGGATTCTGAAGATCAGAACCTGTCATACAACCAGAGGACTTCTCTGTTTCCTGAGCAGTTGTCTCATGGTAACATCTCACTGAAGATGTCCAAGGTGAAGCTCTCAGATCAGGGAACATACAAGTGTTCTATTCCAGGTCTGGGCAGCAGCAGTGAGACCCAGCTCCGTCTTGGTAAGATTTACTGTTCAATACATGCATGGAAAAACAACAACAAAAGATTATAATTGTCAAGATGCTATGTTATTACTTTTCACTTGAGGGGTGGTGGTGTTGGGGGGGGGGGGGGTGGGGGGACTGTGGGGGTACTTGTTCAATAACAATAAATCATTTATTCCTGATATTCACTAATTCGACAAGGACTGTCACGCCCTCATTCTGTCTTTATAACATTATGTTAATAAACTATGTTGATAAGTCATAAGGAAGCAGATTTATAAGCTCTCAACATGTCATGCTGCAAGGCATTGTAGGCTTGTAGATCAGCCATTTTCATAAAAAGTTTGACAAACTAGAGGAACAATAATCCCTTTTTTAACATTCAGACTTATATAAAATATATATAAAATCAGAAATAAATAGTACATATATATAAAAGTGTGCTGCCTGCCAGATATCATGCAGCATAGATATACTTATGTGTGCTGTATTGTATCGATCTATATCGGAATCATATCAATTTAGATGCTGCCATATCGTATCGAAGGTCAAAAATCTATATAGCATCATCACTAAATATAGCTACAAAATCCAGTACTTGCCGCTACTGCTGGCTGCAGATTAAAAAGAATATACCGTAGTCTGGACATATGGTGCGATAAAACTGATGTCCAAAACGTTCTTCAGAGTTGCAACATGTATGCCGTATTTATTGTCATTGCCAGGACCACAGTGGCATAGAGGAACTATAGATCAGGACACAGTTTCTGTCAGGAATGTGGGACCATCCAGCGTCCCAGTCAAACTACGCCCCCAGGGCCCTGTGAAGCAAAGTTCTGTGAGGTGTCCACTGGCTAGACCATCTAAATTGTTTTATAATAGTAAAATAACTACTGCCGTCCTCTGCCGGCACTCACGACTGTTATTCCGCGGGCGGCAGAAAAATCTGCGAATGGCCGCGAATTCTGCAGGTGGCCGAGAAATCGGCAATAATTTCTGCGATCACAGGATCGTGGATTCCTGGGGGGACTAATAAAGAAATAAAGAAAATAAACAAAAACGGCTAAAAACGCCAGCCTCACACATGGTCTTCACAGTCAATAGACGGTTTGTCTCATCAACCGACAAAACCTGTCGCTCAGTGTTGCAGTGGTCTTGGGTCGCGTGCCCCCGACGACCCAAACCTTTTCTGAGCCGGGGTCTCGCACCCCCCGAAGTTCACACCTCGACAACTGTTTAACAAAGAAACTAGCCTATTTGCATATCAATAGACCTGTATAGTAGGTCTCGAGCGACGTCCGCGACCCCCCAAACATTGAATCACCACTGCACCACTGCTGTCGCTCATTAGTGAACCTCCCTAAATAACCTGGCCACCGTGGCCTTGAACTTAGGCGTGACTCAAGTGATTTGACGTCATGACAAGACAAAATAAATAAATCATAATATGGCTCTTACACTAACAATTACTATAGGGCAGTGCCACTAGAATCTGGAATCAAAACCCCTGCTCCCTATTTGTTCACTGATCTGTGTGCCCGCCTCCCCTCCCCCCGCCCCCTCTGCCCTGCCTCGGCTCCCCTCCCTGGCTTGTCTGCACACATCACCGATAATTATTAATTTAATTTAGCGCGGAAGGTCCCGCGTACAGCATTTAAGATATTGTCGCCTGCCACTGAGGCTCCTGGGAGCTCCTCCATCACAAGTGCGTTGTCGTGGTTGTTATTCTTAAAGTTCGCCTATGTTTTAACCAAAGCTGTATGAAATACTTGCCAGTAATGTAGTTGTTGCAAAGGCATTAATTGGTTAAATGAGTCCAGTGGTCAGACTTGTGGTCATTTTTCTGCTGAATAAGAATTAATTCCATTGAGAAGTAGAAGTAGTTCCATTAGGAAGTAGAATCCACAAAACTGACGTCATTATTATTGTTGACATATTTCTACTATATAGAGCGCTTGTCGTTCAACTTTGACCCCTCTATCACATGGTACTATTTCTTGTTAGATCACTGCGCCACATCACGGCGTGTGCTCTCTATGCTCTGTGCTGCAGCACACGTCCCCACAACAAGATGTTGTTGTCTCCAATATGATGGACCTTATTAGCGATCCGGGGCTACATGGCCACTAATTCTTTTTCATGTTTATTATCCTATTATTTGGTGGTGGTTTGAAACCTTGTAAATGTATTTATCGTCATTACACAGTATTACGTTCAGCAGATCCATTTTGCAATCTGTGGAACAGATTTAACAGATTTAACCCTGCAAGACCCGAATTAATTTCTACTGGCCAATAAAAAATAAAGAAAATCAGATGCTGTTGTAGGAGTCCTAATCACAGGAAAATTTAAAGTAAAAAAATTAATAATGTTTTTGTAAGATTTTATAGCCATAAATATTAAATCATAAATCATGCTTTATTTTGCATTTTGGGGATATTTTTCACAATAATAACACATGTACATGTTCTAGACATTCTAATCATCATGAAAAGAAATATTACAGGCATTTTACTTATGTTTTAGTGAGGAATAGCTTCAGTTAAAAAGTGAGATGTTGTTCGTCCAGACACTGGAATTTCAACTTCTCTGGGAGGTGTGAATGTCACTCTCTGGGGGGTATTTATATGCAAATATAGTGGCCAATGGCATTGTAATACTAAACAATAGGATTTAATGGTGATGTTAATGTGAAAAAAGAAGAGGAAAACTAATTATAACATTTTTTTTTTAAAAGCAACGCTGGGCCTTGCAGGGTTAATGTAAACTACACGACAAGGCGATGCGCAGCCGATCTGTATATTTTTGACAAGAGACAAGTTCAACATCACAGCCACAGTGAAGTTTAAAGGAGGAATTCACCACTTTTCAAACTGTCTTCATATAATAGGTCCTCATTAATCCACCAGTGACATCATTAATGGGGAATCCAAGCTAATAGAAACTGTAGGGTTTCTATTCCTGAAAAGTTGCAATGATAAAGTGGAAGCCATTGTTCTCGCGATAAAAAATAAGTGCTATTTTATCATGAACATTACCGAGGACCTATTATATGAAGACAGGTTGAAAAGTGGTGAAGTCGTCCTTTAAGTTGGATGATTAATTTCCTGTGGTGTGAAATGAGTCACCGATTATCCTTGGTCCTTTGGTCAGGCTTCAGTGCAGTGTGTGCAGACAGACAGACAGACAGACAGACAGACAGACAGACAGACAGACAGACAGAGATATGAGCCTGTTCTCTGTTGCTTGAGTGACGGAGCCCGAGGCATCCGTCATTAGCATTT
Organism: Nannobrachium achirus; assembly: GCF_963921795.1. Taxonomy (NCBI): domain Eukaryota; kingdom Metazoa; phylum Chordata; class Actinopteri; order Myctophiformes; family Myctophidae; genus Nannobrachium; species Nannobrachium achirus. The sequence continues at coordinate 5,745,015 of NC_137821.1, read as the reverse complement.
ATTTTAGGCTTTATTTTAGGCCCGACCCTACCCAACGTTGTTGGGTAGGGTCGGGCCGGGCTCAGGCATAATTTGAAAACTCTAATTGGGCCCGATTCATCAATCTGGTCGTAAACATACAGTAGTGTGAATAAAGTGACTAAATCTGGCTTATATTTCTGTCATACCTTCAAAATCTATTCAAAAACCCAGACAAAAAATATTACTGAATCTGACCCTAACCTGGGAATATAAACATAAGAAAGACATTGTACAGACTGAGTGATTATGGTTTGGCAATAAAGAAGGGCAGTGATCCAGCTCCGTCTTGTAAGATTTAGACAGACAGACAGACAGACAGACAGACAGACAGACAGACAGACAGACAGACGGATACAGATATCATATGGGCATAAAAGGGTATGATTATTGAGGGAATATCATGAAGTTACCAATTATGTTGGGTTGTAATATAAAACTAATATAATGAGCAATGTAACTACTTACTGTTGGCAGGGAGTAATAATTAATATTACAGACTGACAGTTTGACTTTCATCAAATATAGTTTGATTGATAATCTATTTGTTTTCTCAGGGGGTGTGTCTCAGCCAATGATCTCTTTAACTGGAATAAAAGGTGATATCTTATCTTGGAGATGTGATTCTGGGTGCTGGTTTCCTGAACCTGAGATGTCTTGGCTGGACAGTGATGGAAACATCATCACTGCTGAACCCTCGGTGACAGAGAAACCTTCAGATCACTGTTATGTTGTCCAGAGGACTGTGACAGTGGCTCTAACAGGGAATGTGACCTGTAGAGTTCACCTACCACACTTCAACCACACTGTTGAGATACACTACAGTATCAAACCAGGTAATGAACATCACTCTATCATCATCTCTCTTTAACACCTTGAGGAACCTAACAAAACACTGCGTCAAACAGTACTACCACACAGAATGGAGACGTCTGCAGCTTTACCTTTTATGATTGGACAGTGGTAAAGTAACTAAGTACATTTACTCAATCACTGTACTTAAGTACAGATTTGAGGTACTTTGACTTTACAGGAGTACTTCCAATTTCCAAAGCTTTTACTTCTACTATATCAGAAGCAAATGCTGTACTTTTATGGTACTTTAAGTACATTTTGATACCAATACTTTTGTACTTTTATTCAAGTACATTTTGAACTCCCTAACTTTTACTTGTAACATTTCTTCTGCAGTATTGATACTGATTTAACATTTTGAGAACTTTTTCCACCACTGGGGAGAGCATACCTCCGGGTAGTGAGACCACTATGTTAACGTCACAATTGTTTATTTTATTTTTTAAGTTAAATGTAATTATTATTCTAACCCCCTGTGACATCATGTGCATCTATACACCATCATCCCCATACTGTCACAAGAAATATTGTTCCTACGAAACAGTGTGGGCTCGCATGGATCACCATGGGCATATAGATCTACCCAACGGGCACTCTAACAGGAGAATAACCTTAGTTTATAAAGATTTGGGAGAACATACTGGCCTGGGAGAACATGCGCTTTTCAGGAAATCCATTCAGGCATTCATGAGATAGCAGCCATCATGTTTTCTTCAAATGTAAACAACCATGGCTGCCATGTTTGAAAGATGGGGTTGGTATGAGGGTCAAACATGACCATTTCACGATCGCGATCACACCTCGTAGATAGAAGGAAGTCCAAAAATAACTCGGGAATAACTCGGGAAACTCGTGAGGGGAGATTCATTGAGTTAACTAATAATACAAAAATACAAAAATAAAATAAATAGAAGTAGCAGCAGCCGGTCCTCAGTGAGCATGAGGTCCAGACTTGAACCCTGTAACGTCCCTAATATGGGGTGTAAATAGCAAATGCATTGTGATCTTGCAGATCAGCTATTTACACTGACTGTTCACCACATACTGGCATAGGGCGGTTAGGGTTCAAGTGCAACGGCAGGGGAATAATGTTTTGTGTTGTTGTGAGCTTGTAGATCACTTATTTTAAAAGATTATATTTAGAGTACAGTGAAAACAGGAGGTGCCTAGTATAGAGCCCTGGGGATGCCGGTCAACTATGTATACAGGTTTATGATTTTAGAGTTTACCCCTTACTGTCAAACATACAGTACTTACGGTAGTTGACAGAGACCCCCAGGGATATATACTATGGTACTAGCCTGACACTCAGCCTGAATTGACATTCCGTTTCACTCCATTATTCAGTCTGAGGTTGCTCCCACCCAGGGCGATTGCTGGGATGGGCGTTGCCAAAGAGGCAGTCTTCTGCGATTGGTTCACCGTCTGACCAACACATGACGTAGTGTTGTTATGTGTGGCTGGCTGGTGGCTAGTGCTTGCTAGTGCTACTTGCTAACCAAAGAAACAGGCAGAATAGGAGCACTACGAACTAGTAATCAAACACAACATAACATGCCTGCTACTGGTGTTTCATAGCGAGATCGATACGATCGCATTTTACCGCAATTTAATGCACATGAGTTCTGGGAAACCCCCACCCACGCTGATCACAAGACGCTGATTCACAACGCTGATTCGCCGTACGGATTTTCGAACGAGGAAGGCCTCTTCAATGAGAGCAATTCTAGACCCCTGAATCACCAAAATAAAAATGTAAAGGGGTGTGGCTAGCGATTCAGGGTCTGGAACTAGGCAACTATGGTACTGCATACATAAAATACCTTAACATTAATATCAAACTTATTTTGTTTTGTTTTAAGGACATCAGGTGGTCGGGTCTCCTCAGCCTGTGATGGCCATAAAGGGAGGTGATGTCATCCTTCCTTGTCACATTGAACCTTCTGTCAACATGGAGAATGAGACGGTGGTTTGGACCAGACCTGACCTGAACCCTGAGTTTGTGCATCTCCTCCAAGATGGACGTGACAAGGCTGAGGAACTGAACCTGGTGTACAAACAGAGGACGTCCCTGTTTGGTGATCAGTTGTCTCATGGTAACATCTCTCTGAAGTTGACCAAGGTGAAGCTCTCAGATCATGGAACATACAGGTGTTCTGTTCCAATCCTGGGCAACAGCAGTTCCATCCAGCTTCTTGTTGGTAAGATTTACTTTCAAAACATGGATAGAAAACACAAAGAAATTGTATAGCATATTATATTTCTCAGGTCAGGTTAGTTAGGGAGGTGTTGACCATGTAGGCTGTGTAGGCTGCAGAAAAAACAAATGGTAGTGCAACATGCAAGGTAAAGTTTTTGCATGCAAGGTCGAAGGACTTGTTTGGAACGAGCCCAACATTGCTGTCTGTCTGACTGTCTCTTTGTCAGTCTGACTGACTAATCTCTCGTTTTTGTTTTCCGCAGGGGCTGTGTCTCAGCCAGAGATCTCTATAACTGGAATACAAATTGATCTCTTATCTTGGAGATGTAATTCTGGGTGCTGGTTTCCTGAACCTGAGATGTCTTTGCTGGACAGTAATGGAAACAACATCACAGCTGAAGCCTCAGTGACAGAGAAACGGTCAGATCACTGCTATGTTGTCCAGAGGACTGTGACAGTGGCTCTAACAGAGCATGTGACCTGTAGAGTTCACCTACCACACTTCAACCACACTGTTGAGACACACAGCCTCAAAGCAGGTAATGAACATTTCCGTTACTCTTTAACTTAAGCCTGTCACCATTCTCCCGAATCGCGATATTCTCCCGAATCTCGATTCACTTCTGCGCATGCTTCCGAAGGGGGAGAGAAAGAAAAAGAGAAGCGAAAGATATACTGTACAAACACACAGACCGTATGCAGAGAAGACAGAGAGAGAGAGAGAGAGAGAGAGAGAGAGAGAGAGAGAGAGAGAGAGAGAGAGAGAGAAAGAGAGAGAGATAGTTACATTACGTTCCACTTCACCATTGCCACTGCTGCAGTGATGATGATAAACACACAGGAGAATTGGAAAACCCTACCGCTTCATACAGGTCAAAAGAGTGGAAATATTTTGGCTTCCCTGTAAGTTAGGAGGGCAGCACTCGATGGGTCATTGGCAAAACGGCTACCGTTTGCTGAATATTCTCCACACGAGTGCCGTATCACCCCTCAGACAACACTTCAAATCACGGGGGTGCGTGAGGGGGTCGCACCATCAAACTTTTTGTTATTCTCATTAATGATAAAAGTGACTTACTGAGAAACAAGTGTTTTTCTTTACAAATCAAGACAATAGCCTAAATTAATAGTCATATAGCTCTGTGCTGAAAAAAGAAGGTTTTAAATTTATATCCTGTATCGTATCGAAAATCGAATCGAATTGTGACCTTAGAATCGAAAGTTGAATTGAATCGTTGATTAGGCATATCATGACCCTAGTATAGAGCACTGAGGGACTCTGGTCATCCATATGGGGTTCAAGAGGTTAATAACAGTTCGCTCATTGGCTGCTAACATTAAACTTCATCTTTAAGGCTAAACTGCTACGCCGTTTTATGATTTTCCTTACCTTTTAAAGGTAATATTACAGTAATGTGTTACTTTGATTCAGTCAGACTTACTGTAACATGTAGGACCCATGTTGGTTAATGGAGACCAGGCAGGAATCAAACCTGTGATCTTTGGAACACAGTACAGTGGATGGAACCATTTTAACAGCACTGTTGATTTGATTGATTTCATTTAATAATGTTAACAACAGTTGTGTTATGACTCACTGTGTTTCAGAGAAAAAGAAGGAGGGAGGACCAACAGTAGGAGTGATTGCAGGGATTGTGCTTACAGTGATCATCATCATTGTGGCAACAGCAATGCTGGGATATTTCTACTGGAAAAAGCAGAAGCAAAATGGTAAGTATTCTACTGGTTTAAGAATGTATTTTTGAGCGCTCCATAGAGTGGCTGTTTCCTCAGCGTTTTGCCATAGCAATGTGTTTTCCTCAGCGTTTTGCCATAGCAATGTGTGTGTGTGTAGCCATATTACATCACCAATTACATCCTAGACCTATCTGTAGCCACTTTTCCTCAGCGTTTTGCCATAGCAATGTGTTTTCCTCAGCGTTTTGCCATAGCAATATATGTGTGTGTGTGTGTGTGTGTGTGTGTGTGTGTGTGTGTGTGTGTGTGTGTGTGTGTGTGTGTGTGTGTGTGTGTGTGTGTGTGTGTGTGTGGCCATATTACATCACAAATTACATCCTATACCTATATCCTAGTACATTATCTTTATTGTTAAAACTCTTGTTAATAAAGCATTCAATCAATCAACCAATCCCATTCTTTTACAGAGCCCTCGAGATCCATTGAGGAGTCAAGAGAGCTGGAGCAGCTGAAAGATGACATTTCTGTTCCATCACCAGAACCAGGAGAATGTCTCCAAATCGATGAAATATTGTTGTTAGAGAACCTTGCAAACACTAATGACCATGAAGTTACATCACCACAACCACGAGAATGGATTCCACAGTTAGAGGACCTTGCAAACACTGATTACCCTGATGTTAACAAAGTTAATTCACCAAAACTACGAGAATGTCTCGACACCGGTGAAGGATGGAGGCCAAGCTTAGAGAAGCTTGCAAACACTGAGGACCCTGAACTTACCAAAGTTACATCACCAAAACCACAAGAATGCAGTCCACCGTTAGAGAAGCTTCCAACCGCTGATGACTCTGACGTTAAAGTTACATCACCGAAACTACGAGAATGGAGCCCAGTCAGTCAAAGATGGAGGCCACAATTAGAGAAGCTCGCAAACGATGACTGTGACGTTAGCAGAGTTGGGAGTCTTGTGTTTGGTAAAGCTGAGGAATTCCGTATCGCAAAGGGATGTGATGGGAACGAGGTCTTCTTGGGTTTAAGAGATGATGGCACTGAAGTCGCAGTGAAGAGAATGATTAAGTCCAAAAATATGGTGCTGAAGAAAGAACAAGACTTGCTACGTCTTCTTGATCATCCTTCGATTGTTCAATATGTTGACTTTATTGAGGATGAGAACTTTGTTCACCTGGTCCTTCAGTTATGTGAATACACCCTGGCAGAATACATCACTGAATGTCTTCCTGAATCCAGGAGAAAAGAGCTTGCAAATCAGTTTCTCAAGGGTTTAAGTATTCTTCACTCTCATAATCCTCCAATTCTCCACCGGGATATCAAACCCCAGAATGTCTTGATTGGTAAGTGATGGAAGAAAAAGACACCAAGCGGATAATATCATAAATCTAAGCAATGCTGAATTATTCTCTGCTCGATCTGAAGCCCCATTATTATATTGTTATACCCCTTGCAGATATTCAAGGCAAGGCTAGATTGGCAGATTTTGGAATAAGCCGAAGTTTACCTGAAGGACAAACAACCCTGTTCACAACGAATGCAGGAACGAGATGCTGGAGGGCAAAAGAGACTTTGGATATACACGGTGTTATCCGATTTAAAAGAAGCGCTGATATGCAGGTTGTATTCTTTGTATTATTCTGGATGAGAACAATTTAATTTGTGTTGTAACAAAAAGAAGGGTACTCATTTTTATGCTTACTGCAAAAGGTGTCGGGGATGTTGATTTATTACATCCTTTCTGGAGGCGAGCATCCATTTGGTGAATACCCTAGATGTGATGTCAACATTCTGAAAGGAAAATACAATCTGCACCATGTTCATGATGTGGTCGCCAAGGATCTCATCGAGTGGATGATCCATGAAGTCCCCGAAAAAAGACCAAACGTGGAGGAATGCCTGGCTCATCCCTTCTTTTGGTCAAACCAGAGGTAAGAAGAACCATGCACTAAATTAAAAACTAAGTAAGAACGAAATGAAAACTAAACTGCTCTGCAGATAGAGATGCAGATCAGCCCAGATGATTTTTATATTTTGATTGTGTGCTGTCGTGCTCGTTTGAGCTCGGGTAGACTTTGTCTAAAACTCATCTATTCAAATATGTGACCGCTCGTGGTGTTTTCAGACACAACGGGGCCATGGTCATTTTTCTACTTTTCACATTTTCCGAAAGTACAGAATCTAAGCTTTCATATGATGTATCATTATTAGAAATTTGACAAAATTTGAAGAAGATACGGTCATTTGAAACTTGTAAGTCCAGAAACACCAAAGCAAAGAAAATGCCCTTGAAAGGTTTCTCTATTTTAACACCTTTTCAGGTCCCAGAAAATGGGAGTGACATAGTAGTTAACCCCACCTCTAACCACTCCCCCAACCACTCCCCCACTAGCTGTCAACTGTCTGTCAATATTTAAAACACATTTCACATTAAGACAGACCTTCAAGCCAGTAGATCTAATAATACTCATAACTCATGAATGGTATTTAAATCAGGGGTTCTCAAACCTTTTTAGGCTGTGACCCCCAAAATAAACAAATAAAATGACATTAAGCTAATCATCTGGGGACCCCAAAATATAATTTGGAGACCCCACAGTTTGAGAACCACTGGTATAAAGTAATTAAGTACATTTACTTAAGTACTCTACTTAAGTATAATTTTGAGGTATTTGTTTGAGTATTTCCAGTTTCTAATATTTTTACTCCACTACGCTGTGAGCTTGTAGATCTGCTATTTTCAAAGTATTATTTTATAGCCTACATTTTGAAAACATGAAATGAATAATGAAAGATGCCTACTTCATGAGTAGGCCTACTTATTTCTATGTTTACTTTAAGTACATTTTGATGGAAATACTTGTATACTTTTAATCAAGTAAATTCTGAATATTTCTGCATTATAGTATTGATACTTTTACTTGAGTAAAGATCTGAGTACTTTTCCCACCACTACTCTTATTTCTTTGCCCAAAGACGCGATTCTGTTCTCTCTCTCTCTCTCTCTCTCTCTCTCTCTCTCTCTCTCTCTCTCTCTCTCCAAAGCGATGGTCACTTTACCAGTCACTCCCCCCCTCCCCCCCCGCCTCTCTCTCTTTTCTCTCCATACAGAGTGATGCTCACTTTACCAGTCATCAGTAATTCACCCGTCATCTCTCTCTCTCACGGAGAAGGTAGCGACGCGACAGGTTTTGTAACATGAATGAGACAGAAAGAGGGAGCTCAGTGGTCATGTGAAACGGTGCATGCAATAAGAATAAACTTAATCTGACGCTGATTATAAACCAATTGATCCCCGGATCCTTCTATGCTAGATTGAACCACCGAGTCTTGACAAAGAAAGAGAGAGAGAGGGGGAGGGGGAGAGAGAAAAAGAAAGAAAGAGAAACGCTCCTTGCAAAAAAGCGACTCAACTCCGCAGTCAAGCCGGACTTTCACTTCGTCGTACAACGTGTTGCAATGCATTCTGAAACCAGCTGATCTATAAGCTCACAACACGTCGCATTCGCAACATGTTGTGAGCTTGCAGATCAACTCTTTTCACCACGCTAAAACTTCTCACTTTTTCGATCTGAGTGATCGCCACTGTGGAGACAGGCAGCTGTCCTGTTGTGTTCCTGGTACATGATTCAACGCATTATAGCAAGCGTGCTGACACAAAGTGAGTAGCAAACTTAGCCATTAAGAAGATACATTGATATTGTTGTGTTTACTGTTAGAAACACGTGTGCTTATGGGCGGTGCTGCGGCGGTGCTCAGCCAGGAGGGAGAACAATAGGCCAGACCAATCGCAAGCACTCTATTTAAATACGTGGAAGAATGTTACACCCCCAAACAACCACGGAAAATGTCTTAAACAGAGCCATGTTTAAGATTTAATTTTAACCATTTAGTGAACCTAAAACGCCTATCTCTTGTTATAAAAACCTCCTACAACATTCAAACTGTTTTATTATGGCTAGAAACGAAAAAACCCCAAAAATAAAATCTAATGCATTTAGCTCTATTGTAGAAATCCATTACCCCCGAGTTGTGTCTGAAAACTCTGTGAGTGGTCACATATATATTGTATTCAAATAATCCATTCGGATTGGCTGCGAGGGGCCCATTTTGCACAAAGTGACAAAAATCAATGACGTACACGATTAGTAGCCAGCCAGGCTGATAACATGGATTCACTCACACGTTCCTCCACAGTATCAGTCTGGACTTCGGTTGATACTTCGGCTGATACTGTGGAGGAAGGTGTGGTAAATCCATGTTATCAGCCTGGCTAAAGCCAGGCTACACGATTAGCGTGAGACTTTGGACACACTCTCCCAGTAGGCCCAGGAAGAACTTTCACCTAAAGGTTTCCAATCGGCCTCATGGTGGCGCTATAAGAGGTCACAACACAGCACTGGGTTGGCAACCTGGCCGGTTGCATTCTCTGATATCTAAACATTATTTCAGATCATCTCAATCCTCGATCCAATGGCAATTGGCAAGGTACTCATATTTTAGCCTAATGCTTTCAGATTGTTTTTTGTTTGTTTGTTGTTCCAGGAGAGCAGAATACTTGGCAAGGATTGGAACTCTAAATGCTGACGAGGAGCTCCTCAGGACGTCAGACCAGCATGCTGAGCTGGGACGCTTCAACACCTGGAAACACAAGGTGGCTTTATTACTGTATTACTCATAGTGTGAGGAAACACTCATGAGTTCCAAATGTAGTCCTAGTGTTTCAAAGTGTCTGATTGGCTACAGTACAGTAATGTTCTCAGTAACTAGTAAACCATAGGATCATAGAATGCAAAGAGACAGTGTAGTGTCACAGTAAACTATAGGATCATAAAATGTAGATAGACAGCGTAGTGTCTCAGTAAACTATAGGATCATAGAATGCAAAGAAACAGTGTAGTGTCTCAGTAAACTATAGGATCATAGAATGCAAAGAAACAGTGTAGCGTCTCAGTAAACTATAGGATCATAGAAAGCAGAGAGACAGCGTAGAGTCTCAGTAAACTATAGGATCATAGAATGCAGAGAGACAGCGTAGTGTCTCAGTAAACTATAGGATCATAGAATCATTATAGAAGCCAACTCAGCACAGTTAGAAGTTGTAAACCAGGAGGCCAGAATCGTAAATCATCGTCTCCCTGACTTTTGTCAACCCACTGAATGATGACAATACTGCCATCAACCCATTCAATGATGACAACAAAGCTACTGTGACCGTCGGTAGCTCAGTAGGGACTTTAAGCAAAGGCGGAGCTGTACTGAAACATCTCTGCCAGGCGTAATTACTGCTGCTATGAAGCATTCGCCGTAGTAGTCAACATTGTTAAGCAAACAGCCGTAGGTGACGGGTTCCCGCATCATTTACTGAACTCTTTGGTTCCCATGGTGACGCGTCTATGCAGCAGACGTTGTAGATGCCACAGATATAAAAAGCTAGATACCTCATCTGCCGCTGCATTTCATTGGTGCGACTGGTACAACAGAAGTGCGGAACTGTGGAAGGCACTCTGCCCTCTGCAGCGGGAAAGAGGGAGTCCCGCATCTGATTGGCCTACCGAGCATCTCATTCTGTGACGCACACGGAAGCATCCCTCAGAATTCCGGAAGCCTGCCAGTCCTCTTTTACCAACGCCCCAGAGCCGGAGGACGTGTCTACCTTTTAATGTCTATGCTAGACGCCACGTGGAAAGGTAGCTTCAGCTGTAGTAGGAAGGGCTGCGACGGCAAGCAGGTTTAATCTATCGTGCACTGATCCATTTACGGTTGCCGGAGCAGACTGCCGTCGTTGCTTAAAGTCCCTAGTATCTCAGCAACTGCACTATTTGATCTTTAAGTTGTTTGTTTTTTTTCAGTTCTCACAGGTGTTGTTCCAGATGATGGATCACAAGAAGTTCTACCCTGACGACCCATGTGGACTGCTGCGCTTCATACACGATCTCTATGAGCACTAGTGAGTAGAGTTACATTTATAAACCACTCAAAGAGCAGTCACACTTTGAGTTATGTGTGCATGTGATCATCATCAGATGTTGTCTTCAGTGACCCCTGCTTTGTGTTCACAGTGCTGAGGATAAAGCTCACATCGACCTGTTGGAGATGTTTCCTGATCTGTTCGGAGGAGTCTTCATGTTTGCCAAGGAACAAGGCTGGAACTCCAGGCCCTTCCTGAAGGCTATGTTGCCGGAACGTGCCGTGAAGACCACAAACCCTCAGAGAAACACCACTCTCAGTCAACCAGTCCAGGAGTCAGGACCCAGTGACTCACTGTGACGTGAAGATCTCTCGATCCATGAGTCCAATAGACTCAAAACTGCAAATCAAAGACTCAGATCACCTGACTCATATCAATCTGTCTAATCAAAGACTCAGAGCACCTGACTCATATCAATTTGTCTATTCAAAGACTCAGAGCACCTGATCAATTTACAGCTAAACATTGGTCTCAATAATGTTTTTTTTTTTCTAATTTTTTTATACATTTGAAGCGATAGACGATGCATTAACCAAAGCATGCCCTATTTTAACGCTTTCCGTTGTTTTCCGAGGTGAAGTGTTGCAATGGGCACACCTGGCATAAAAGAATGGACCACTTTCATTACAGTCAGCATTTCAATCCTTTTCTTTGTTGTTGATTTAGTAGTAATTGTAAAAGAATAAATACCGCAATGTAAATCTGCTGTTACAAGTCCGGAATTCAAAATGTAGTATTGGCAAAAAGTATTGGCATCAAAATGTACTTAAAGTAACAAAAGTAAAATTACTCACTGGGCAGAGTGTCATATTTACATTTTTCAAACGTATACAAATCTTTTGAAAATACCAGATCTACAAGCTCACAATGTGTCGTATCGTATTCCAGCCAGGGTGATAAAAAGACCCTTCCTCAATCGCATCGGAGTCTAAATAATCACCCTTTATTTCACAATAATGACCTGCTCCCTATTGATTATCCCTGTGCATTAATTAATGCTGGTTAATATAGGAGCTAATATTTTCGCAGCTGTTGCACTGAGTCCCTTGCTCTCTCTCCCTTTCCTCTCTCTCTCCCTGGCCTACGGCTTTCGGATTTCCAACACGCAGTGCAGTGTGCAACCACCTTTAGTTGCTCTGGGTTTACTTTTCATGATCCTAGAATTCATAATTTACAATTTAGGCATTTAGAATGCTTAATTCTTAATCCTGGGAGATTTACATCAACATCAACACATCAAATGCATAGAAATAGTAATCTAAGAAAAATAACTTATTTAGACCAAGCACCTATTCAGTAAAAAACGTTATATAAACACATAAAGAATGCTATCTAACTTAAATGGTATGGTCATTGAGGGTAGGCAAGTGCTATGGGCTAAGGTGGAGTCTGAAGATGAGAGGCTTAAAGGGTTAGTCAAACAATGGAGACTTGAGTTCAATGATATTTGTTTGTATTCGTCACATTCCTAAGACAAAAAAAGGAAATTTACCCCAATTGATTCTGGATGGGGACCCAATGCATTTGGGTCAGAATCAATGGGGGTACATTTAGGGTCAAGGGGGTCAAGTAAATTTACCCCCATTGATTCTCATACAAATGCATTTGGGTTCTTGTATCCTTTTCCAGATGAACAGTAAGGATCTCAAACGCTCAGGTTAATAAACAAATTAAGGATTAATGAAGTTAATAAATCGTTGCCACACCACACTATTATACATCTCATTCCAACACCTTTGAAAAATATTCTGCACCATATGTCACTTTAGAGCAGGGGTGGGCAACTTTGATGATGGAGAGGGCCACTACATTTTCACACAAAATGCATATACATAGCAAAAATAGCCGATCTACAAGCTGCGACGTGTTTTGAGCTTGTAGATCTGCTATTTTCGCTATTTTTGAATTGGAATCCTGAAAAGTAACTTCTTTTTGTTTTAATTTCAAATGCATTTATATGTTCTTATGTTAATTTATGAACTTAAATACAAATACATTGGACAAAACAAATATAATAACATTTTAATACTAGTCATTTAGCTACTGATACAAACTGAAGTAATTGAAGCGGTTAATTTTTCCATGTTTTGAATTGTAACAGCTGAAATCAATAATATATCAGTACTCTAATATCAACCTGAGGGCCGCATTAAGTGAAGGTTGGGGCCACCAGTTGCTCATGTATGCCTTAGAGGCTCCATCGATACAAGACTGACCGATGACCGTCTTGATCCAAGGCTAAACAAGACCATGCCATTACGTTATCTTAGATGGCTCATGGCTTAAACCAGTGCTTCCCAAATTGACACTTATTAGCCCGCAGACCCCCATTTGAAAAGACATGCCAGGGACCCCCATAAGAGAAGATCTTTTACAGCTCTAGTCTAGCAGTGATTCCCAACCATTTAAATTTCAAGGACCCCCTGTTTGACATGCATTAGGCCCCCATTTAATGGCATTTCTATCTCTGAGACCCCAATTTATATTGTAAAATCATTGTTAATTCAGACCCATAAGGGTCCATTTGGTTCCATTTGTTGCCTATCTGAGTTAGGCCTACAGACCTGTAAGGGTCCATTTGGTTCCATGTGTACACTCTGAGTTACAGACCTGTAAGGGTCCATTTGGTTCCATTTGTACACTCTGAGTTACAGACCCATAAGAGTACAGAACCAAATGTACTCCTAACTATCATTTAGCTGGGGACCCCCTGGGCTTGAACTCCCTCAAGGACCCCTGGGGGTCCCCGGAACCCACTTTGAGAACCAATGGCTTAAACAAGCCAACTTTAGCCTGAAGCTAACACTATAGCCCGGTAACTTTAAAAGGACTGTCGTTTCCTTACCTTGGCATAAACAGTGTGTAAAGCCTTCAGGTGTCTCAATATGATCTTCCTCTCTCTCTCTCTTTGCATGGTTTTCCTTTCAGATGGATTGTTGTAAAGTAGTTCATATATCATACGTGTTTCTGACCACAATGGCATCACATAGGCCTATTTGTTGATGTTGATGCAGAAACCATTGTAGTCAAAGTATTTCCTTAATCAGATAGGCCTATTAGATTTCATTTCCCAACAGAAGCCTATAAATAACATGTCCACTGTTGTAGAGCAGCCATGCAACTTCTTCTTCACTTCCACACAGCAACAACAACGACGACACGTGTTACACAGAACCAGGTGTCCTATCATGTTCTCACTCCCTGTCAGAATCTAACTCCCCATTCAAGTGAACGGGGGTGTTGTTTTCAGTTATTCCAGCAGTTAGCGCCAGATACTAAGGTTAGGATTAGGATTAGGGTTTGAAATAATAGCCATTGATTGGCTGTGAGAGATCATATCCCCCACACTGTTGAATGAGACAGTGTATAAATTATAGTACATTAGTAGGCCTATACTGATCTTTATTATAACAAAAGGATTAGGAGAGCAATAGATAAGAGGCTGAGTAATATTAAAATATAGCAGGTTACAATATCTTGATGACAGGGAGCCTGAGCAGTCCAGAGAGAACCCTTGGTATACACTAGACCAGGGGTCAGCAACCTTTTTGAAACCAAATTTTGTTTTTATTTTCTAGATAGTCAGTGAGCCATGTCAACAACATACATTTTAATGACACCCCATCAAAAGGCCTAACTATCATTAGACTCAGAGCAATAATCCAACTATCTCCCCGACTCCCTCCCCAGTCAGAGTTCAGAGAATGCAGAATTATGTGCAGGATGTAATATGCTGTAAATTAGGTGACATATAATGAGACATGGTCATTGTTAACAGGTGAGTCGCAGTTCTGCGTGTATCAGGATTCAATAAGTGAACAGAGTGGAGATAGAGGAATAAAGAACTCGGAGGCATCCAACGTCATGTCAGCTCAGTCAACTAGATCTGAGTAGTTTTATTAAGTGAACACTTTTATACCACAGTGAAATTACTTCCGGCCGGCACTTCACAATAAGGGTATGAGCTGACATACAATGAGAGAGCATTATCTCAACACTCCCACTTGCTCTCTGCATTGAATAATTACATTTTTTTTTCTCTTCTTTTACAATCAATATTTTCTCTTTATACACTTTTTTTTTTTTTTTTTTTTTTCCTTTTTACAATGAATAAAATACAATCGATCTTAAAACCTTACATCATTTGATTATTTCCCAAACATGAACCTTTCAAAGCTATTCAACTTGAACTTTGTAGCTGGTTTAGTCAGAACATCAGCCACCATGAGTTCTGTGGGACAATATTCAAGAATCATTTTACCATCATTAATAGTTGACCTCACAAAATGATACTTTATATCAACATGTTTTGACCGCTGTCTCTTTACAGGGTTTTTAGCCAGAGCTATTGTACCTTGATTATCTTCATAAATCTTTGGTTTCATGTATTCAAAACCATCAATACCTTGTAACAGTTGGACCAAATACAAACACTCTTGAAGTGTAGCTGCCAACGCCATATACTCAGCTTCACAGGTAGAGAGTGCTACAGTGGGTTGTTTCTTAGTTTTCCATGAAATCAAAGGACCATCTTGATTTAAACTGACACAGTAGCCACTAGTACTACGTCTGTCACTGGTGTCTTCTGCCCAATCTGCATCGCTAAATGCATGCAACCCTGGTTGCTCTTGACTTTTTCTGTAGCATAATACCTTATCACTTGTTGCTTTCAGGTATCTGAGTACATGTTTTACAGTGGTCCACTGTTCTTCAGTTGGCTTAGAAAAATATTGAGAGAGTCTACTGACTACAAAGCTCAGATCAGGCCTAGTGCATGTGGTTAAGTAGATTAGACTGCCTACAGCCTCTCTGTACTTTCTAACATCACACATTACCTCGAGATTGCCAGTGTAGTCAAGTTTTACCTCACAAGGTGTCGCTCTTGGCTTACAATCTTCCATTTCAAATCTCTCCAGTATTTTTTCCACATACCTTTTCTGTGACATTTTTACACAGTGCTCACTTTGCTCAAAATCAATGCCAAGGAAGTGCTTCAGTTTACCCAAATCTTTCATTTTAAACTTGGATGTGAGCATCTTTTTAACTTCAGTCATCAAATCTTCATTACTGGCTGCGATAATTATATCATCAACCCAAATCAAAATGAACACTTTTTGGTTTTCTGTTTCATTCGTGTAAACACAATGATCTGCTTGGTTTTGAATAAACTGATTTTCAGTCAAACAGTCATGCAGCACTTTGTTCCAGTTCCTACCTGATTGTTTTAAACCATACAGGGATTTCTTCAATTTACACACCAGTATGTCACCATTCTCAGATGTCACTTCATAACCCTCTGGTTGTTTCATGTAAATCTCGAAATCTATAGGGGCATGTAGGTAGGCTGTTTTAACATCCATCTGATGTAAAGTCATATTCTCTTGTGCTGCTTTTTGCATTAACACTCTAACACTGGTAAGGTTAGCAGTAGGTGAAAAGGTCTCATCATAATCTACACCAAGCTTTTGGCTGTAGCCTTTGGCTACATAACGTGCCTTGAACTTATCAGACCCATCCACATTGGTTTTTAAAGCATACACCCACCTACCCCCCACTGCTTTCTTGCCCCCTGGCAATTTGGTTAGGGTAAATGTCTCGTTTTCACTTAGTGACTCCATTTCCTCATCCATTGCATTAGACCATTCTTTTGAATTTGGGGATGTTACAGCTTCACTGAATGAACGAGGTACATTAGACATTAATCTATAGCAACAATCTATATTCATTTGAGCCTGATCTTCATTTTCACCAGTCAGATCAACCACATAATCGTTCAAATATTCTGGTTTTGTTCTCACCCTCGAAGGGTAACGTGTAGCCCGAGGATTAGCCTCATCTGACTGCACCGGGCTCTCCTCCGGTGCAGTGGCTGCAGGCTCGTGAGCCTGCTCGGGAATCTGTACTGGTGAAAGTGGAGGGTTTTGCTTAGATCTATTAGTCACTCTCTGTACCTCGAAATCAGAACCAGGATTGTCTGTTTGTGTCTGTCGCTCTGCAATAGGCTGAGTCACACACTTTATCAATCTGTGTTTCTGCACTTTACCACTGTTCGGAAAATAAACCAAGTAAGCTGGGCTATTTTTGTCATAACCAACCAGAATCCCTTTGTCACACCTTGCATCGAGTTTCTTTTTATCCTGCCTGTATGCATAACACACGGACCCAAACTTCTGCATCCTAGATAGGTTTGGTCGCTTTCCTGACAGCATAAAATAAGGCGTCTGTTTTGTACGATTGTTAAAGCACCTGTTTCTCACAATAGCAGCCGTCTGAACTGCATAGCTCCAAAGCTCTTTTGGTAA
The DNA here is from genome assembly GCF_963921795.1 of Nannobrachium achirus. Taxonomy (NCBI): domain Eukaryota; kingdom Metazoa; phylum Chordata; class Actinopteri; order Myctophiformes; family Myctophidae; genus Nannobrachium; species Nannobrachium achirus. The sequence continues at coordinate 5,727,959 of NC_137821.1, read as the reverse complement.
CTGGCTCTCTATCAGCATACATCTCGCCATATCAAATAAAGTACGCCAGTTTCTCTCTGCAGTACCATTCTGATGTGGCGAGTATGGTGCCGATGTCTCATGTTTGATCACATTTCTGCGGAGTAATGACTGGTAATCTTTACCCATGTACTCTAGTGCATTGTCAGACCTGATGCGTTTAACCTTCCCATAAGGGGCTGTATCTGCAAGGAACTGCTCAGTGGCTTGCACAGCGTCACTTTTGTTCTTCAGAAAATATACAAATACTGCACTTGAATAATCATCAGTGAATGACATTGCATATTTATGGCCATCTTTAGTAGCTGGATCCACTGGCCCTGCCAAATCAGTGTGAACCAACTCCAAAACCGTTTTGGCTCTGACATCTGCTTCCCTGTTCCTAGTCTGAACAAACTTTCCTTCGGTACATACATCACACTGCGGGACAGCTTTGCCGCTGCTGTCGCCGCCTCCGCCGCTGACGCTGCCGCCGCCGCCGCCGCTGTAGTACTCCTCCGAGGCTCTCTGTAGTACGTCGTCCCGCTGCTGCTGCTGCTGTTGCCGTCGTCTGCAGGCCGCGTAACGGTGCGTCGAACTCTTGCAGTGGTTACACCACTGCTGCTCTCGACACATTCTTGCTAGGTGTCCTCTGGCTCCGCACCGAAAACACACAGCGCCGACGCCTCCAGCTCCCCGCTGGTCACCGGTACCTGCCCGCTGCACGGTAGGCTTGACCTGGGTCCTCATGACGTTGTCGCCGCTGTAGGCTGCTGCTGCTCCGCATATGTTCTCGGTGTCCTCGAAACTTCGCAGCTTAGTTTTGAACTCGGCGAAATGTACCGGTACATCACTTTGTGAGATGTATATAGCAAATGGTTTGAACTCATCTGCCAGCCCCTTCAAAACCATTGCCACCAATAAGCCATCGCTCAGTGTCTCACCAGCATTTCTTAAGGCAGTTATATAAGTTTCGGCGCGGATCACGTAATCCGTTACACTTTCACTGCTGGATTTCAGCAGAGAAGTCAGTTCGGTATATAGACTTATGATCCGTGGTTTACCGCTGCCTGCGTAGTGGTCTCGCAGGATTCTAAGCGCCTTACGTCCGTCATCGGCCGCCTCTCGCATAATCAGCGAGAGGCTTTTGTCGTCTAAATACATAATCAATTCCGCATATGCCAAGGCATTTTTGTCCTCGTCGTCGTCGTCCTCTCCTTCTTCCTCATTGTCGTTGTCTCCCCCATCAACGGGGGGCGTGGGTCTCGGAGGTTCATACAAGATTGTGTTCTTCAACCCCTGTAGCAAGAGGTGGGCCAAAAACTTTGCCTCCCATATCTCGTACCTCTTTTCCTCTCCATCGAAACATAGCCGTGACCACCGATTGTTGTAGTCACGCGCCGCCATGTTATTTGACTGTGTTAGCCTAGCACGCCAACACGTATTTCACTTCACCTCGAAAAGAATCCTGTACCTGAGCCCATAACCTGTTAACAGGTGAGTCGCAGTTCTGCGTGTATCAGGATTCAATAAGTGAACAGAGTGGAGATAGAGGAATAAAGAACTCGGAGGCATCCAACGTCATGTCAGCTCAGTCAACTAGATCTGAGTAGTTTTATTAAGTGAACACTTTTATACCACAGTGAAATTACTTCCGGCCGGCACTTCACAATAAGGGTATGAGCTGACATACAATGAGAGAGCATTATCTCAACAGTCATTATTGACCATGTTTTAAATATATAACCTCTCTCTCACACTGCTGCCAGTGTGCCAGCGATAACCCTCCCCTGTGCCAATGTTGCCACCATGCCTAAGGTTGCTTGGCCAACTGTTTAAACATAGCATCAGATCAGTTGTCGGCTATTTTTAAAAACAAGCCACAAGGCATAACATAGGGCTAAAGTGGTTTGTGTATGTTTTATATATTATGTAAATCTTCAAAGTAACTAGAAGCTAAAGTGTTCAAATACATGTAGTGGAGTAAAAGTACAACATTTAGATCCGAGATGTAGAGAGTAGGTAAAAGTATTGGAAATTGGAAATAGGCCTACTCAACTTCTCAAGTAGGTAAGCGGTCACGTCGCCAAAAATCCAAATTGTCCACGCTCATTGGGCAGTGGGTGCACTGGGTTTATCGATTGACCTCTAACCTCTGTTATAGATTTGATCAGTGTGTGTGTTTATTTTGTGTGCACATGGCATCCACATGTCATGCCGTTTACAACCTGCAGGGGGCATAAGAGGACACTGAACAGATATCAAGCTGATGATCTGAATGAGTCAGAGCACATTGATGATGATGATGATGATGATGATGATGATGATGATGATGATGATGATACAGGGGTGGCCCCCAGGCCCCATTTAATGTCATCTCTATCTACCCCTCTTTATATAATCTAACTCTGAGAGTGTACAGACTTCTTTGGAGGCGGGCTCTATGCTTCCCACCCAATCAGAAGTTACAATGCTACTGTATTGTCTGTGCTGTTGGTTTCATTGGCTGGACCTTGTTAACATTAGAGTGGGTTGGGCCAGAGGATGCATGCAGTGCCTTGTCAACCTGGTCTCACATTCATAGTCACACTTTCAACCTAGAGCAGCTAGGGGTCTTCAATGTTGTACCCCTTATAGCTGAGAGAGAGATGAAGCAGGGACCCCTTAGCTGAGAGAGAGATGAAACAGGGACCCCCACTACCTAGCACTGTGTTGCAGATTAAACCTTTTCATAGATTTAGATTCTTAGGCCCTCATTTATCAAAGTGCAGATCAAAATTTGGGCATACACCGAAATTTAGGGAAGTCTCGACATTTATCATTTCAACGTGACTTTGACGTTGGCATAGGGTAGGATCGAATCTCACGTCAAGTCCTGAGGTGGTGTAGAAACCACTTTGTTCCATTGTAGACGTGCAGAGCAGCATTGTCTAACTATCTGACAGTCAATGGACACATGTATCCACTCGAAAATGTATATCCAACACAATAATAAATAATCCTGTGAAAATATAACATTTTATAAAAGCATATAGCCGGCTACATCATGGACATGCACGCCGATTTTATTTCCAAGTTACAATGACAAGCAATTAAAATCTAGCGATATGGAAGCAATCTACTGTTAAGTGCTTTAACAGTCTAAATCTTAAGATTGCAGATCTGGCTCAGAACAAGCAGTCATAGGCTATATAGCCTACAAACGCATGCGAGAGCATTTTCGGGACCATCGCGGCGCCGCTGTGATATTCCATTTTCGTGGACCGTGAGCCTCCAATTTATACAGTGACGTGAGTCCTTTTAAATATGGATAAAACCTGAAGGTCCAAACCTGGCTGTGCCCAGCCCAGCTAGCGCACGCACACTGCGGATGATTTATCTGGGGGTCCACGGCCCACCGGGGAGATTAAAGACCAGCACGTGCGGGAACGGTAGACCTACATGATTGCTAGTTCAAGCACTCAAACGCGCATTGCGCTAGTCGCCGAAATTGGGTTAAATTAATATCCAAAACGTAACTGTGGGGTCTCTCAATTTATACAGTAGCTCAGCCTACTGTAGGCCTACACTATGCTGGAGGTAATGATGAAACCCGACGTGGCGAGCCTGTGAGATCATGGCCATGGGGAATTATGATTGCTTGTAACCAAATGAACGCGCTCTGTCTGCGCACGGCACAGGTAGGCTATGGTTTAATTTAATATTCAAAAGTATTCATGGCAGTGACTTGTGTCATTCATGTCGGCTGCAGTGATATAGCCTCCTTGTCAAAGATTGTACCGTTGGTTAATCCCACATTCCCACTGTCAAAGACTGCTGTCTGTGTAAATGCTGCTGTTCCAAGTAGCCTAGTTGCGTGTGTCGGTGTGCGTGCATGCGTGCATGTGTGCGTGGTCTGTGTGGGACGCGGACATGAGATTGAACTTGAAGCGTGCGGAGAAACCCTCTTCTATTGGCTTTCCTTTCATTGTTAGGTCGTATTCGGGTTGTTCTAGTCGTAAAATCGGGGCGTTTTGAGAATAATTAAGGGCGTGTTATTTAAATTTCAGCCTGCGCATTTATCAACGCTGGGATCAAATGTACGCCAGGTGTGTCTGTTTAGGACGTTTTCGTAAATGCCACGCAAACGTTGCCCTACGCAAAATTTTGGGGGGAAAAATACACAGTTTTTTACACTCCATTGATAAATGAGGGCCTTAGACTTAACAGCACTATCAATGTTTAGTGTTGAGTTGGATTCCTGTTAATGAGTATTTTTTAGACAGTTAACCACTTGTCTACAATCTCCAAAACTGTACTTGGTCTGCTCTTTATTCCCTCTACACCAGACTTCTTTGAGGAAAATAGCCGATCTACAAGCTCACGAGGGGCAGGTGCTCTAATGTCATCAAAATGGAACATGTTTTAACTCCTGGTTGTTCTTGTTATGCTCTGTACATATACTGTATATGCATGTATTTATTAATCTATTAAAGGAATCAATGAGTGAATGAATCACTTAAAAAAATGACCAATAGCAACTAGCTCTATTTATTAAGTGTGCCTGCCATGCAATGGCAAAACACTTATTGTAATCCGCCATACTTAATTAATTAATAATGATCCCACAAATTTGGTGCGTTAATAACTGCCGCACAATTTACGCCACCGCCGCAATATATACATCAAAACGTGCGGCTCGGCCGGGAATGGTGTGCTATTACTTTTCTAAGAGAAAAGTTGTAGCGTTTAATTGATATTAATTTATTAGTGAATTAATTTTACCCATTGACTTATAATGGGAATCGCAAAAACTCACATTCAATATTTTCTTTCTCGCAAACCATAGGGGCTACAGTTTCAAAACTTGGAGAGGAGATTTATAATGATATCAAGGATTAAAGAAAAAATAATTTCGTCAGTTGGCCTCATGGTGGCGCTATAACAGTCTACTTTACCTTTCGGCCTGTAACTCTTGAACCGTGGGTCGGAAAAAATTAAAATTCCTTTTTCCCTGGATTCCTTGGGTCATGACGCATCTCCTCATATAGGCCACGCCCATTTGCGTCAGGATAGATTTTCCGCCATTTTGAATTTTCTTCAAAACACACTTTTTGCTCCTTTTCCTACATATTTTCTCCAAATGTCACAAAAATCGATACACACGATCTATGGACTCATGCGATAAACATATTTAAACGATATTTTGATAGTCCATACCGTTCTTCCGTAACAGGGTTCCAAAGTTAGCGGGAGGAGCCCGTTTTGTAAGAAGTAGCCATAAATCACAAACGAAACACAAACACACATTATTGGACATTAAGAACTTGTCGCGTGCTCTTTTCCCAGTGTCATTCTAGTGAGTTTTCATGGAAATGGAGGGGAATCGCCTCTATTAGAATGTCAAAGGAAACACGTCACTGGCATGAAACAGACTGAGAGCGGCTCCTATGCCAAGGTGGAAAAGCAACAAAGCCTTCATCTCATCCGTGTCCAAAAATCGCTGCTATTCTTGACCTCGTAAGAAGCGACTCGGTCAGCGGCAAAAGTCACTTCGTCAGTGTCTAAACGAGTGGGGAGTCACTGCTGGTTTTGACCTCGGAGGATATCACAGCATGACAGACATGCAGAAAACTCTGCATTTCTGCAAGACAGTGTGAAATTCAAGCACCTTATTAACGTAAAATAAAGTCAAATCCATACAACTATGGCAAAGGTTTACATTGGATTATCGCACTGTCAACAATTATAAATGGCCCGCTGGCCCGTAACCATTTAAATTTCAAGGACCCCCAGTTTGACATGCATAAGGCCCCCATTTAATGGCATTTCTATCCCTGAGACCCCAATTTACAATGTAAAATCATTGTTAATTTAACTCTGAGTTACAGACCCATAAGAGTCCATTTGGTTCCTATAAACTATCATTTAGCTGGGGACCCCCTGGGCTGGAACTCCCTCAAGGACCCCAGGGGGTCCCCGGACCCCACTTTGAGAACCAATGGCTTAAACAAGCCAACATTAGCCTGAAGCTAACACTATAGCCAGGTAACTTTAAAAGGACTGTCGTTTCCTTACCTTGGCATAAACAGTGTGTAAAGCCTTCAGGTGTCTCAATATGATCTTCCTCTCTCTCTCTCTTTGCATGGTTTTCCTTTCAGATGGATTGTTGTAAAGTAGTTCATATATCATACGTGTTTCTGACCACAATGGCATCACATAGGCCTATTTGTTGATGTTGATGCAGAAACCATTGTAGTCAAAGTATTTCCTTAATCAGATAGGCCTATTAGATTTCATTTCCCAACAGAAGCCTATAAATAACATGTCCACTGTTGTAGAGCAGCCATGCAACTTCTTCTTCACTTCCACACAGCAACAACAACGACGACACGTGTTACACAGAAGCAGGTGTCCTATCATGTTCTCACTCCCTGTCAGAATCTAACTCCCCATTCAAGTGAACGGGGGTGTTGTTTTCAGTTATTCCAGCAGTTGGCGCCAGATACTAAGGTTAGGATTAGGATTAGGGTTTGAAATAATAGTCATTGATTGGCTGTGAGAGATCATATCCCCCCCACTGTGTTGAATGAGACAGTGTATAAATTATAGTACATTAGTAGGCCTATACTGATCTTTATTATAACAAAAGGATAGGAGAGCAATAGATAAGAGGCTGAGTAATATTAAAATATAGCAGGTTACAATATCTTGATGACAGGGAGCCTGAGCAGTCCAGAGAGGACCCTTGTTATACACTAGACCAGGGGTCAGCAACCTTTTTTAAACCAAATGCCATGTTTTTATTTTCTAGATAGTCAGTGAGCCATGTCAACAACATACATTTTAATGACACCCCATCAAAAGGCCTAACTATCATTAGACTCAGAGCAATAATCCAACTATCTCCCCGACTCCCTCCCCAGTCAGAGTTCAGAGAATGCAGAATTATGTGCAGGATGTAATATGCTGTACATTAGGTGACATATAATGAGACATGGTCATTATTGACCATGTTTTAAATATATAACCTCTCTCTCACACTGCTGCCAGTGTGCCAGCGATAACCCTCCCCTGTGCCAATGTTGCCACCATGCCTGGTTGCTTGGCCAACTGTTTAAACATAGCATCAGATCAGTTGTCAGCTATTTTTAAAAACAAGCCACAAGGCATAGCATAGGGCTAAAGTGGTTTGTGTATGTTTTATATATTATGTCAATCTTCAAAGTAACTAGAAGCTAAAGTGTTCAAATACATGTAGTGGAGTAAAAGTACAACATTTAGATCCGAGATGTAGAGAGTAGGTAAAAGTATTGGAAATAGGCCTACTCAACTTCTCAAGTAGGTAACCGGTCACGTCGCCAAAAATCCAAATTGTCCACGCTCATTGGGCAGTGGGTGCACTGGGTTTATCGATTGACCTCTAACCCCTCTGTTATAGATTTGATCAGTGTGTGTGTTTATTTTGTGTGCACATGGCATCCACATGTCATGCCGTTTACAACCTGCAGGGGGCATAAGAGGACACTGAACAGATATCAAGCTGATGATCTGAATGAGTCAGAGCACATTGATGATGATGATGATGATGATGATGATGATGATGATGATGATGATGGTGATGATGGTGATGATGATGATGATGATGATGATGATGATGTGTACAGGGGTGGCCCCCATTTAATGTCATCTCTATCTACCCCTCTTTATATAATCTAACTCTGAGAGTGTACAGACTTCTTTGGAGGCGGGCTCTATGCTTCCCACCCAATCAGAAGTTACAATGCTACTGTATTGTCTGTGCTGTTGGTTTCATTGGCTGGACCTTGTTAACATTAGAGTGGGTTGGGCCAGAGGATGCATGCAGTGCCTTGTCAACCTGGTCTCACATTCATAGTCACACTTTCACCCTAGAGCAGCTAGGGGTCTTCAATGCTATAGCCCTTATAGCTGAGAGAGAGAGATGAAACAGGGACCCCTTAGCTGAGAGAGAGATGAAACAGGGACCCCTTAGCTGAGGGGGAGATGAAGCAGGGACCCCTTAGCTGAGAGAGATGAAGCAGGGACCCCTTAGCTGAGAGAGAGATGAAACAGGGACCCCCACTACCTAGCACTGTGTTGCAGATTAAACTTTTTCATAGATTTAGATTCTTAGGCCCTCATTTATCAACGTGCAGATCAAAATTTGGGCATACACCGAAATTTAGGGAAGTCTCGACATTTATCATTTCAACGTGACTTTGACGTTGGCATAGGGTAGGATCGAATCTCGCGTCAAGTCCTGAGGTGGTGTAGAAACCACTTTGTTCCATTGTAGACGTGCAGAGCAGCAATTGTCTAACTATCTGACAGTCAATGGACACATGTATCCACTCGAAAATGTATATCCAACACAATAATAAATAATCCTGTGAAAATATAACATTTTATAAAAGCATTTAGCCGGCTACATCATGGACATGCACGCCGATTTTATTTCCAAGTTACAATGACAAGCAATTAAAATCTAGCGATATGGAAGCAATCTACTGTTAAGTGCTTTACCAGTCTAAATCTTAAGATTGCAGATCTGGCTCAGAACAAGCACAGTCATAGGCTATAGCCTACGAACGCATGCGAGAGCATTTTCGGGACCATCGCGGCGCCGCTGTGATATTCCATTTTCGTGGACCGTGAGCCTCCAATTTATACAGTGACGTGAGTCCTTTTAAATATGGATAAAACCTGAAGGTCCAAACCTGGCTGTGCCCAGCCCAGCTAGCGCACGCACACTGCGGATGAGTTATCTGGGGGTCCACGGCCCACCGGGGAGATTAAAGACCAGCACATGCGGGAACGGTAGACCTACATGATTGCTAGTTCAAGCACTCAAACGCGCATTGCGCTAGTCGCCGAAATTGGGTTAAATTAATATCCAAAACGTAACTGTGGGGTCTCTCAATGTATACAGTAGCTCAGCCTACTGTAGGCCTACACTATGCTGGAGTTAATGATGAAACCCGACGTGGCGAGCCCGTGAGATCATGGCCATGGGGAATTATGATTGCTTGTAACCAAATGAACGCGCTCTGTCTGCGCACGGCACGGGTAGGCTATGGTTTAATTTAATATTCAAAAGTCTTCATGGCAGTGACTTGTGTCATTCATGTCGGCTGCAGTGATATAGCCTCCTTGTCAAAGATTGTACCGTTGGTTAATCCCACATTCCCACTGTCAAAGACTGCTGTCTGTGTAAATGCTGCTGTTCCAAGTAGCCTAGTTGCGTGTGTCGGTGTGCGTGTGTGCGTGCATGCGTGCATGTGTGCGTGGTCTGTGTGGGACGCGGACATGAGATTGAACTTGAAGCGTGCGGAGAAACCCTCTTCTATTGGCTTTCCTTTTGTTGTTAGGTCGTATTCGGGTTGTTCTAGTCGTAAAATCGGGGCGTTTCGAGAATAATTAAGGGCGTGTTATTTAAATTTCAGCCTGCGCATTTATCAACACTGGGATCAAATGTAAACCAGGTGTGTCTGTTTAGGACGTTTTCGTAAATGCCACGCAAACGTTGCCCTACGCAAAATTTGGGGGGGAAAAATACACAGTTTTTTTACACTCCATTGATAAATGAGGGCCTTAGACTTAATAGCACTATCAATGTTTAGTGTTGAGTTGGATTCCTGTTAATGAGTATTTTTTAGACAGTTAACCACTTGTCTACAATCTCCAAAACTGTACTTGGTCTGCTCTTTATTCCCTCTACACCAGACTTCTTTGACGAAAATAGCCAATCTACAAGCTCACGAGGGGCAGGTACTCTAATGTCATCAAAAGGGAACATGTTTTAACTCCTGGTTGTTCTTGTTATGCTCTGTACATATACTGTGTATGCATCTATATATTAATCTATTAAAGGAATCAATGAGTGAATGAATCACTTAAAAAAAATTACCAATAGCAACTAGCTCTATTTATTTATAACTATAAAGACTTATTAGTAATTGTTTGTCACAATGATCTTTCTCTTTGTAAGGCATCAGGGCTCAAGCCCAGTGTAAATAGTTATAAAACACAATGAGAGATTTTATCCAAGGATCAATGAAGTCGACATGACAGAAATCTGTTGTTTGATGCACCTGAAGACACAGCCACGGCCAAACACACTGCGTGCTACACACGCACACTCTGCATATCTCGACTTCTTAGAAGTGTGTGTGTGTGTGTGTGTGTGTGTGTGTGCGTGCCACACACACACACACACACACACACACACACACACACACACACGCACACTCCGCATATCTCGACTTCTTAGAAGTGTGCACGTGTGTGTGTGTGTGTGTGTGTGTGTGTGTGTGTGTGTGTGTGTGTGTGTGTGTGTGTGTGTGTGTGTTTAGGTGTAGCATTGTTGTGGTGTTTCTCCATATCTCTGCTTCATGCCACTCAAAGCGTGACAGAGTTGTGTGGTTTTCACGCTTCTGACGTACCGAGGCATCGAACAACCAAGCTACAGGAAACAGTGTGTGTGTGTGTGTGTGTGTGTGTGTGTGTGTGTGTGTGTGTGTGTGTGTGTGTGTGTGTGTGTGTGTGTGTAGTGATTCTAGTAAATGAGAATGTTCTTTGGTCCACTCTTTGTAGAAAAAAGAACATAATTTATGTGATATTTTGTTCCTGTTTCTTTGTGTCCCTGTTAGGGCAACCACACTAAAAACAAAACCTTACAACTTCTCTCTTAGAAAAATAGTTTTATTTTAGCTAAATAATAAAATATGAATCAGAATGATCTAGCAGAGCAACATTACAACACGCAAAACAAGTGGGCTACTAAAAACATAAATGATAAAGTGATGCATAGATAATAATAATTATACTAATAATTATCCTTGCATACGCAATGGCTGTATTTTCTATAGAAAGAAGCAATTAGCTTTCAAATTCACTTCCCTAGAATACAATTGCAGTCATCCAAGGACTATAAAAAGATAGTTTATAATGATTAATAACCATGTTCTTTATTACAGATTCACTTCAACAACTGCCTGTTCTCACACACACACACGCGCGCACACACACACACACACACACACACACACACACACACACACACACACACACACACACACACACACACACACACACACACACACACACACACACACAGTGTGTTGTTGTGGTTTTGTTCATAGAAGTCTAGCTTGTCTCCACTTCCTGTGCAGAATTGCGTAACTCAAAACTAACACTAACACACAAAAACATTTTAGTAATCTGTTCACATTTATAATTAGGAATAAGGGAATCTGCATTCATATATAAATCTGCATTCATATATAAATATGCATTCATATATGAATCTAAATTTACATCATGCAAGGTCTTGGAGCATGAATGCACATGCATGTGCACACAGGAGAGTGTTTTTTGCAGGTCTTTCAGTCCGAGCTTGTGATTGGCTGGGGACGGAGATACTCCTAAACCTAACCTTAACCCTGCAGTAAACTAACGCTGGTGAATGCTAACCTGGTGAAATTGCTACCCTGCCGACGCTGGTGAATGCTAAACTGGTCGGACCAACAGTGCTTAACCGAGGTGCTTTTTTGCTCGGACTGAAAGACCTGCAGAACAGACTCTCCCAAAGTCTCCCATGCGCACACACATTTCATGTTCTGTAATGGCTTCCTGCTTTTGGGAGAGAGACAGAGAGAGACAGAAAGAGAGAGAGAGAGAGAGAGAGAGAGAGAGAGAGAGAGAGAGAGAGAGAGAGAGAGAGTAGGTGTCTACCCTTCAGACAGTGGACTGTGTGACAGGCAGACTTCTGATCTCCTACACGGCTACCTCCATGATGACATCATCATCTCTTCCCTCCCTCGCATTGGCTGCAGCTGAGAGAGAGATAGAGAGAGAGAGAGAGAGAGAGAGAGAGAGAGAGAGAGAGAGAGAGAGAGAGAATGAGAGGTGACAACGGGTGAACACTATAAGTGTTGATCACAATGTATAGACTATTGTAATTTTGCTTATATTTTTCTTTGTCTTGTTTATATTGATTGTTCTGATTCTGAATATGTATTATTCATATTATTATGTTTTTGAAATTTGAATTTGATAAAGGTATGTATCAGCTAGACCAGGGCTAGGCAACATGCTGCTCTAGAGCCACATTTGGATTTTAGGCTCTCTCTTGTGACTCCCAGGTGCTTTGGCAAAGATGCATATATATCTTATGTTTTAGTTTTTTTTTTTTTACATTTTAATCATAATTTTAGCAGTAGGCATAAAGTTATTCTTACATTCTCATATTGCAAAGAAGAAAGTGTCACTTATACACCAGATAAAAAATAAGCAAATGATTGAAGGAAAATAAAGAATGTATTAATGTCTCGATATGCTTGTTTGCTTTCACTGCCAACGCTGTTGGCTTAGTTACTGGTATACTTGATTTGCTTTGAGAAATTAGCAAACAATAAAAAAGTAATATTGAAAGACCAGAAAATGCACAAATAAATAAATAAAGCAAACCTTTTTTGCGGCTCCAGACAGATTTCTTTAAATGTTTTGGGCCAAAATGGCTATTTTGATAATAACGGTTTCCTACCCCTGAGCTAGACATTACAGCAAGTGTTTATTTGCACTGGGACGAGTCCTCCATACTCCTGTCCCATTAAACAGGTTATGTTCCTACACACACTTGGTAGGACGCAGCCTACCCAGCTTACTCAGCCTACCCAGCCTACTGTGCACTATGAGGTAATAATTAACCCTTTGAGCGGAGACTGCTGCTTACTGTTGCATTGCTACTCTCTTCTGAATCTAATTCACAGATGGTGGTTGGACAGTACAGTGCAAATGTTCTTAACAAAAAAAAACTTGTAAACCAAACAATAAAGTTGATTAACTTAATGTGCAACACTGTTTTCTCACTCAGCAGAAAAACAAACCAACATAAAGTGTACAGTGGTTAGCAGTTAAGATTGGCAGTGTCACCAGTTGGCTGCCTCTGTGGCACCACTGCAGTGCCACTGAGTAAATGTGAGTAAATGTGGTACCACCTTTTTTAGAGGTGTTACAGCATGTAATGTGGCTTATCTGCCACAGGGAGGCACATGTGAGTCCATGAACCCTACATTACAGTGTTGGCAACACAGCAAGGGTGAACAGATTCATTGTGATTGTTATTAATTAAAGAAAACTTAGACGACAATGCAGAGTTCAGGTTGAATTGAAATGCAATTGTTGCTTTATACACAACTGTGTTTATTATACTTAAAAGCATTTGACAAATGAAAAACTAGATGTGCCTAGAACTCAACTAGATTTGTAATAATAAGTATGCTAATGAATTCTAATTTCCCCATGACAGGAAAATAATAATAATAATAGGCCTAATAGTACATAAAATATTCAGTCAACAATTAGAAAAATACGGTTTAAATAAAACAAATTGAAACAGTTTGAATGGACAACATTTTAGAGGCTAAAGGAACAATTTATGAGTTTTCATTCTGTAGTGCTAGTCTAGTGGATAGTGTCATGGAATGGCATATGGGAGAACAGAGTTTAATCCCCTGCTGAGGAATCTATTTTTCAAGAACTTCGTAAGAGTAATGCTGCATTCACACTACGAAAAGCCAAGCTAATGGTTTGCTTGGTAATTCAATGTATTCTCTATGCAAACCAGCTTAAAACATTTCCAGCTTTTTTCCAGCTTGGAAATTTTTAAAGCTGGTTTGCATAGAGAATACATTGTATTACCAAGCATTGAAGACTTTATTAGAAGATTGCATACCAAGCATTGAAGACTTTATTAGAAGATTGCATAGCAAAAGGTACAGTTTCATGACGGTACAGTTCACTGGTACAAGGTCTACTACAAGGAGATCCATGAAAAGACTAAGCTTATTTCCACTGGAAACCATTAAAGTATCTCATATAACATTGAATGACAGACAAATAGAACACAGTACTATGCAGTAGATATGTAAAGAGAAATTTTACCAGTTGCGAACGGCTGCTGCCTGATTTTCATTACACCTTGGCACCAAGGTACATAATACATTATTATTATAATGTTTTTTTTATTTTTATTAGAGAAATAATGCAAAGTTCTTCGAATGACCACAACTCCCAAGCTACAAGTCCCAACCCCCCATGTGACACAGTTTAGCAAACAAACTCACAGAGAGAGTCAGACACACACAGTGGGGGGTTGGGGGTTTGGGAGTACACGGGTACGAATTCTGGCCAGGCCACCTACTTGCTGAAGTGTCCCTGAGCAAGACTTTTAAATCCCTAAATTAAGAAACAATCTCTATTGAAAGAATACTAATGACTTATTTTATTATCGTTTTAACTTTGTCTATTCTGCAATCATCATAGGGATATACAAAATAGCCGTAAAGTGATTACTAACTTCTAATTGTTGAATGGAAGATTTTATTGTATTGTTTTTTCAAACCATTAGCTTGGCTTTTCATAGTGTGAATAAGGCAAAATATTTTTTAACATGAACATACAGTTAGTGGCCGTTGAGCTTGTCACATTTTCTGGGGCATTTTTCTACGATCTGTCCATAGACTCTACACATGTAAATGCAGAAACTCATTGATCAATAGCAGGTTTCACTTTTATATGATATTTTATATACGATTGAGAGAGAGAGATTTCATATACCGATTATGCTTGGATAATTATTCCTTTGACAGTGGTAAAATAGTACAGTCAGAGTGTAGCCTCGTCATCGCAACCATGATACAACAAGCATAATGTTTTGCACAAGGGGATAAACTGATCTTTCAGTCTCACTCTCTTGAGTTGACTGTGAAACTGAACACTACACCTCTTGACATGCAAATTAACCCAATATTCTATCAATGGTCCTGGCAGCATGAGGTGTGAAGCTTACTTACTTTTCATTCTCATGATGCACACACAGCAAAAATAACTTCTCTTGCACTCTCTCTTTCGTTGATATAAGTTAAATGAAGTCAGTGAAGTTTATAGAATATAGTCTATCTAGACCGGGAAGTTGAGCGTAGCCTGGTCCAACAAAATACATCTCTGCAGTCTGCACATAACATCTCTGCACAAACACATGCACCTCAAATGAAACTATAGGTCCATGCTACTTAAAGTTAACTCTTAAGGTAAAGTATTGACATCAAAATGTACTTAAAGTATCAAAAGTAAAAGTACTCATTATGCAGAATGTCCCATTTCACAAGTTTACAATGTATACAAATATTGTGCAGATCTAGCCTACAAGCTCACAATTCGTGGCATCGCAAGACATTGTGAGATTAATTGTAGATCATCTGACGTTTTGGCTGAGTGAAGTGGGTAATTTATGTTTTGTAATAATAATCCAAATCTACAAATGAATTTAGTAACATTTCTTTAGTAATTGGAAACACTCAAGTTAAGTACTTAAAGAAGAAATTATATTTAAGTACAATACTTAATTAAATCAAATGTACTAGTTAGGCTACTTTCCACCGGTGGTGTTTGTTTTCTCCAATGTGAGAGAGTGTTACCACATTTGCTATATTCTGTGAGTGAAACAAGCGACCAGGTCTATGAAAACAAGCCCAAAAGAAGCAACCATTTCACCACTTGAACTCTATTACATCAGCTATTTTAAAAAAAATATCTTGAAATTAAGGACAAATAAGCCACTACACTTAAGAAACTAGCCCTAACAAAAGCAACCCACAACTATGAATCTTTACAAGCGACTTTACAGGAAAACAGGACCAAAGTCACTTAAAATAAGCAGACCCAGCAACACTGGCAGGCTAGACTTGTTAAGACATGTTGCATGCTCAAAGATAACTGATCTGCAAACCTTTGGGGGAAGGGAAGGTTGTGTCTAGGGCTTCTTTGATTCACATGCAAATTATCCCAATATTCTATCAATGGTCCTGGCAGCCTGAGGTGTGAAGCTACCTACAGTTTACTTTTCATTCTCATGATGCACACACAGCAACAGCCACTGATTCATCAAAACTAATGTCTAATCAATGTCCAGTATACAATGCGTGTCAGATGCGATGCATGTTGTTGATAAAAGTTTGTTCATAGAATATATCTATCCACCATAAAACTATACCAGAGTATCAGATGGGAAATCTCTCTCTCTGGCATTAAAGGGATCCCTGGCTAATACGACAAATACGCCTTAATACATTATAATTGCCCTGTATAAATACAATGTAAAATCAAAAACACCTTAATTATTTTATTTCTTCTAGAAATAGCTAATCTTTCACTCAATAGGGGAAATGCCCGTCGCAAGTTGACGATGATCAGATTCCAAACTGTTCCCTTTCCTCCTTTAAAAAAAAATTCAAATTTATGATCGCCAGTGGTGTAAAGCAACTAAGCCTACATTAGTACAGTTGTGAGATATTTGTACTTTACTTGAGTATTTCCAATTTCCAATACTTTCATTTCTACTTCATTATATATTGGATCCAAATATTGTACTTTTACTCCACTACATTTATTTGAAAACTTTAGTTAGTAATTACTTTGCACATACACTTTTAATATTATAAAATATACATTTATCCACTTTACACCTATTTATACCATGGCTATTTGAAAATAGCCGATCTACAGTCCATTGCAGAGATTTGAATGTTTTCACTTAAAATGTGTTTGGTTCTAACTTCTGTACTGTCATTGATTATGATAGATTTCAAATCTTTTGTGTTTGTTTTGTCTAACATTGTTTAGTGTAAGAAACATAGTTGTTTTTTAAAGTAGCAATCTTTAAAAAAGAAAATAATCACAATTACTTATTGTATTTAATTACTTATTGTGATAATCAACTTCTAATGGTTGGCTGGAGGATTTTATTGAATTATTTTATTTATTCTTTATTTTTACTGTCCTGGAGACTTTGAAATTAGAATAATTAATGTGTTTAATGTTGTTAAATATGATAAACAGTTGTGAATAAAGCAATAATTGCTTTTCAGTTCATTAGAACTCGCATGTAAATTCACCCTTTCCCCTGGATTCCAGAGTTTAGTAATACATCTTTTTAATACAATTGCCAACAAGTCATTGCTGTTGACTGAAAGATTGTTTTTGGCTCAAAATCTACTCATTCTTGAAAATTAAATTAACTACCCAGTTAAGCAACAAACCTGTCTCATATGCCTTTATCTGGGCATTAGTTGCTCTCTAACCCCACCTAGTGGTTTTGGCATGTAACAACGTGGTGCCTCAACTGATCTGGCTGCCATGGTGGTACCACATCAGTGCCACGACCAGCACTTTCAAGGTACAACCACTGTATGTGTATAGAGGGTATATGCACATTTATAATAATTGATGGACCTTTTAATACCTCTGAAATGACACATTTAACACTGGCCCACAAAACTCTGACTCATCACTTTTCATCACTAAAGTCGATGGGAGCCCAACTTGATTTGGCCGCTGTGGCGACCCCGAATGTCGCAGACTCGGGCGCCCTAGCTAAATCATTAGAGCATGCCCTGAGCTACATCTGTGCAAAATTTTGCACTTTTAGACTGATTAGCACGAGAAAAAAAAACCCTAAGGCCTCCGACTAACATGAATACTCACCCATACGTGTATTGTTTTCTGAGGCCATTTCTAGCCCACGGAATGTTTTTTGTGCAAAACAAATGCCTGCAATGGATTCAGCATCATGACAAACCCCTAGTTAGACCCCTCAGATCCTCCTTAAATACCCAGAAAAAAAATCTTTTTCTGGGTATTTTCCTCCTGGGTGGATTTCTTGTGTTTCAGGCATTAAGGGGTTAATAATAAAAAATGCTCAATGGATATCACTGGTCATCATCTTGAATCCTTAAGAGGTGACCCCAAGCTACAAGAATCAGTTGAGAAAAAAACTTTTACAGGCGAATCCACGTTCACCCCCACGGCTCCCGGACTATAAAGGGTTGGTCTCACCTGCAGCTCTAGCTCTGGCTCTGGCTCTCACAATGGAGATGTAGATGAAGGTGGACACCAAGTAAGGAGTGAATACGGCCAGCTTAATGATGGCAGTGGTCCAAGATATGAGGGGGGGAGCAGTGGAGGTGGGAGAGGAGCTGGGAGACGGAGAAGAGGAGCTGGGAGATGGAGGAGAGGAGCTGGGAGATGGAGGAGAGGAGCTGGGAGACGGTGGAGGTGTGGAGACAGCGGGAGAGACATCTGTAAAGAGAAGACAACAATGTTCTTCAGTAAACCAAACACTGCCTGACTATTCTTTTGGCCAGATGGACATTTCTGCCTAACTCTTCTCTCCTAACACTGCTGCTTCATTGGGCCTTATTGTCTGTGTCCTAAGCTTGTTGCATTCAGAAAATGTCTTAGGCAATTATGCTATGAAGCTGAATCACTTTTTGCCTAGGCAAAAAGTGATTTTCGAAAGCAGTGGTGTAAAGTAACCAAGTAGATTTACTTAAGTACAATTATGAGGTATTTGTCCTTTACTTCAGTATTTCCAATACTTTTACTTCTACTCCACTACATCTCAGATCCAAATATTGTACTTTTAATCCACTGAATTTATTTGAAAAATTGAGTTACTTGTTACAGATATAAATGATGATTATATTATAAAACATACATTAATCCACTTTAGCCCTACTTAGGCTCTTTGAAAATAGCCGATCTACAAGCTCATAACACATCGCATTGTGACGCGTTGTGAGCTTTAAGATCTGCTATTTTCAAACATTTTGTACTTTTACTTTTGGTACTTTAAGTACATTTTGATGCCAATACCTTCGTGCTTCTACTCAAGTACATTTTGAATTCCGGACTTTTATTTCTATAATACCGTATTGATACTTTTACTTAAGTCAAATATGTGAGTACTTTTTCCACCAATGTTCGAAAGTAACAAGCATTCTGATAGGCTGAGAATATATAGGAAATCAGCAGTGCTAGGAGTATACAGTTAAGGGCTGTTCACACTGAGCACTAGAACTAGAGTATAACTAATTTATAAAGTATAGTTTTAAAAACTGTTCTATGGTCAAGTGGATGGCAGTGTTCACACTGACTATTAAAACAATACAATGGTGAACGTTATCTTTATTATTACTTTTATCTTTATCCTGCCCAGTGGGAATGGTGCTTTAGGCAGATATAAAAATAAACATGACTTTGGGCAAAATAAGTGTATTTTGAATGATTCAAAAAGTCAAAATTGTATTTCTTGTTTCCTGAAAACCTTCAAAATATGATGCCATTACACCCATGAGGCTAACAGAATATGAACAGAATCAGAACTATCCCTAACAATACTACTACTAGTGCTGCGGTCCTCAAAGTGGGTTGACAGACTTTCAGGGTTCCTTGAGGGGGGTCCAAATGGACCATAATACGTACTGTAGGTCTGCAACTACCAAGTGTACGAATGGATCCCAATTAGACCCTAAAGGTCCATGTGATTCCATTTCTGCACTCTCACCATGTTGATAATAGTCAAGTAAACCTCAAGTGTCACCTGTCACGTCCATCCAGCTCTCTGGTGACGGTCCACGGCCGTGGACGATGCACTTGTAGAAGCCTTCATCAGACTTGTAAACACTGTGGATGGTCATCTGTCCTGTAGACGCTTCCTTGATGAGGGATCCGTCTTTATAGAAGTCAGCTGGGAGGTCAGAGGAGGGGTTACCGCTGGTCTGGTCTTTGGACAGGCAGCGCAGTGTGACATCACTTCCCCCCGCCACAGGAAGCACTGGACTCTCCAGGATCACGTCTGTGTCTGGAGAAAATCAAATCAAACTTTATTTATAAAGCACATTTACAACAATCGAAGTTCAATCAAAGTGCTGTACAACAAAACACAAAACCATCAACAACAATAAGGCAGAATAAAGACAAAGTTAAAATTAAAACAACAAAGACAACATTACACATCAGATACAACAAACAGATCAGACCTAAGTTATGTGACTAAATGCTAAAGAATAAAACAGTGTTTTAAGCAGGGATTTAAAAGACAATGGAGTTTGCACTGCTGATAAAGAAGGGCAGGCTGTGAGCCTATAGGGTCTACTCTAGAGCCTAGAACAGGGGCGAGCAGCAGAGGGCCTTCATTACACACTGATTGTGGGCTCGCCTATAAGGCGAGCACACTTTAGATATTGTCATTATTTCTATACTAGGCAGGCAGTCAGTGCAAGTATCAAAAAACTTCGGTTCCTTTCTACTCCTACATACTTAGTGAGAAAATGAAAATAAAAACATCAATGTGTTCAGCTTACTGTGGCGACGTGTGCTATTACTTTTTACAGCAATCGGCCAAATGGTGGCGCTGTAGGAAGCCTTCGAAAGTGCGAACTTTGAACAGGTATAGCTCATGCTGTGTTTGAGGTAAAGCCATGAAACCTGTATACACGTATGCGTCTCCTCATGCCGAACAACTTTTACGCTCTGACTTTTGACCTTTGACCTTTAGATCTCCCACAATTTGGAATTATATGAAAAACAGTAAAAATCTATCTCCTCCTGGGTTTTTTTCGTTACGCGCACGAAACTTTTTTCACATGAACTTTGGACCAATACGGTCAGATTGATCAACCAGATTTCTTTTAAAGTGAAATATAATTTTTTAATAATTCAATCAATATTGCGGTTTTATGCAAATTATTCTTCGGCCTCTAAATCATACATGCAAAGTTACACGTTCATGGCATTTGGCAAAGATGTAGAGGGTTAGTCAAAGTATTACTGAAACCAATTTTAGTCCAATCGGCCAAAGGGGGGCGCTATACGAAGCCTTTGAAAATTCAAACTTCAAACGGGCATAAGTCATGACTCGTTTCGTTTTAAGACATGCAACTTGCTTACACGCGTGCTTTGACTCGAGCGGAAGACATCTGTGTCTTTGTTAAGTAAGCTCCGCCCTTCGATTTTCCGCCATTTTGAGCAGTTTGTAAAACGCGTAAACCCGCTTTTATTCTGGAATTTTCGCTCCACGTGCACAAAACTTTTTTTACGTGAACTTTGGACCAATATCTAAAGATCTGTCAGATCGGATTTTTTTTTTAAATTGAAACATGCTTTTTTAATAATTCAATGAATATTGCAGTTTTATGCAAATTATTCTTCTGCCTCTAAATCATACATGCAAAGTAACATGTTCATGGCATTTGGCAAAGATGTAGAGTGTTAGTCCAAATATCACGAAATCCAATCTCACTCCAATTGGCCAAAGGGGGGCGCTATATCATTTTGAGCAGTTTGTGAAACGCTTAAACCCGTTAGGATTTTTTTAGCAATTTGCATGAAACATTCTACACACAATCTAAGGACCTTTATCTAATATGCCTATGAAGTGCACACACACACAAAAAGAAAAATAATAACAAATATAGCTGCAAGCAGCGATAAAGTGGCCAAAGCCAAAAACACCTCAAATCATGAACACAGCCTGCAATGTCCGTGAAATCTTGCAAGCACATTCCCAATAGGTCAAGGAACAGATACCACCCTTCTTACATTGGCCTGTTATAATAGCGCCACCAGCGGGTCAACTTTTGGCACAACACATTTTTGGAACAAAATGGACCAATCTTTGACGTCAGTAACGTCAAAGAGAGCACTGCCTGCGATCTTGACATTTTGTACTTTTATAGCCATTGTTTTCTGGCTTGAAGCGAGCCCACAATTGTTTCGAAGGAACAATATTTTTCTAGTTGTGGGCTCGCCTATAAGGCGAGCACACTTTAGATATTGTCATTATTTCTATACTAGGCAGGCAGTCAGTGCAAGTATCAAAACACTTTGGTTCCTTTCTACTCCTACATACTTAGTGAGAAAATGAAAATAAAAACATCAATGTGTTCAGTTTACAGTGGCGAAGTGTGCTATTATTTTTTATAGCAATCGGCCAAATGGTGGCGCTGTAGGAAGCCTTCGAAAGTGCGAACTTTGAACAGGTATAGCTCATGCTGTGTTTTAGGTACAGCCATGAAACCTGTATACACGTATTCGTCTCCTCATGCCGAACAACTTTTACGCTCTGACTTTTGACCTCTGACCTTTAGATCCCCCAGAATTTTGAATTATATGAAAAACAGTAAAAATCTATCTCCTCCTGGGATTTTTGCATAACGTGCACAAAACTTTTTTCACATGAACTTTGGACCAATACGGTCAAACTAGTCTCGGTGGATTTCTTTTAAAGTGAAATATATATTTTTTTAAATTCAATCAATATTGCGGTTTTATGCAAATTATTCTTCAGCCTCTAAATCATACATGCAAAGGTACACGTTCATGGCATTTGGCAAAGATGTGGAGGGTTAGTCAAAGTATCACTGAAACCAATTTTATTCCAATCGGCCAAAGGGGGGCGCTATACGAAGCGTTTGAAAATTCAAACTTCAAACGGGCATAAGTCATGACTCGTTTCGTTTGAAGACATGCAACTTGTTACACGCATGCTTTGACTCAAGCGGAAGACATCTGTGTCGTTGTTAAGTAAGCTCTGCCCTTCGATTTTCCGCCATTTTGAGCAGTTTGTAAAACGCGTAAACCCGCTTTTATTCTGGAATTTTCGCTCCACGTGCACAAAACTTTTTTTACGTGAACTTTGGACCGATATCTAAAGATCTGTCAGATCGGATTTCTTTAAAATTGAAACATGCTTTTTTAAATAAATTCAATGAATATTGCAGTTTTATGCAAATTATTCTTCTGCCTCTAAATCATACATGCAAAGTAACATGTTCATGGCATTTAGC
The DNA here is from genome assembly GCF_963921795.1 of Nannobrachium achirus. Lineage (NCBI taxonomy): Eukaryota > Metazoa > Chordata > Actinopteri > Myctophiformes > Myctophidae > Nannobrachium > Nannobrachium achirus. The sequence goes on along the minus strand of NC_137821.1, from coordinate 5,705,274 downwards.
AAAGATGTAGAGTGTTAGTCCAAATATCACTAAAACCAATCTTACCCCAATTGGCCAAAGGGGGGCGCTATATCATTTTGAGCAGTTTGTGAAACGCTTAAACCCGTTAGGATTTTTTTTTGCAATTTGCATGAAACATTCTACACACAATCTAAGGACCTTTATCTAATATGCCTATGAAGTGCACACACACACACACAAAAAAAAATAATGAATATAGCTGCAAGCAGCGATAAAGTGGCCAAAGCCAAAAACACCTCAAATCATGAACACAGCCTGCAATGTGCGTGAAATCTTGCAAGCACATTCCCAATAGGTCAAGGAACAGATACCACCCTTCTTACATTGGCCTGTTATAGCGCCACCAGCGGGTCAACTTTTGCACAACACATTTTTGGAACAAAATGGACCAATCTTTGACGTCAGTAACGTCAAAGAGAGCACTGCCTGCGATCTTGACATTTTGTACTTTTATAGCCATTGTTTTACGGCTTGAAGCGAGCCCACAATTGTTTCGAAGGAACAATATTTTTCTAGTTGTGGGCTCGCCTATAAGGCGAGCACACTTTAGATATTGTCATTATTTATTTATTTATTTATTTATATACTATATCAAGTTCTCCTCAAAACTTCGGTTCCTTTCTACTCCTACATACTTAGTGAGAAAATGAAAATAAAAACATCAATGTGTTCAGTTTACAGTGGCGAAGTGTGCTATTATTTTCTATAGCAATCGGCCAAATGGTGGCGCTGTAGGAAGCCTTCGAAAGTGCGATCTTTGAACAGGTATAGCTCATGCTGTGTTATACATACAGCCATGAAACCTGTATACACTTATGCGTCTCCTCATGCCGAACAACTTTTACCCTCTAACTTTTGACCTCTGACCTTTAGGTCTCCCACAATTCGGAATTATATGAAAAACAGTAAAAATCTATCTCCTCCTGGGATTTTCGCGTCAAGTGCACAAAACTTTTTTCACATGAACTTTGGACCAATACGGTCAAACTAATCTCGGCGGATTTCTTTTAAAGTGAAATATAATTTTTTAATAATTCTATCAATATTGCGGTTTTATGCAAATTATTCTTCGGCCTCTAAATCATACATGCAAAGTTACACGTTCATGGCATTTGGCAAAGATGTAGAGGGTTAGTCAAGGTATCACTGAAACCAATTTTATTCCAATCGGCCAAAGGGGGGCGCTATACGAAGCGTCTGAAAATTCAAACTTCAAACGGGCATAAGTCATGACTCGTTTCGTTTGAAGACATGCAACTTGTTACACGCGTGCTTTGACTCAAGCGGAAGACATCTGTGTCGTTGTTAAGTAAGCTCCGCCCTTCGATTTTCCGCCACTTTGAGCAGTTTGTAAAACGCGTAAACCCGCTTTTATTCTGGAATTTTCGCGTCACGTGCACAAAACTTTTTTTACGTGAACTTTGGACCGATGTCTAAAGATCTGTCAGATCGGATTTCTTTAACATTGAAACATGCTTTTTTAAATAATTCAAACAATATTGCATTTTTATGCAAATTATTCTTCTGCCTCTAAAACATACAAGCAAAGTCACATTTTCATGACAAAATAGTGTAGAGGGTTAGTTCAAATATCACTGAAACCAATCTTACCCCAAATGGCCAAAGGGGGGCGCTATATAATTTTGAGCAGTTTGTAAAACGCTTAAACCCGTTTTTATTCTAGGATTTTTTTTGCAATTTGCATGAAACATTCTACACGCAATCTAAGGACCTTTATCTAACATGCCTATGAAGTGCACACAAAAAAATTATAAAATAATAATAATAAATATAGCTGCAAGCAGCGATAAAGTGTCCAAAGCCAAAAACACCTCAAATCATGAACACAGCCTGGGATGTGCGTGAAATCTTGCAAGCACATTCCCAATAGGTCAAGGAACAGATACCAACCTTCTCACATTGGCCTGTTATAGCGCCACCAGCGGGTCAACTTTTGCACAACACATTTTTGGAACAAAATGGACCAATCTTTGACGTCAGTAACGTCAAAGAGAGCACTGCCTGCGATCTTGACATTTTGTACTTTTATAGCCATTGTTTTCTGGCTTGAAGCGAGCCCACAATTGTTTCGAAGGAACAATATTTTTCTAGTTACTGAATAAAGTGAGACAACATTGGACAACTAGTCTAGTGTGGCCAAACTGTTGCCTCTGACAACGTCTGATATCTCTTTTAGGTCTCGACCTGAACAGTTTGGGAATCCACTGCTCTAGACTGTCTAGTGCAGGGGTCAGCAACCTTTTTGAAATGAAGTGCCATGTTTTTATTTCTAAATAGTCAGTGTACCATGTCAACATACATTTTTATGACACCCCATCAAAAAATTCAGACATATTGTGATTGTCAGGACATTGTTATAATTATCATTAGTTTTATCATAATTATCATTAGCCTCTTTGAAAATAGCCGATCTACAAGCTCATAACACATCGCATTGTGACGCGTTGTGAGCTTTAAGATCTGCTATTTTCAAACATTTTGTACTTTTACTTTTGGTACTTTAAGTACATTTTGATGCCAATACCTTCGTGCTTCTACTCAAGTACATTTTGAATTCCGGACTTTTATTTCTATAATACCGTATTGATACTTTTACTTAAGTCAAATATGTGAGTACTTTTTCCACCAATGTTCGAAAGTAACAAGCATTCTGATAGGCTGAGAATATATAGGAAATCAGCAGTGCTAGGAGTATACAGTTAAGGGCTGTTCACACTGAGCACTAGAACTAGAGTATAACTAATTTATAAAGTATAGTTTTAAAAACTGTTCTATGGTCAAGTGGATGGCAGTGTTCACACTGACTATTAAAACAATACAATGGTGAACGTTATCTTTATTATTACTTTTATCTTTATCCTGCCCAGTGGGAATGGTGCTTTAGGCAGATATAAAAATAAACATGACTTTGGGCAAAATAAGTGTATTTTGAATGATTCAAAAAGTCAAAATTGTATTTCTTGTTTCCTGAAAACCTTCAAAATATGATGCCATTACACCCATGAGGCTAACAGAATATGAACAGAATCAGAACTATCCCTAAAAATACTACTACTAGTGCTGCGGTCCTCAAAGTGGGTTGACAGACTTTCAGGGTTCCTTGAGGGGGGTCCAAATGGACCATAATACGTACTGTAGGTCTGCAACTACCAAGTGTACGAATGGATCCCAATTAGACCCTAAAGGTCCATGTGATTCCATTTCTGCACTCTCACCATGTTGATAATAGTCAAGTAAACCTCAAGTGTCACCTGTCACGTCCATCCAGCTCTCTGGTGACGGTCCACGGCCGTGGACGATGCACTTGTAGAAGCCTTCATCAGACTTGTAAACACTGTGGATGGTCATCTGTCCTGTAGACGCTTCCTTGATGAGGGATCCGTCTTTATAGAAGTCAGCTGGGAGGTCAGAGGAGGGGTTACCGCTGGTCTGGTCTTTGGACAGGCAGCGCAGTGTGACATCACTTCCCCCCGCCACAGGAAGCACTGGACTCTCCAGGATCACGTCTGTGTCTGGAGCAAATCAAATCAAACTTTATTTATAAAGCACATTTACAACAATCGAAGTTCAATCAAAGTGCTGTACAACAAAACACAAAACCATCAACAACAATAAGGCAGAATAAAGACAAAGTTAAAATTAAAACAACAAAGACAACATTACACATCAGATACAACAAACAGATCAGACCTAAGTTATGTGACTAAATGCTAAAGAATAAAACAGTGTTTTAAGCAGGGATTTAAAAGACAATGGAGTTTGCACTGCTGATAAAGAAGGGCAGGCTGTGAGCCTATAGGGTCTACTCTAGAGCCTAGAACAGGGGCGAGCAGCTGAGGGCCTTCATTACACACTGATTACTGAATAAAGTGAGACAACATTGGACAACTAGTCTAGTGTGGCCAAACTGTTGCCTCTGACAACGTCTGATATCTCTTTTAGGTCTCGACCTGAACAGTTTGGGAATCCACTGCTCTAGACTGTCTAGTGCAGGGGTCAGCAACCTTTTTGAAATGAAGTGCCATGTTTTTATTTCTAAATAGTCAGTGTACCATGTCAACATACATTTTTATGACACCCCATCAAAAAATTCAGACATATTGTGATTGTCAGGACATTGTTATAATTATCATTAGACTCATAAGAATAACCCTATCTACCCGACTCCCTCCCCATGTCAAAGTTCAGAATTTTAATGAATGTAGAATTATATGCAGGATGTAATTTGCTGCAAATTAGGTGACTTAATTTAATTGACTACGTTTAAAACAACATTTGATTTTAAAATAAAAATCCTCTCTCTCACACTTCTGCCAGTGTGCCAGTGATCACCCTCCCCTGTGCCAATGTTGGCACCGTGCCTAAGGTTGCCTAGCCCTGGTCTGGTGGAATGTCAAATACATACCAGAGGTCTTAATGCTGATGGAGCGGCTGAGTTCTCCTGACTTGGACTGACACCAGTAAAGTCCACTGTCCAGACTGTACAGGGTTATGGAGCAGGAGGAGCCTAGAGAGAGGAAGACAAAGATACAGGCTTATTTTAGGCCCTGCACGGCCCTGGCCCTCCCCTGGCCTGGCCCATAGAGAGAGACACACAGCTGCCTACAAATCCAGGCCCCAAATTGAGACATAGCGGCCCCACTCCGGGTAAGGGAGAAGGGAGTACGGCTGCCAATTTAATCCTTATGAGAGGCATCGTAAAATACCTTAATTTCACTGGTTGACTACTGAGGATTTGTGTGTTCTAATTAAGTGTCCCATCTGTTTGATTTGTCCTTTTTAATGTGACATAACTGCCATCGCAATATACAACCCACAACATACTTTAATATGCTTCATCAGTGAGTCAAAAGTGCTAGCATTGGAAATCTTAAGTTTAAGTTGCCGCACGGTACACACGTTACTGACAGATCCCTTTTCACCAGATACGCTTGTCTCATTTATTTTGGGAAACGATCGCATCATGCTTCTTCCATCTTGCGTCTTGCAAGACTTGTTTTAGTTTAACACTAACCTGCAGAATTCACTCTGTAGTCGAAAATGTCTGCATTTTAAAAGTCATAAATGCGTGGCAGTAAAGCCAGTAATATCACAGAGAAGCGACCGGTTTTCTGTCTACCGTGTCCCCTCTGCTCTGTTTAACATTATGGGTAACCCATTCAAGTGTCAAATTAAATGTGACACACATCATGTATTTAGAAAACAAGATAATAAGTTGAGTCTTCAGTTCATCTAAGATTCTTTTAAAAGTAGGCTATGTTGCCCCATAGCCTAGGATCCCAGCAAACATGCCTCATTCACATACAGTCAGTCCATGTGTCTGTCCATACCTTCAGTGAAGCCCCATTCACATACAGTCCATGTGTCTGTCCGTACCTTCAGTGAAGCCCCATTCATAGTTGCAGGTTCCGTTGCCCTTCCCTCTGGTGTGTCTCCTCACAGACCACTCCTCCTCCTCACAGCTCAGTGAGATGGTCTCATGTTTGAAGAACTGAGACCTGGCAGGACTGACGGTCAGAGACACTGAGAGAGAGGGAGAGAGAGAGAGAGAGAGAGAGAGAGAGAGAGAGAGAGAGAGAGAGAGAGAGAGAGAGAGAGAGAGAGAGGATGAACACAGGGATGAGAGTTAAACCTTTTTGCTGATATTGTCCAAAACTCACACAATGGGTCCTTGGACTATTGAGATTTTCCCTAACACAGAAATGTCAAATGTGATTTGGGAGGACTGAAAAAAAAAAGCACCAGAAATGTTGCTAACTAAAGATCCCACTATAGTCCATACTACACCCAGAATGCAGTGCATGATGGAAGTATAGTCTGTCTCACCATCTGGTTGAGCAGCTCCATAGCAGACCAGGAGATACAGCACTGTGAGGAGAGACAGACAGACAGACAGACAGACAGACAGACAGACAGACAGACAGACAGACAGACAGACAGACAGACAGACAGACAGACAGACAGACAGACTTTATGTGGTGAAAACCAGAAGGAATCCATTGTTACTCATTCAAGTTCATGTACATTTAATCAACTCAGCTCTCCATTTGGTTCAATTCTCTTCACTTTTCAGAGTTATTCAAGTTCATTTCAATAATCTTACAATTTGCAAAGTACATGATCACAGTTCAATATTTAACCAGTGGTGTGTTCTACCTGATACAGGGGTCTACGCCGCATAATGTAAAAAATAAATCAGAAAAAGCGTATGCCATCGTGAACCTTTCAAAGTAGCGTATCTGATAGGCATTATGTATGCGCTGGCCACATGAATGGCCACGGATCATAAAGAATTCTAGAACACACCACTGAGTCTAACAACTATTACAGACGTGGGTTTGATGGTGTGGGTTCAGCCTTTAAGTATGGTCGACCTCTACTGATAAAGACAAGTTTTGTGGTGAGGAAACATGGCGGGTTTACGTTTCATTTTCCATTCGCTGCAGATAAAACGCTAAACCGTGCATCCAGCACTATAAGATAATGTTTGGTAACAAAGCAAAGATTTCTGATTTAAATACATTTACTGAAAATGAGTGCAAAGCACATTAAAGTAGTTCACCCCCAAAATGACTTTTTTCCTATTGATTACTCACGCCATGGAGACTTGAGTTCAATATGTTTTTGTATTTGTCGCATTCGGGTCATTTGCATTTGGGTCCCCATCCGTATGGGGGTAAATTCACTATAATCATATTTTGTCTTAGGAATTCGACACATAAAAAAGAAAGAAAGGAAAAAAAAGAAAGTAATCAATAGGAAAAAAGTCATTTTGGGGGGTGAACTACGTCTTTAAAGAGTAGTTCACCTATATACAGTTTAATAGTTAAAATCGTTAAACTAAAATAAGATTGAAATAAAGAACTCACATGACGCTGACAGTTTCATCTCGACAAGCTGACTGACAGGCTGGCTGTCTGACAGTGGCTGAGTGAGATGTTGTGTGGTTTGACATACATAATATGTACCCTCCACTGCATGCTTACTGAAGGGTCTATTTCCTCTTTCTAACATGCTCAACCATACACACACACACACACACACACACACACACACACACACACACACACACACACACACACACACACACACACACACACACACACACACACACTAGGGTGGGATGTATCTTGCCTAGAAACCACACGAATCTGCTATTGCAAAAAAAAAAAAAAAAAAAACAATGCCTATACTTTATATGGGTGTGTATTAGCAGCCAATGATGGCAGGCAAGCAAGTGCAGGTTCGCTAGAGAGTGCAGAAGGTTGATCGAAGATCGGGGGGGGGGGGGGGGGGGGGGGGGGCACCTGCCTAGTGCCTCCCCAAACACTATAAAAGCCATGCTATTCAATGTGCTTTCTCCTCAGTCTTATACCAGGCCACTGGATTGGCCACACAGAAGAGAACCTTTGTTATAGCCTCAGTATAGGACAGAGATGTGAGCCTATAGGCCTATGCATTTGGATCAGAAAGACGAGACATACCAGAAATGTGACACTAACAATGATGTGCCATGCAGGGAGGGAGGCATTTATAATCTTTGGTTTGGTAGGACCCATGCAGCCAGAGCCCAGAGGAGTGAATAATCCATGGTTTGGTAGGACCCAGCCAGAGCCCAGAGGAGTGAATAATCCATGGTTTGGTAGGACCCAGCCAGAGCCCAGAGGAGTGAATAATCCATGGTTTGGTAGGACCCAGCCAGAGCCCAGAGGAGTGAATAATCCATGGTTTGGTAGGACCCAGCCAGAGGAGTGAATAATCCATGGTTTGGTATGACCCAGCCAGAGGAGTGAATAATCCATGGTTTGGTATGACCCAGCCAGAGGAGTGAATAATCCATGGTTTGGTATGACCCAGCCAGAGCCCAGAGGAGTGAATAATCCATGGTTTGGTATGACCCAGCCAGAGCCCAGAGGAGTGAATAATCCATGACAAACACTTTAACCACAAAACCACTGAGCTGGCTAACAGACCAGCAACAACTGCATTTTTTTAATGTTAATTTGTTTTCTGATAGATACTTTTATTATGACAAATTTATTGTCATTCATGTAACACGGCTTGTCTGAATGAATGAATTAACTTTATTCATATAGCACTACTCACAGAATGAATGCACCGAGTGCCTTACAGATACATAATATAAAAAAAGCTCTACAATTGCAGAGATACAATAAAAGAGAATAAACATTGCATTTTAGTTCCATTACCATTTTTGTCAGTAACGTCAAAGACAGCACTGCCTGCTATCTTGACAGTTTGTACTTTTATACCATTCTTTTTTGGCTTGAAGAGAGCCCATAATGTTTCGTAGGAATAGTAATTTCCAGCTGGCTTAAGAATGCGACAAAGGGCACTGTTAATTTAGTATCAGTGATGTCAGCATGCAGCTGTTACCATGGTGGTGACACTGTTTGGTATCAGTGTGATGTCAGCATGCAGACAGACGGCGGACAGACATTCTCTAAATTAATAGTTAGATATATTTCGAGTGAACTATCCCTTTAACAGTCAACATTTCCCGCACTATTCCTATTAGTATTTTGTTTTCTTAGAAAACAAAATACAAACTTACATTTTATGGACTATTAAATACATTTAGGTACATTATGGCCTATAAACGTAGATGTGATCAAGTGTCTGCTGGAGGTTTAAAGCGGATACGGAAACTGTGTCTGCATGTACAGTATGTGTAGGCCTATTCATTCATATAACCGGATACAGAAGGCAGGCTCTAGACCGGATCACACTGGTTCATTCCATTGAGTTCATTCTGAACGAAACCCTGTCTTTCTGCAGGGTCGCCTGGAAAGCCTGGACTGGTTAACAGCGACATCTACTGGAAGACTGTGTAATATGTCAGAGAAATCCACATGAAATGGAAAGTATTCCTGTTAAACTACAAGTCTGACTAAATCTGTTCACACAGGTAAAGATCATGGCGTTTCACTCGATCTCTGTGAAACCGTGGATGTGGATTTATTTCAACGTTCTCCTGGTAATATGGAGCAGCTGTTTCAACACATCTGTGACAGGTAAATGTTAAGTTATATAAGTTATAGGCCTACAAGTTACAACTTGTAGGCAGCATAAACGTTATTACAGCAGAGTAACACATAGGGAGGGGCTGCTAAAGTTGTATAGTTATGCCTATAACGTTTCTACAACATTACATTTTAGGCGGGATCTTTTTTTAAAGAAAATGATTTACAAAAAAAAAGAAGAAAAAAAAAGAAACTTTGGTAGCCACAAAAATAAAATCCCTCCTAAAATGTATGGTAGAAACGTTATAGGCAGACTATACAAATAATATCAAGTTAAAACCAGTGGGAGGGCGAGCTTGCTGGTAAAACATACAATATAAAGACCATTAAGGACCCTCATACATATAGGGTAGGAGGGTATAGAGCCTATTGTGGGTCAAGGAGGCAAGAAAATAAAAGTGAATGAAAGAGGGTAGTTTGGGACACGAGCTTCAGCCGCAAAGATGACTGGCTGAAGTTGCTAGTCTTTTCTTTTAAGTTCTCATTGTTTTCTCTTCAGTCTTCACTGTGTGTGTGTGTGTGTGTGTGTGTGTGTGTGTGTGTGGGGGGGGGGGGGGGGGGGGCTGTTTGTCCTCACACCACCTGTGATGTCACTGACATCCATATGTGAGGACAGCCAATCACAAGACATCATGTGACTGTTGATGATGACAGCTACCTGTGGGGGAAAGTAACTAAGTACATTTACTTAAGTACTGTACGTAGGTAGCCTACAATTTAGAGTAGGCTACTTGAGTATTTCCAATACTTTTACTTTTACTCTTGGATCCAAATATTTTACTTTGATTTATTAGAAAATGTAGTTATCCTACTTGTTACTTTGTAGATTATTATTACAAAACACACATTAACCACTTCAACCCTGTACATTTCCACTTTTTGAAAACAACAGGCTCACAACGCTTCTACTTTTACTTTTGGTACTTTAGTACATTCTGATGGCAATACTTTAGTCAAGTACATTTAATACTGGATTGTACTTGTAACGGAGTACTTCCACATTGCAGTATTGATACTTTGACTTGAGTAAAACACTTGAGTACTTTTTCCACCACTGACAACATAGACCAGGCTTTCTCAAAGTGTGTGTCGTGTTACCCTGTAGGGTGCGGCTTCTGTAAGGATAATGGAGATGGAGGGACTCTCAGCAGCCCTCATCGGGCCATGCAGTTAGACTGGTTTTGTTGCTGCAACAAACAAACACTACTTGCTTTTTAACCCTTAATGAACACTTCACCCATTTTTAGTCTAGCTTGTCATCTCTATAATTGGTTCTCAACGGGCCTGCAAATTAAGGCCCGGACAAACTGGGCCCAACTGGACCGGGCCAAAGGCTCGGCCTGGCCTGAGCAATTACCATACTTTTAGTCCCGAAAACCCGAAAATGTGTCATTATGCAGTTAACGGCCTCAAAGTCACGCATCCAAAAAGCTTTGACCTGAGCAGATTGGACCTTCTGGTCTGGAGATGGATGAGAAAACTCTTCATCAGGTGACTGAGATCATGTTGACTGACAGCTACATACACTGTAGAGCAAGGTTTCTCAAAGTGGGTTCCTGGCACCCTAGGGTGCCGTGACACAAGTCCAGGGGTGCCTCAGAATACTTTGATAATGTTTGGAATTTATCAACATCACTTCAGCCTATACAGTACACCATGTCTCTTCACCAAAAATACCAGATCTACAAGCCCCCAGAATTTGAGAACTGTAATTGGTCCTCCTCACTAATGCTCATTATAAGATGGCGTCATTTCTGCGTCTCAGAAGAGGGCTGTGGACATCATCTTTGGGGATTTGTATGTTTTGAGCTGGTTTATGTTTTTAATGTTTTAATGTTACTGCATGTGAACATTAGTTTAGTTTTTAGTTTTTAAACGTAACCCTGATAATAAGGTAAACCTGTAGTTGTTGTTCCCTGTACGGGAAAACAAACAACAACATCTGATCGATCTGCTATTTTCCGGCTTTAGGCTTAAAGCTATACTGTGTAAGTTGCTCAACTAGTGGTCAGTAGCGTCCGCGTCTTTCGGCCGTTTTTCGCCGCGGACCGGGCCTCACACCCCCGCGTCACCCCCGCGTCTGCCTCCACCTCGCCGAGATCTATCTTTGGAGGGGTCCCTGGTTCCTGTGCGTTCAGGCATTCCGGAGAAACGGAGTGTTTCACCCGAGTATAGATAGAGACACAAGGGCGCCTACAAATATGGCTGCCCTATTGTGATAGCTAGCGACCCCACTTCAAGATGCGCTGTGAATGGCCGGCAGTGTATAACCCTCGCTGTGATTGGCCGGTAGTGTATGATGACGTCATTTTGCCGGGAAATCCCGCCCCTGTCACTGCTAGAAGAAAATATATAAAGAGAAGGCTTCAGAAGCTGAAAATAACGGAGTGGGTGTTCTAAAACTTTAGCGATTTAAGAGTTAGGACAATTTTAAGATTTGTTTTATAAAAAAAGTTACATGGTATAACTTTAAATGGCAACAAACTAAACCACATGCAGCATTCATAAAAACCCTATTTCTAAACTTCAAGCTCTGGGAATTCTCCCTGACAACTCATCCAGACGTTCACAAGAGACAGTGTTTCATTCATGTGGCAAGTCTGTGGACATGGCAATGAGCTGATCCTCCTTTTTTAGTTGTTAAGCTTGTACTACTTTTGGAATTATAAGCCTTGAAAAAGAACCACTGATAGAATAATAATAACAATAACAATAATGAAAATGTATAAATAACAAAAAATAAAAATAAAGACATTATTGAATGCATTATTATCAGGGACCACACACAATACCTCCACCGACCACCAGGTGTAAACCCCTGATTTAGACTATCCCTTTAGTTATTGACATTGACTATAGGCATTTGACAAGAAATGTAAAGTTAATAAAAGCAACAATAGTATTGTAGACCGTTTTTGACCAATCAGTAGACCAGTGCCTTATGTGTATTGTTACAATACACATAAGGCACTGGTCTACTGCGGGCCCAGTAATGCACCCCTGATTAAAGTGCTTAAGACAGAGATTCACAACTGGACAGGACAGGGCCCACTTCAACTGAGCTCAGTTCTATCCAGTGCCCACTTCAGAATAGTCTATTCAGCAAATGTTTTAAACAAGCTTCCGCTGCCTTAACCCAGTTGCCTTTTTGATACACACTGAGCTGAATATTCCTGTGAAAATCACTGTCCTGTTCCTGTCCTGACATGACTTTAATCAGAAGCTCATCTGCTCTGCTTGAAACAACTACACAAACACATTCCAGTTTAACACGTCAGTGCAGGCCTCTAGGCTATTGTGTGTGTGTGTGTGTGTGTGTGTGTGTGTGTGTGTGTGTGTGTGTGTGTGTGTGTGTGTGTGTGTGTGTGTGTGTGTGTGTGTGTGTGTGTGTGTGCGGCGTGCTGTGTGCCTGTGTGTGCGTTTTATTGTGTTGACATTTCAAGGAAGAGTTTATGAGTGTTGTCAACTACAAATTGTTGCATGCAAAATACTGTAATCACCAACACGTTTAAAAAACACAATGTAGCCTACACTAATGTACAACTTTAACCAATTGGACCCTTACAGATCTGTGACTCAGAGTGTGTAGAATGGAACCAAATGGATCCTTACAGATCTGTAATGTTTTGGAGTGCCAATGTGAAAAAAATAAGTAAAAGCTAGAGCTAGGCTACAATGCCTAGTGTGTGCCACAGTGCCACTGTCAGGTACACAATCTCTGCTCACTTTGCACACACATACTCCTTGGATGGCAAATCACAACCTCCACCCCTCATTTCTCACATGGCCCACTTCTAGCGCCACCATCAGGCCGATTATTGCAAAACACTTTTTTGGACACCTACAGATTTTGGCCTAAAATCACACAAATCGGTACACAGTATCTCTAAAGTCATGTCGTCAACATGGATCTGTCCCATTTCTCATATTCCCTCCTGATTGGCTACCTTCTAAAGTTTGTGTATGCGACCTGGCGGTCGCTTATCTCCTGATTAGGGAGTCTTACTGGTATAGTAACGCATCTGACACTGTCTGCTACTCTGTGCAAAATCAACAAGATTTTAAAATAACAGATAAGTGCCATTCTCAAACGTAAAGATAATTAATACATTTCATTGAACAGTTGCATACAAGTGTTAATGTACAGCAATTAGTCTTAGAGTTAGATTTAGTCTTTTGAATAACACACATTTAGTCTTAGTCTTCTGAAATAGTTTAGTCTAGTCTTATCGACTAAACATCAAAATGAACACTGCACTAGGTCGAGACACAAATGGACTGTTATAGCGCCACCAGCAGACTAAGTTTTGTAACAAAATGCCTCAAATCATGAATGCAGCGTCTGATTACCGTTACAGGCCGAAGAACACATGGCACCCTTTTCACATTGGCCTATTACAGCGCCACCAGGAGGCCACAATAACCTACCTGACCTGGTGGAGACCTGTGCACTGCTTCTAGTTAGAGCTGAATTCTTCATCCTCTGTTCCTGTCTTGACATGACTTTTATCAGACAGCTCATCTACTCCGCTTGCCAACAGAGAAACAAACAAGGGGAAATCTCTCGCTTTTGCGAAGGCCCATCATTTCGACAGGAGGGTTAGCGACTCACTTCACGGAGGTTAAGGTTAGGGTGAGGGTTAGAGTCGGGTGTCGAAAAGATGACATGTAGTAACAGCGACACGCTCCCACAAACACATGACACGTTTATCCTTTATCGTTCAGGCCCTGAGGCTGCTCGCATGATGTGTGTGTGTGTGTGTGTGTGTGTGTGTGTGTGTGTGTGTGTGTGTGTGTGTGTGTGTGTGTGTGTGTGTGTGTACAACTACATTGTGGGCACTTGGGGAGGTGGCCATCTGGACCGTAGGAGGAGGAAGGAAGATAAGAAGATACAAGATAAGTGTAAACATGAACTCTAGCCATGTAGGTAAACAGTGTTCCAAGAAAATAATTAAGCACACGTGTGACAGGGCAATATAATTAAACTAATATAGCCAGACTATACACCACCTAGGAAATATTTATCTTAAACCAATTCAACTATACACCCTACAATGGTAACTTCCACACAGTCATTTTACAATGACCAGGCAGAAACATGTTTTGACAAAACGTATCAAATCAGCTCTTTATTAATTACATTACAAGTTATTTAATTAATCTCATCTATTTCATGGTTTAACAATAAAACAGGAATAGGGCAGTGTCATCAATGGTGAATCCACAATAAAACTACTTAGCATTTACAGTAGGGGGCCAGTGCTGGGGAAGGGGAGGGGCAGGGCGACCCACACACTGCAGTGGCACTTCCAGCAAACCAAACACAAACCCAGTAAAACTCCCTAATCGGGAGATAAGCTCCACAAATAGGGCAAAAATGTGTTTTTCCCAAATCTTCCTGATCCATGTTGATGACATGAGTGTAGACATACTGGGTAGTGATTTTTGTGATTTTAGGGCAAAATCTGTAGGAGCAGTGTCCAAAAATGTGTTTTAAAAATCGGCCTGAAGGTGGCGCAATATGGGACAGATCCAAGTTGATGAAATGAGTGTAGACATACTGTGTACCGATTTGCGTGATTTTAGGGCAAACATTGTAGGAGCAGTGTACAGGGGGCCAGTGCTGGGGAAGGGGAGGGGCAGGGCGACCCACACACTGCAGTGGCACTTCCAGCAAACCAAACACAAAATAATAGCAAAATAAATCAAAGGGAGTTACCACTACCATGGGCGGGCATCACCTGCCCCAAAGGAGGAGCTCCAGCACCTGGCCTGCAATAGAAATGACAGTATATAAATACTTGCAGTGAAATATAAACTTTGAAGTGAGATTAACCTAAAATCTTCAACTACTGGATAAGAACCTAATGGCTATGCAACCATTTAGTGCTGAGTCTTCGCCGGCGATTCATGAATAGGAAGATAGAGAGTTGTGTGTTGACTGAGTGGTAGAACCACGATCGCAAAACAGCAGTTGCCACAGGCCCTGAAATGGCAAGGCGATAAGCGGCCATGTTATACAACTTATACTAAAATATAAAGTTCAGAAACAAAGCCGTTCCAAAACAATAGCTTGGGCAGCACACACAGTTGTACTGTCCACAACGGCGGACGCCAGGTAGAATTAGTAATAATGGAATACACATAAAGCCACGTTGGTGGAGACACCAAATGAACACACTATAATGCAGAAAAGGAGGACCGCCAACCTACCTGGTGTGCGTGGCGATTTACAGCCGGACGCCAGAGCAGGAGCTCCAGAAGGAATGGTTTATTGCCATGAGCTAAAACGACAAACAAGCGGTAATAACGAAGTTTACACTACAGGGCATACAAGTAATTGCTTGAGCAGCAAAAGGGAAACATACCTTCACACAAATGTAGCTGAGGCCCAAAGGCCAGCGTGAGTTGGGGGACACCTGTAGTGCTGTGCATGCTGCACACACACCGCCAACTTGGAAGGTGCAGCACCCTCAAACTTCAGAGACAGACAGCTAACTCACAGCTGAAAGCCATGCTGCCTAAATACTGCTCTCAATTAGCTCACTAACAAGTGGGAGGAGGATGGGACTTGGGAACCAATGCCCATGCTGCTACAAATGCAACAAAATAACCACAAGTCAATATTCACCATATACTATTCTTTTTTTAAAAGACACAAATTGCTTATTATAAGCAGACATGGCAACCCAGGTACATTCAGAGCCCAGAGCCCAGAACGCCAACTACTGACACTTTAATGCAAGGACAACAGGAAACCAAATGATGTTTTTCAGGCCAGCTTTTTCAGCGTCCGCCTCTCAGGATATGAACAGGAAGCCGGGGGCGGGGCCAGGAATATGGTGATCAGGCCAAGGATTAACCGCTGACAAGCAAACAGCATACATCTGAATAAAGATCAAAAATACAAGTTCAAGATCTATACTAAAACATTTCTTTCTTTCTTTCTTTCTTTCTTTCTTTCTTTCTTTCTTTCTTTCTTTCTTTCTTTCTTCCTGTCTGTCTTTCTTTCTTTCTTTCTTTCTTTCTTTCTTTCTTTCTTTCTTTCTTCCTGTCTGTTTTTCTTTCTTTCTTTCTTTCTTTAGGACAACATCAGGTCAGAGGGTCTTCTCAGCCAGTGAAGGCCAAAGAGGGAGATGATGTCATCCTTCCATGTCACATTGAACCATCTTTCAGCGCGTCCAAGACGACGGTGGACAGGATGACGGTGGAATGGTCCAGACCTGACCTGAAGCCAGAGTATGTGTATCTTCTCCAAGATGGACGTGAAACCACTGCCGAACTGAACCCGTTGTACAAAGACAGGACGCGCCTGTTTCCTGGGGAGCTGCATCGTGGTAACATCTCTCTGAAGCTGACCAGGGTGGAGCTCTCAGACAATGGGATGTACAAGTGTTCTTTTCCACGCCTGAATAGCAGCAGTTTGATCGAGAGAAGCAGTAAGATCCAGCTCCTTGTTGGTAAGTTTTACTGTTCAAAAACATGGATGGGAAAACACCAAGGAACAAAAGAGAGGCAAACATGGATTGTATTAAATAGTTTTTTGAGCAAGACTTCTCAAAATCAACTCCCATTTCAGGCCGCTAATAGGCCAATCTGAGGTTTGACACAAAAGAAATTGCAATAGTAATGGTTCAAGGTTTTTTATTATCCTTAGGGTCATCAAAAAAACATGTTAAAAGAGTCCCATTATATTCTTAGTGGATCAAGGTGAATTCAGGGAGTTCAAGTTTGGGTCCCTTCACAAGTTCACTTACTATACAGGAAAAAAAGACCCCAAAAGAAATCTTTATAGCATGTGAGGGGTCTAACCAGGGTTTTTCATTTCAACCTTTTTATTTTTTCATTTTTCATAAACTGACATGACATGACTCACTTAACTCACCACAATCCACAGTTGACTTTCACATTTGGACTCACACACATATAAACATATAAATATCATCATCTTTTTACACTCATTGCCTCCCAAAAATAAGATACACAGTCTTCAGGTAGGGGGTTAGAATTTTCGTCCTCCCTTTCATAGTTCTCTAGTTTTTCATGATTCTGAATCCATTGCAAGCATTTGTTTTACACAAAAAACATTTCTCTGGCTAAAAACTGACACCACAAAACTGAGCTGACCTCAGAAAAGTGATGACTCATCACTAAACCATAGTTTTGTGCCCGAAGGAATGTTTGTGCAAAACAAATGCTTGCAATGGATTCAGAATCCCTAGTTAGACCCCTCACATGCTACTTAAAGAAGATTCTTTGGGGGGGGGGGGTCTTTTACTCCTGTATAGTAAGTGAAGGGACCCAAACTTGAACCCCCTGACTTTACCTTGAACCACTAAGAATATAATGGGAAACTTTTAACATGTTTTTGGATGACCATGAGAAAAAAAAGAGAAAAAAAAACCTGGATGATTACTATTGCAATTTC